>NW_023339663.1:20261374-20278440 GCF_004916995.1 Morone saxatilis | reverse complement strand
ATTACATTGACTTACATTCATTTCATGGAGACTTAGCCTAACCCTAACCAATACTTGCCCATAACCCTAAAACTAACCTTAACCCAAGTCTTGACTGTAAAATTTTATCATTTATATTATGGGGACTTGTGGCTGTATAAACAGATTATGTCCCCACAACATGAGCAACACACACACACACACACATCCACACACCACACACACACACACACTTTTACTGTTGAGCATTGGGGAAGAGCCTAAGGCTTCAAACAAGCCACCAGTACTAATGGCTCTACTGCGTGAGAGTCTATATGTCTGCCACAGTGCACACTTTAATATGCAGCAAAATGTTTTCAACCGATCACCGTACTGCTTGACTGACGGAGTCTTCACAAATCTGAAATATAATATATACTTCACCTTGTTCTCCCTCCCATCTCCTCCTCCTCCTTCTTCCTATTGTTCGTCTTACTTATTTTTTTATTTGTTGGCCCAATTTCTCCTTCTCTCTAAACACACACACACACATCCTCTCACTGCAGTGACCACAGAAGCGTGCAGGAGTTGGGCCCTGTGGCTGAAGCTAATGGATGGCTTTCATAAATGGCGGGAGCTTTGCACAGGGGAACGCAGAGATGCAGTTTTTGCCATGCTCTGATTCTTCCCCGTCCTGATGATCGCACTATTCCAGAGAGCCTCATCAATTCTTCATGTGGCCCAACGCTAAACACAAACAATATCTGACGGGGGTTTGCCACAGGCATGCTCCGAGCACCCTGAACCTCCGCTTCCTCTGTCCCCTCTCAGTATGTTTTGCAAGCTTGAGCAGTTTGGATACAGTCGTGGTGGAATGGGGACATCTCATTCAACATCAAGTGGATTGTTGGATGTGATGTATGTAACCTTGACTGTGCCTGATTCTTGTCATGACACACCGGAACTATTGATTGTGGTTTTGTTAGTGTTATTACACTTTTGCAGGATTTCAGCCGTTCTGTTATAGTCCGCAGGTCTGGAATATTAAAGCTATAGGAATACAGTTTACAAAGCATAAGATGGTTTGTCCACTGTTCTGAATAAATTATAATAATTCAAATGATGACATTAAGTTTATTTCCTTTGCTGTTAACACACCCAAACTCTATTACTATCATTAACTTGTTGACACAAAACATCAGATTATAAGCCACTAGCTGTCCACTTCAGCCTAGTCTTGGGTTCTCTGTGTCCTCTGTGTCAGTTATGCTTCTGTCTGCATATCTTCCACTGACAGTCACATCATGAGTAATGAATTTGTTTGAATAACACCAAGACCGATTTAACCCAGAGCATAAATACCTAATTAGTTTTTATCAAACAATGTCTCCTACCTTGTCTTTATTTATGTCACTTCCTATATTAGGGACCACAAGGCACTTCTGACGCTAATTGAGTAATGTGTTGCCAAACATATTGGGCCTGAAGGGAACCAAACTCCTTGATATATTCCTCCTCAGATTAGGAGAATTTTGATCTGCTCCTGTGCTCCAATGGGGTAGATTATTTTATGAAGGGTATAGTTCTTACTTATAACAAACAGTGTCATGCAACCAGTTGTCTCATGGTGAAAGATAGTAACATTATTGATTTTAACTCTCCTGAAGTGATTTCATTCATCTGTCTCTGCTGTTGATGGCTGATGATGAGGAGTGTGGTGAGATCAGATGTATTGCTCATTCATTTTCATGGATGCAGCAGTCGTTTATTTACCCGGTTGACTTGAGGACTCTTAGTCATTCAGGCAGCACTGTGTTTTAGTATGGAACAATATTATTGAAATTGAAATTGTTTTCCCAGTGGAAAGTGTAGAGAACTATGTTCAAACAACAGCAGAGAGCAGAACTTCTGCCAACACTATGGAACCATTTTTGGCAGCTTCCTTTAATGTACTGCCCAGATGAACATTAAGGAATGTTGCCTGAATAGGAAATCACAAACTAGCCTTCTGCACTGTAGCTGCCACAGCCCCCATCCCTTCTCAGCATGGCACTTCATTCATTACCTGATGAGTGCTCACCGGCACGGCCCTCTTCCCACTGTTAACCAGCATCCATAATAAGGAGCAGTGGTGGCGCAGACATCTTTCACTAGTCGACTTGTCATTAACTAAAAGCATTGTGGAGCTTTACTCCCAATTACCACTCCTCTCACTGCTCACATAAATCACACATTGTCGTCTTTCATGAGCTGCACTCTTGTCTGATTTTTTTCTCTCCAGCCCACCATTGCCCACTCACCCACTACAGTTTCTTTCTTTGGACCACAGGGGATTCTTTGGCTCTGTGGATGTCAGTGTAGTGCCATTATGAGAAGAAGAAGTAACTTTACCTCCCAACCTGTCCCCATTCCTATTGAGTGCAAACGGTGGTTTGATTGCAAGAGGTTTAGGCCAGAACAACAATAGAGACCTCATCGTTTAAGCTGTTATGATCTTTTAATGGTCTTCCATTACTGTATCGTTATCCTAAAAGCCAGCAGTCACTGCTCTGGCTTTGATATCACTTTCATTAAAAGCAGGCCAGGCTCATTTGTAATGGCATTTAAGTCATTTGTTGAGGGTGTGTGAATATGTTTGTGAATGTGTGTGTCTGTGTGTTTATAAAGGAGACTAGCTGAGGTGCAGTGTATTTTTATCTGGATCATCGATCTGTTTCAACCTCCCCTTCTCTGCTCCTGGGTGTAGAAGCCTTGACCTTCAGTGTGGGAGGTATCAATGAGCCATGTGACCTCCGCTCTGGGCCACTGCTGCTACACCATTCTCTCACACTCACTATTACACACACAGTCACACACACCTGCTTGCACATGCAAAATGTACTTATACAGTGTATCATAGGTAACAATAATCGAAAAAAAGTCCAGGAAAGTCTAAATTAAAGGTGTAAAGTTCCCTCTTCACTCCAACTGTCAGACCACACTGTTTGGGTTCCAGCTGAGAGTCTCTGTCTTTTTCGCTCTCTCTTTTCACACAAACACACACACTCCCATACGTACACGTACACACACACACACACCATCACAAACGCACAGACACAGAGGGGGTCGGGGTCTCGAAACACAAGATTTCTGTTGTCTTTGTTTGTCGTCAGCACCTTCTCAGGCGGTTGAGGTTTCGCCTTCTCCGGAATCAGCCGAGCGCTGCAAGGGGGGTCCGTCTGTGTGTGTTTGTGTATCAGAGTGCGAGTGTGTGTAAGATATTGTGTGTCTAAATGTGTGTGAGCAGGCTGTCTCTGTGTGTGTGAGTGTGTTGAGGAGGAGGTGGAGGGCTCAGTAGCTGCAAGGCCCTGTATTGATGTCCGCTGCCTCCCCCCCCGAGGCCCAGCTCTGTGGGATAGTGTGTCAGTAGGACAAAGGCATGGCGCCATCCGTCCTGCTCTACGGGCCAGTAACTAGAATTAATTACAAACCAATCGAATCCGCTGCAGCCAATTGGTAAACTAATTGGTAATTTCAGCTGCCCATCTAGTCATGGATGGGCATCTAACTGTGGCCATTGGTGTTGGCGTTCTAGGTGGCAGCCCTTCAGACAGACTTTTGTTCATAGCTATGCTATAGCTGTGCCCAAAGAAACTACACCTTTTGGCTTGAGGTTTGCAGAGCTAAGAGCTGTGTTGTTACAGGATTCATGAAAGTGCTGAAGTCCCCAGTGGTTCCCAGTGTTTCATGAGCAGGTAACCAAAACAGTTTTAGAATTGTGTTTTCCCCAATATTTGATTTAAAAATTGACAAGTTGATTGCAAGTGAGTATTAAGTTTAATCACTGTTCTCAAAGGTCCAGTGTGTATTTAGGAGGATCTATTGGCAGAAATGGAATTAAATCTTCAAATGTATGATTTCATTAGTGTATAATCACCTGAAAATAAGAATCATTGGGTTTTCATTACTTTAGAATGAGCTGTTTTTATCTACAGAGGGAGCAGGTCTTCTTCGTCATCATGTTGAACCGTTATGTTTCTATTATGGCCCAGAATGAACAAACCATACACTGGCTCCAGATAGGGCATTTTGTGTTTCACAGCCTCCGTAGTTTTGCCTACACACTTGGAATGGTAGGGTGAGTCGAAGGTGTTTCAATCAGCAACTACACCGCTAAATGCGACCAAAACAAAAGCTCATACAAAACATAATGGTTATCCATCCAATAGTTGTTGGAATATTTCAATCTGGACCAAAGTGGTGAATTTACTGATAAATATTGCCATTCATAAATGTAAGGAATTCAAACATTGCTCTGAATATTCCACATCACACAATGTCATAGTGGCTAATTCTTCAGTACAAAATACAGTTGTTATAATTTAACTGTACACAGGTCCCCAGTGTTTTAACTTTACCTTTTAATGTTGGGTCTGCTCACTTGCAACCTTCACTGAGGTGATACCAAAAGAAGTACTACTTACTAGGTACTATCCACAACTTTTGCCAATGGAAAACCAAAAAAGAAAAGTCAAGTTGAACCAAGCCGTACCATGCAGTGGAAAGGAGGCATCAGAGTGAGGTATGTGACACAGTTGTAGTTTAAGTGGCGATAATACACTTTCGGACAGTATTTCCTGGAAGGCATTTCGTGGTGTTGCACTTGTTTGTACAAACATGACAGAAATGGATGTTAAAAAAAGAGCTTCAGAGAGAAGTTTAAACCCTGCTTACTGTCTCATCTCTGCACATCCAAGTAATCGAAGCATGAACATGAAGCGGGTGTGAATGTTGAATTATCAGTTTCAAAAAGTTACAAAAAATGTCAGATGTAATTCCTACACTGGAAAGGTGTATGTGTGTGTGTGTGTGTTCAAAAACTGTTCAATCGACTGTCAGAAACTTTAGTTAAAACCTACAGACCCCTTAAGTCAGAAATAGGTTTTTTGTCATTTGGGTGAACTCACTTGTTAAAAGTGTTCCAGACCCCTCAGAGTCACATCTTATTTAAACAGAGAACACTAGTCAGGACATGCTCCACTGGCCCCTTGTCTGCCCCAGCTGCTTGTTGCTTGTGTTGTAGAAGTGGTGGATGTAAGGTTCAGGTTACGGCCTGCTCCGATGTGGCCTGGTGATAGGGGACACGATAGAACCACTGCCCCCACTATTCCCCTCTAGACATTCCCCACAAATAGCCCCATTAGCCGGGGCCGATGCCCCTATTCTTCCAGCCCATTCAAGGATATTCTTCCTTTCAGCATTTCTATAGCCTAAGTTGTACATAGTCCAGTCCAGTACACAAGTCCAGTGCTATGGAATTGTGGGAGATAAAGGTGGTGAGCACAAGCAGTCATTTCTTGAGAGACCTTCTGACCACTTGTGGTTTCCCCCCAATGATGCTGGTTTTCACTCCAGTGTCATCTCTGCTTTTGACTGGATAAGCAAAGTCCTCAAAAAGGACAGTTGTCTGTGTTTCAGCGAGCCGTCAACATGTCTGGCTCTTGCCGTTTGGGAGGAAGTGCATGAGGGAGGATGAAAGGCATGTCAAGGTGCCAGGTTTCTGGAGGAACATCAATCTCCCAATTAGGCCTGAAATAACCTGGCCTGACCTGACACTTCCTGTCTGCCTGAGCACAGGAGAGAGAAAGAGAGAGGAGTGGGAGGACAGGAAGGCAGAGGGAAAGTGTGAGAGAATGAAAATGAAACCGAATGATGATTAGATGGAGGCATAGGACCTGTGAGTGAAATGGGACAAGTGAGTGTGTGTCATGAGGTTGTGCATTTGCATACAAACGCACCAAGTTTTAATGTATAATGTTGCAGGTCGTTTGTTGCTTACACAGTGAAATTGTTTTCTTCTAACATCTGAGTATACATAACTCAGTTGTGCCATGTAAATCAGAGGATGCTTCCAGTTTAACAACCTGGGTCTCAGTTGTAGTTTGGCCATAATTTATGCAATAATAAAATTGCTGAGGTCTCAGAACACATTGCTAAAAAGAATTCCAATAGGGCAAGAATCATGTTTTCATAAAGTTTTAAATAAAACCCAGGTGAGGCAAACAGAACTAGAAGAGAAAATGAAGGTGAATGCTTTAAAAGACCAGTATGAGCATCTAGTGGTGAAGTTGCATATTGCAACCATTTGAATACAGCTCAGCCTTCCAAGAATGTAGGAGACACGACAGTGGCCATGTAACTTGGCCAACATTGTGACTGCCAACATAAATAAACTAGGGATGTCCAGATTTTTTGAGGCACCAATCCGATCCAAGTCATTTAATATTGAGTATCTGCCAATACCAATCTGATCCAATACTTGTATTTTTTTTAGATAATACAGGTGCACAGTGTACACTTGGTGCAATGCAACAAGAAAAAAAAACAAGCCTGCATCGAAGCTGCTCCTTAACGCTGTTTTATTCTTATTATAAAATGACAAACACTTTCTGGAGTTTTTTTTTTGGTGTTTCAGTGTTTTCTTTGCATGAGTTGCCTTAATGAACTGTTTGTATCTGTCGTCTCTAAATTTTTTGCATGGATTACATTAATTAATTACTGCTATTGGCTTTTGTTGCACTTGCAGTGGCATGTTGTGTGTGGCTGTGTGGGCTCTCTCCCGCTGTCAGGTTAGCAAGCCAAGGCAGGGAGGGTAAAACTCTTTAGCGGGCAGGGCTGCCTCTGCTTTCACACTGAGACAGAGCTCAGCAGAGTGGAGAGGCAGACAGCGAAGAGAGATGACAATGGCTGCACCGTGCATGGAAGCTTTGTGAGTAAAAATAGCTATGTGACAGCTGACAAAAATAAAGGATCGGATTGGGTCAACAAAGCTCAATATAGCGGATTCTGATCAGTTAAAAAATGCCTTGATTGCCAGTGATGCAATCTTTGTGTTCTGATCAGGCAAAACAATTCCACAACTATTGTTGAATCCTTATTTGGTGCACATAAGCCTACATGACATCCACTTTTTCCAACCAAGATTCGACCCCTTCAACCTAGTTACTGTAGACACAGATAAAATACAAAAAGACAGAAATCTTTGATATTTTATCACATATCTCATGATATACCAGCGTGTCCACAATCGTCCTGTTTCAAGGATGTGTGTGATATAGACACCAGTCACTATGTTAAGCCTCACACACACACACACACACACACACACACCTCTGTAACTTGCATCATAAACATAGCTGGTCAATGGGCTAAGCAGTATTTCAAGGTAATCCACCAGTTTATTGGCTTAAACAGAATGACCAGTACACCCATAAATTGATTAAGACATAAAAGTGCATGCTTTTAAGTAGGTACCCCTTCCCCGATTTGTGCTTTTAGCACAGACTGTACATTGATCGGCTTACTAGTGCTTTGCATGGGTTCTGGTCTTTTTGTTTCCCATAAGGCTAATAACTCAGTTTACTGATGTAGAAATGTATTTTACATGAGCTGGATTTTAGTATTACAAAGATTCCCAGTGGGCAGAGGTAATAACGGGGAGGTACACTCACCATCACAGTAACTAGTGCTGCCCCTCAGGAAAGCTTTCTATTGATGAAATCTAATTCTTAACTGTCCTTCAAAGGGAAAAGCCACCTTTGAACAAAATATATGGTTTTCATTCCTTTGATGTTGGGGTGTCAATCTCAAACTCTTTCCCACAGTTAGAAACAAGATAGCCAAAATCAGCCGGATCATGAACCCTTTCTTGATTTACAGTGCTCAGCAAAGTAAAACAGTGACCTGACCTACAGTAAATTTCATAAAATTAGTGTCCACAGGACCGAGCTGGTTTTTCACTGAGATCACAGGTTATAGTTTCTGGTTTCTAGAGAATCGTTTTCACAAACCAAAACCTGCTATACCCATCATGAATTTTGTTTTAGGGTGGATTTTCTCGAGCTCAGAGTAGCAGTGAGATCAAGAGTTTCCACCTATTAAGTTAACACTGCTGATCTGTGCAGGATAAACAGGAATTGCAAACCAGATTAGAGGCACATTCCCTTCTCAGATGCCCAGTCTGCACTGTTAGGATCTCCCAGTTAAGCCAGTAGAGCAGGATGGATGATCAATGGCTTCTCTGAAAATCATTTGTTTAATCTGATTTGTAGGGATTTTCTCTCCTTCAGTAACGGAAACGGTGCACGGCTGGGAGAGAAAAACTGTGGTGGGAGTCTGCTGAAACATTGGTTCAATATGGACATTATTCTGAAACCTGACACCACAGGAAATAGATATTGATCATGATGACCATTTACTCACTCTGTGGCTGCGTAGGGGGCAAAGCAAGACCTACCAAGAAGATTCTTAGTTGAATAAAGATGGCACTACGGCCGCTTGTTGCAGACAACTGAGTTGTGTATTTCTTTAAAGTAAAAGTCTGGTGAAATTTTCTGTATTTCTAATTTTCCCTAGAAAAAGACCAACAGCAAAAATGAATTGATTCTACTAACTAGAATTGTCTGTGTATCCAAAGCCTGATTCATTGCATTTGAGTCAACCCTACATACACTGTCCCTATGCCAAATAATCAGCTGCTGAAAATAGTCCCCAACAAATGCACGATTTACTGCTGTTCCACTAAGGTTTGCTAAAACTACATTGCACAGCAATTTTGGGAAATTATGCAACCTTTAATAATGAAAATCTGTCACCCATTTTTTTAAGATTTACATCTTTAGTAGGACTGAATGGGCTTCGTGCTGAGAACCACAGACATGCTGCGACCTGGGAAAGAATTGAGAGATGGATCAGCATGCTGGAGAACATGACAGACATGTAGCAAATATCATGAGCCATTCGTAAAGAGAAGAGAACCTTTATGCCATGGCCCATCTACCAGGACAGCATATTTTTCTACTAAATGCCACCAGCAGGAGATGTAGCTATATCCTCTTCTTCTCTCAGCCATTTATGTATCTCCTCTCTTCTGGTTTTTACATTATTCATATCCCAGAAATCTGTTTGCCTTGACACTGAAGCATGGGCTTTCAGCTTCTGTTAGTGTCTGCATTTTTCTTCCTTTATCGGACTCCTGAACCTACCTGTGATGTTTAAAAATTAATTGGGGGCATACAAATGCACCAACTAGTCATGCATGTAAAAAGGACAGGCTAATGCCCTTTCAGGATAGTCCAGTTAACCATGATGATGAACAGCCAAACTGGCTTCTTGGGTAATATTTCACATGGGTTCTGCTTTCAACAGCCCTCACACAGCTGCCTCACTCCTTGTAATTTTCCTGTATTGTAGTTGCTTCATGCTCAGTGTGGTTTGCCTCCAGTTCCTGTATTTTCTTCCCACTGGGTGGATAATCACTTTTATGAACAATTAAAAAAGCTCCATCGGGTTCAATTAATCAATTTTAGTGTGACAAGATAATATCTCGTCACACATGGCACATGACACAAAAATTATGCCACAAGAGCACAAAGGCTTTGGTTAACACACACAGTCCCACACACTGATGTCATTCTGCAGTTCTTGGTCAATGTATTATTCATAGGAAAATGTATATAAATATTTTTTTCTTCTACTGGTCTCATCCTGGGAATTCCATCAGCATTGATCTGGACAGCAGACGAACAGGATGTACTGGGTGAGGATATGAAGAAGAAGGCAGGGAATTCAAGAGGATTTGTCTCAGTTAATACTGTTAAACTTTCAGATATGTAGACTTGATGGGGGTGATGTTTGAGGAGGGACAGACCATAAGTGTGTATATTTGTGTGTGTGAGAAAGTAGGAGTATGATATCAACAGAATAAATCAATACAGTATGAGAAAGGAGAAAAAGTGTGTTTGTCCTGTTTGGGTTGTTCATTAGGCTCATGTCTCCTGGTGAAAGCTGAGAGTATCACACAGTGTGTGTTGTGCAGAATGTGTGGTCTGAAAATGGGACCCAAGAACAAATGTGGATAGGAGTTTCCCAGGATATTTAAATGTAGAAATTATCTTTAGCTCAATTGTGAAGTAATGTAAAATATTTAGATCTGAGATTAAAAGAAGAGTAACAGTTTACAGCCATGCTTCTAAACTCTACTTGAGCCTATCGCAATGACAATGCCAGCATGTTGATGGTGGACATAGAAATTGTGAACATTTAGGCGACAAAAGCACTTTTGTTAATTGAACACTGTGTAGGAAGTTTCATATTGAACTAGAACTAACTGAACACCACTCGTGTCTGTATTTGACGGCCCATGTTTGGTTTGTCTGTTCTAGGCTATAGGATAATCGTTGCCAGAGGGTCTATTGTCTAAGCAGGAGGCAGACTCATATGGCTTAGTTGGCGGCCCCATAAGGGGACATTTATTTACAGGTGCTTCCAGGAAATGTGCAAAACAAGAAAAAACTAGAAAAAAAATATTTACACAAGAAACTGAGGCTAAATCAACTCATAACAACAGCTCCCATCCAGGTACACAAATTCCCCACTGTACTTGAACACATCTTCAAAATAACACTAATCTTCCATTCAGAAACGTGTAAGCAGCTTTTCCCTATAACATGGTAGCCCCATGACATCACTGATGACGTCATCGAGTGCACAACAGACTGGGAATTGCAGGGTGGCCCTCTCCCACACAATGATTTTCTGCCGACAGGTAAGACACTTAATAGACAAATTAAATCTTCTTAACACAAAACATAATTAAGCAAAAATGTAATGAAAGTACCAATAAAAGTAACATTATAACGTTTCTCTGTCATTATTGTGTTAACCTAAGTTTAAGGATGATTGAAATTTCAACAATATCGCTGAACACAAACAACAACAATTCCTATATTCAGGTATTTATATACTGATGAAAACAAGAAAGAAAAAAAGAAAATGAATACTATATTCAATTTCTGCCAATAGATCGTACTAATACACATATTAGTGCCATCTAGCAGTGAAGTTGTAGATTATATGATGTATATATATATATATATATATATATACTGTATATACATATAGCCATAGCTATCCATTGTAGCCTGTTTTGTTGCTATTTTCTCATTTAACTAAGTGACAGGATTTATTTCAACCAAACAAGAGTTTGAGCATTTGTCGGAAAGACAAATAAAGACTTTTTTTGTTTTATTTTTGTTTTAAAGTTTTATTTTGAAGTTTGTTTTATAATTACCTGCTACCGGTTAAAATAACTGGTTTTATATATGCCTAAACATAACCATAGAAAGGTTTACGAATGCATAAGTTGAAAATATTTTGCAGATACATTCAGTATCAGCATGTAACAGGTTAATTAACATTTCCTCATTATGTTGATACAAAGGTAATCTGAGCAGCTTTAAGTTTACTTAAATTTATGATGTTGCTAAAATATTTCAATAGTTAATTCTTCTAAAGCATTCTTATGATTTAATATTAATGTATGTCTTTTCGTCTTGCAACTTGACTTGAGCAGAAAGAACTACTAATCACTTAAACAGTGTCGTGTTTGGATGAGGTTGAATTTAAGTTTGCTTAACCTGGTTGTATAATTACTTTCAAAACAATCCCTATCTCCAGACTCAGCAGTGAAACTTAAGACACTCTGTAATGGCACTGCTTTAGTCCTTAACTGTTTGCTGTGGCTAATTACAGAGCGTAAATGATAACATCTCTTAAACTGTATAGTAAATGGAGTCTTACAGTGTCATGAAACATATATAAGCAAACACCCAAGCTGCTGCACAACAGACCCCTTAACACTGGCCTGCTGAGATATTTTAGACTGAGCGGATTGAGAGATGAGGGTTGAGGTTGTGGAGTGTGTGGGGGTTGAGCGGACTCCCACAGGAGACTGTGACGCCTAAACAAATTCGATAACCTAACCTTGTTACCCCCAAGTCACATGGCATTGGCCTCCATAATACCTCCCCCTCCATTCAAAACAATAGCTTAAGCAGACAGGCAAGACAGGTTGTGCATAATATGCACACTGATGTGCACATGTGTTCACACACTGAAAGCCACAAGTGCACTCATACAAGCAGAGGGAGTATAATGAATGAGTGGTTGTGAATGGAAGGCTGTGTGCACTTAGCGCCGGGTGCAGCCAGTCTCGGCCATAGAATGATGAATTGACAGCAGCTTGTAGTGAAGGCTGACAGGCCTTGGATCACAGAAGAGGGAGGAGAGGAGAGGAGAGGAGATGGTTGTGGGCAACGATTTAGAAGAGAGGAGAGAGGGAGGACTCCGTGGGGAAGGTGATGAAGCATGCAGCTCAGGTTTCCTGTCTCTGATGTAAGGCCAGCCTGGATCGATGGCTCCACTGGGGCCCGGCCAGCACACTCCAACCTGCCTACTCTGTACAACTCTTGCTCTCACCCTCCCTTTGTCTCTATCCTTATCTCTTTTTCTCTCTCTCACTGTTGTCATCTGTCATTCTCTCCACTACTCTCTCCAGTGTCTCTCACTCTCTCTGGTCTCACAACACAACAAAGGCCATGCAGCACAATGACAACATTATCCTCACTGTAACACAGTTCTGTCTCTAAATGTATCTCTTGAAATATAGGGACATCCATCGTGGGAAATGAAGATCACACGCTCAGTGTACAGTAGGTGAGTAAATTAGAGGAAGGACGAAGGAAGAGACAGCTGTATGGATTATGATTCAGTTTGATAATTATGTGTTAGTAATTGGCAGGTTTAAATCCACACAGTTCCACCTCACATAGTATCAGTGAAACATTTTGCTGTCACATTAATCATCAGTTTCAACAATAATAGTTTTCTTTATGGAAAGTAACACTAATGTATGAATTAACAATTGAACAATCAGAAGAAGTGGTTGGTAGCACCTTTATGATAAGTGAGTTGAGGACTTTTTTTTACTTTGGTGTAACACATGCAGCCGTATGGCAGACAGAGGAGAATCTACAGGGTTAAAATATAACAAGCAACACTTGGGCTGCGTAGACTCGCTGCCATTTGTATTGAGACAAATGGCTTTTTAATAGCCTTCAGGGATTGATGCTAATCTAAGGAGGCTGGTCTGGCTCTTTCTTTCAGTGTGGACTAAGACACCAGATTGGGTGGCAGTCAGCCCACCAATGTTCAAAATGCCACCCAAACAGAATTCACTTATAACAATAAGCAAAAAAAAATAAAAAATAAGTAGAGAATATTGCTTATACTTATATTTATGCTGTTGTAAAATCATACAGTGAGTTTTGGCAGGTGGCAAAAACCAAGGTCACTGAAAATAGAAAAAAAAGGTGTGTACTTGATTCAAATACAGGAAAACTACAGATATACTACAGATTGACTCATCCAGCTAGGCACCTCGTTCATGCCATCACCCTACAGACTTTGCAACGCCATACCACTTAGTACATCCCATCTCTGCTGAATGAGACTTTAAACCACATGCCACTCAGTTAAATGTTAAGCACATCATCAATTTTGCACATGTACATACGCAATGGGGAAACATTACACATTCCCTATTCTGTTTTATTGTATTTTGTTGTATTTCATTCTATTTTATTCTATTGTCTCTATTCTTTGTACTACATTCCCCTGTGCTTCTGTGCCAAATTGAATTTCCCCGATGGGGGATCAATAAACGACTTATCTTATGTTATCTATGTTATCTTATACAGGAAGTATTTTTATTTCATGTTTAGGCTCTGATCCCATACAGTTTCAGACTTTAGTAAACTAAATGTATGCTACTGATGTGAAACACGTATGTTTTGACAGAAAGTATACATAAAATGACCAGGTATCAGCGAGATTTGCAGTGTTGTATAGTGTTTTACTCAAACTTTTATTGGAGTTGTCACACTGACCATATATTTTCCTGCTGTGCACACTTATATATATATGAATGTATAACACTTTTTAAATGTTATAAATATAATACAGCATGTAGTAAGGATAGAGGCCTGTGCATGTATACAGCTGGGGGTTCAATTACTGAAAAACACAGAAAAGAATAGATTTTGTCTTCATAACGACAACAGTCATGATGCTGAAGGAGTTCCGTCTCTTCTTGTCCTCATTAAGTCTTGTTGTAGCCCGTTAGCAGACATGAGACTGGGGGAGCTATTGTTAGGTGGCCTGAGTCTGGGGTTGTCATGGAAAAACTCTAGTCTCATCTGTCAACAGGAGGATAAGTATTTCAAAACTAAACACGCTGCTCAGACAGCTAGCCTCCATAACACGTTTAACTTAACACATGCTTGTCTAAAATGCTGTTTAAAAGGTTCCTAGTGGAAATCTATAAACGATGAAACATAAATGAACTTGAACCCTTAATATTAGTTTAAATGGGTATGCTCACCAAGTTTTACCTCTCTGCACAGAGAATAATCTCACTGAGGTTTCTTTACAGGTAAAACAAATTTCAGCAATAAGTTAAAAGTTATTTACTGTAAAGTTTCCTCACTTCACTTTAGTTATTTCTCTTTACTGTGTCTTTAAATTGATAGTGGTACATTTCAGTCTAATTACCTGTAAGAATGGCAAATTAGTGGTCTGCAAATTGATAGGAAAATGCATTGCCCAAGTTAAGGGCTTTAGGGGCTGTAGCCAAAAAGTGATTTTGGCTGAAGATAATGCCTAAAACATGCAATATAAATCATACAGATGTGGCTACAATTGAATTTGTGTATAGACATTGGCATGATAGGAAAGCATTGGGCATGAATCATAAAGATATTAGACACAGATATCATATAAATAGTTTTATGTTGGTTTTAGAATTTCAGATGTAACTATATTGGCAGTTAATTAAACATCAAGTTATAGAGCGGATTAATGAATACCTTTTGGAACTTGATTACATTAAATATACTCTCCAATTCACAATAACTTAACAATGGTTGATATGTAGACTATGACAGGATCCCCTTAGTAAGCTATGTGTTCTATAACTCAAGCCTTGTCCACCCTCAAAGAACATTAATGTCCAATATCTTTTCTATTTATATATTACATGGCCACTCCATGTTGAGTCAACTGCAATGCTGATGCAATGATTCAAAACGCTTTCTATTATTGCTAAAATTCAAAAAGGTCAAAATTGTCTAATCTACTTGCAACCTCACTTTTGGAGATATGAGGTGGAAGTGCTGTTTCATCCAACAGCAGTGACGATATGAGCCTTGGCAGACTGTGGCACAATGAGACGGCCTATCTCTTACCATTTGTGTGCATGTAGGGCTTCTCGTCTTGGCCCGATCTAAACCTATCTGACATCTAACATAACCATAGCCGACACGTCAGTACTGATAGCACATGAGAGAGCAGTCAGAACTCATCTAGACAGATCCACTCCCCTGTGTTTGTGGTCGGCCTTCATTTCCTCACAAATACACAACAGCAGCACAGTGAGGTGCCCGTCTGCACTGGCTAACCCTGGCCCCATAAATATTTCACCTCAAAAAACCAAGATGCCAAGAAGCCTTGGATGAGACTCCAGCAAATAATTCATACCATCTGCTGTCAAACACGTCCTGGATCCCAGAGTACAGGGTGGTTAGGTATCTGCAAGAGGTCCTGAAAGGACAGGAATAGAGGGATATATTGTGTAGTGTGTGTTGGTCTTTGTATGCTGTCTGATGCTGTTACATGCGGTTATGCTGTAGATACAAACCTGGAGGCGATTTACCAAAACCAAGGAGCTGTGTGAAGGAACTTAAATAGACAAAAACATGAGTGTGGGCTTTTCACCTTAGGCAACAGGTTTCTGGCAATCTGTTGACAGACCCGTGGCAGTGCAGGCCTCAGAGAGAAACCATGCCATAAATTTAACAGTGTAGAGGTCTATAGAGTGGAAGCAGTTGATGGGAGGAGAGAGAAGGGTGACGACTATATTGGCATCAGCAGCAGCTGAGCAACGGCCATGATAAAAGGCGTGAAAACGGTTAAGTGAAGGCCATCCAGAAGCCATTTACTGGCGTAAAATTGGCTGCAGAAGCTAACACAGCGCTCATTCACAGTGAGTTGACTTAGGTGGATGCTGGGCTTGGACACATAGCGACCAATATCTGCCTTTTATCCCTTCCGCTTTCTTTCTCTCCCTGTTTTGTCTTTCCTTCTAATGTTCAGTTTCTTCAGTTTGTTGTCCCTCCCAAGCCCCTTTCCCACATGTCCATCAGTTTTCAAGAACTTATTGAGATTTCAAGAAATCATCTGCCATAGCTCAAGTGAGGAGTGTTTGAGAGAGAACAGCAACACCTCCTGGTAAAGCACACACAAAGTTACAATGTATAATATCAAGCATAATATCTGAGCCTCCACAAGAAACATCTGAACAGTTTAGGTTTTCAAGTAAAAATTCTTACATTCAAAGACTTATGACCTTGAATTTGATTACATCATGTATAAAAAATAGCACAAAATATCTTAATATAAAATTATTTAAAATACTATTTTACAAAATAATTTAGCCTATGAGCTATGATTTGGTGAAGGGGCTATGTCAGCAAGATAGAAAAAATTAAATAAAATCAATGACAAATGTAACTGGAACACTGCAGAAACTATAAGAAATATTAGACATTACTGCAAGAAATGATTCCCAATTTAAAACATCTGACTTATGGGCAACTCACATGAACACAAAACTAACAATTGATGTTTATTTACATTTTAGAATGAAATGCACAATAAAAATGTTGATATTCTATAGCATTTACAATAAAAACTATACTACTACACAAAATTTAGCACAGAGATTAGTTCAAAGCCGGGGGTTGCATCATGAACCACCTCTCAGGACTCTGCAGCCTTCATCATATTGTCAGTAGGGTATTCATGTTTAGCGAGCTTGGGCTGAGATATTCACACTTGTGGTGGCTTCAGTGAAGCATGCAGGTGTGTTAAAACCTGTTTGTACAGTGCTGCTGTGTCTGGAAGTGAGCCTCTGGTGGGCTGACGTCTGACTGATGTCTGACTGAGAGGATATTGGTGCAGTTGCTTTTACCACAGGGGGCCTTCTCATAGGCATTGCATGCATGCATGCACATATGTGTTGTAGTACTGACGTGTGAGGACCTTCAGTTCATGTCTTTCTTCTGCTAAATTTAGTGGTGGCCCAAATCTGTCTCTTTAACCAGAAAGGTGCACAAATAAAACAACAATACCCACAACTAGCATAGGTCTAAGAATGCACACACACACACACA
>NW_023339663.1:20235881-20261351 GCF_004916995.1 Morone saxatilis | reverse complement strand
ACACAAATACACACATATACACACAAATAGACAGATGCTCTAACATACACACCCTGACTGAAGGCTCCACTCTGCCATATAACATATTGTCCCTCCACACAGCAGAAATGAATGAAAGAGGTGTGCTGCATTGGTCCTGCTAGGCAGAAATATCCTGGTTGTTAATGTGTTCCAGCCAGCCCGTGCAACCATATATAGACACACACACAGGTCTCTGTGAGGCTCAGGGTGGCGGCTCTGCCAGACAGAAACATCCCGGTTGCTAATGTGTTCCAGCCAGCCAACCAGCCAGGAGACAGTGACCAGTGGAGCAGATAATCACATCATCTGAGTGGGACCTGCACAGCCCGGCGATACCTCTAATGCTGCTGCTGATGAAGATAATACTGATGCTGCTTTCCACCCTCTGACCAACAAAAGCCGGTGTATGTGTGTGTATGATGTTCCTGCGTGTGTATTATATGGGTGATAAGCTTCAGTATGTATATTTGTGAGACAAAGTGCCTTTATAATACTGAATGTGATTGTGTGTGGATGTGTGTGTCAGCTTTAAAGGTTTGTACACATCATATGCATTCATTTGTCTAACTGCCTCTTTGTTTACTGGTTAGTGTATTTAATGCAAAGTGTGTGTGTGTGTGTGTGTGTGTGTGTGTGTGTGTGTCTGTGTGTGCGCTTGAGCATGTGCCACATGCAGTATGTGAGAGCACTGCAACAATTAGTGTGTGTTGTTAGTGTGCACCTGTGTGTTTTTGTGTGCGTAAGTAGTTCCACATGTGTATGTGTGTGTGCCTGCCTGTTTGTCAGACCACTGCTTTATTAGGAAATGTTCTTTTCTTATAATAAAAAATGTCTTTATTGAGCTGAGTAATCATTTTACTGAGCCTGAGTGATGATCTAAGCATCACTTACCAGAGATGGATGTATGGCTGTTTGTATCTCTGATGAAAATCAATGGATTTCCTGATAGTGTATCAGTGACTGCAGGTACTGTCCATTGTGATTCATGGAAACACTCTGAGCCTTCCTTAGAAAAAGTCTAAGACACCCATGTTTCTGTGCAAAAATTAGCAATTTGAGCCATAATTGAGACTGCAGCACTAAATGATGGAGGACATTATTTTTAAAATATATTGCATTATTTTCTCCTAAAATTGTAATAAGATTACTTTAACCATTAATTACTGATGTAAAATTAGATACATTTAATGGGCCTTTGTAAAGCTGACATTTTTGGCTTGACTTGATAAAATCACAAATCACAATTTGCCTCAGGGGGCTTTACAATACTTACAACACTCAATACCTCTGTCCTTAGACCCTCAATTTGGGTACAGAAAAACTCCCCCCAAAAATAAATACATTTTGACGACATAATTTCTGATATATAAAGATCATAAAATATATGTGGAGAATGTTAATCCAGGAGGACATTTGAACAACTACAGATTCAACAGTGGCTCTGTTACAATTACGTGCATGGCACTGGAACTTGTAAAGCTAAATGGAGTGCAGCCCTTATTAATATTATCAAATACAATTGATAATTGATAATAGTCCAGGTATCCAGATCATTCTTGAGGACATGCACAAACATTTTATTTTGTTGTTTAATTGATATTAAGGGATAATTTTAATTCCAGATGATAAAGGAAACACAGAGGTCCAACATTTGTTCCATTACAAAAATATCCAAGTGTGTGATGTGTGATAAATGCCTTTGCAACAGCCCAAGACATTTTGACATGTCACAGTAGGAAAATCACAGGTGTAAATAATAAAATTAATGATGGCTAAATTCCATTTAGCTGCCTCAGTTTCAGGTTCCTGGGATTGTACATGTTGTTTCACGGCACATCATGGTTTGGGACTGGTATACTTTAATAGGACAGAGCCATTATTAATATTATAAGACACCTGTTCTTGTCCTGCTATAAAAAGTCTAAATATCTGCTGTATAAAGGCAAAGTTTAGACTTAATTCATGTTTTCCCTCTTAGAAATGTGTGTTCTGGCAGTGAAAAGGGGCAATAAGCAAGGCATTTTTAATTCTTATCAAAGCAACATTTAAGACAAAGCATTTATTCACATTTCTTTCTACGTATGTAATCTGCAATCAAACACAAGTGGAGGTTGTACATTTACATTGTTTTTTGGCACACATACTGACACAGAGGTTGGTCCCTGTACTCTTGTTATGGCGGAGAACATATTTAAATGAGTATTTAACTACATTCATTGAACATGAAGTGACCAGGGTGATAAATGAACTTTTATGTTTATGTTTAGAGAGGAGAGACAGCAAGCCACAAATCAAAACATACAGAGCGTTTATCTGCAATGGACCAAAATGGAATGGGTTAGACAATGAATGTCACCCGGCATCTTGTTGATTAAAATGATTGCGCAGACAGAGAAGAGAGACGGGGAGACAAAGAGAGACATAAAGTGTGAGGAGGAGAGAGAGTATAGTAAAAAAATCTATATCAACTAAAACCTGACAGTGAAATATCATTACGAAAGACAGGACACATAGAAAGGATAAACAGAGAGAAGCGAGGAAAGTGCAGTGGAAAGCTCAGAGGATCAAATCTTGTTAACACTGTGGCATGACCTTGGCCAGCAGCTGACACCAGCGATCATCTTTAGGTCACAGTCACTAAGCCACTCTGTTTAATTGACATTAGCCATGGCTGCACAGCCGGGCTTTGGAGAGGACTCACACCATTCATGCTTTTCTCATGACGATGTGAGCTATTTTGACCCGTTTTTCCAAAATATTGTCACGGACAGGACGAGAGGCTGGTCTTTAGGAATGCATTCATTGTTATTATTTAATATTTGTACAAGCAAGGAGTGAAATCATGTGGTGCTACATGTACTGATCACTGGCTGTATATTTTTATTGTTTCATTATTTGTATTTTGGTCACAAAGCCTCATTTGGCTCAGACACAAGGCCAAATAGCAATATACTGTAATGGGATTAGTCAATAATACATGATGCTTACTTTTCTGCCTTTCTTTCTCTGTTTAGAAAATCTTTGTTTTTTGTTTGAGTTATTTGTCATGGATACGGCTGATACCCCAGCTGCCACCCCAATATGGTGTCAAATACTGTAAAATTGAACACATTATTTGAGATTAATTCAAAATATAACGAGTGAATAAAGATTTATTAGGAAAAATTTGAAGATTTGGAAATAAAACAATTTATTGATTTCAAATGACACCTTTAGTTATTTCTGTTCAATGCTTTATTAATGTGTCATAATATTGTAATGTTATATTTTGAGTTAAAATATCTTTATTTGAGGGCTTTACAATGAAATGAGCATTCATTTGCCATCCCATGCCACCTCATGAATATTTCTCTTGATCTACCCCTGCCAGTGTGCAGTAATTAAGTAAAGTCACATCTTCAGATGCAATCAAGGAAACCTATAGTGGCCCTGAATTTATTTAGTGCATTCATACAATAATATTCTATTTAAAAAATATCCCATGTGTATCTAAGTTTCCATTCCCCAGCCATGACAAACACCCAGGTGTATCACACAGTGTCTAAACTTACAGTCAAGAGACTTAAAAACGCTAAACAACCGTCAGAAATGGATATATCTAGTGATTAACAGTAAACATGTGTAATCAGTTATCGTCATTGCAACAGGAAATGATGTCACAGCAAGCCTGGCCGACTTCTGAATTTTACTTAGATTCCCACGTCTGGGTCTGTTCGTCATTTACGACTTCATCAGATGCCTGTACTGTGTAATGTTTCACTGTAAGAACAACAAAACAATGTGTCAGAAGAACCCTGCGCAAGAAGCTGGATGGTCGGGAAAGGAGTTTGTTATTGACGGCCTCTGTGTGAGTCAGGACGCCCTGTGCTCCTGACCCCTCTGTGTCTCAGATCAGAGTCTGCGGTTACGATGCCTGGAAGCAGAACTTCTTTGATGACCACAGATTTACAGGGGATGCTTTACTTATCCCACCTATGGGGGCAGGCAGTCAGGGAGGGAGAATGAGGTCTTTCTCACGGAGTATTGCACAATTTATACCTCGTCAGGATCCTGAGAGCGCTTCTTTACATTCAAAGGGGGAAGGATCAGATCTACAAAGCAATAAATCTTGCATTTATTTAATAATAATAATAATAATAATAATACATTTGACTCTGACATGGCAAGAGACACTGTACAATATAATAAAAGAAGAATACAAGAACATCAATCGGTAAAACAATATAAAACAGTACATTACATACGTTAAAAACACATTAGACTCAGATAGATTTTAAAAGCCATTTGTTTTAAAAGAAGAGTTACAGTTGAGAAAAAAATAAGAGGGAAAAATCCACTATAAAGTTAAATATTTGGTTAATCCTTGTTCAAAAGTCAACTTAGAACATTTAATTTGTAACTTGTAGCACACTTAAATAAAATCTCTACTTGGTTGCCACGTGTCATTTTTGTGTAGTTTTTCCTACATTAATTCTTCTTCTCTTCCCTTAAACAAATAGAAATAATAATTAGTATTTTTCCACAGCTAGGTCACTTAGAATTTGACAAGCTATTTATTCCAAAGTATGTGTCAGATGGCATAAATGAAATCTTTCTTGAGAACAACATACAATATCATTATGATTTTCTTTTGGTGTGTTCATCCAGTCGGGCAGCACCAGTTATGGGAAATTGTCCCATAACTGGCAAGATACTGTACGTGCCATCCTGAAACAAAGGGCTTGCAACTTTTGAGGAAAAACTAAACATAAGCGTTTGACTTTGCCATAGAAACAAGTCTATTTATTCCCTTTCCCATTCCACAATAGGTAGATCTCTGTTTAATAAACATGCTGAGGTTGTCTGACAACTATTGGTGGTATATGCCTAACCCTTGACCTTGCAGTCGTTCCTCAGTGGAGCCCACTCTGCTGCCTAATCTCTAATGCCTTCCAAGCTCCACTCTAATTCATTGCTTCCCCTTCCACTGCCCTGCTAGGGTCACATAAATGACACGCACCGCACTGGACCCTATTATGACCGAGGCCTGTTTTTGATCTTTGGTGCATCCCTCTGATGTCTGGTTGTTTGTGTGAAGGCAGTGATGAGAGAGTGTGTTAAGTGTTAGAAGCCAGATTGGACACAGAGTCAAAGTGAAGGCAAATTAAGACTCATAATTAAAAATTTAAACACAATCATGACAGATTGTTTTGACTCCTCGTGGCTGCAGCAGAAGGGGGAGAGTCCCAGCGCAGTGATGGAGGAAAGAGAACAATAGCCTCAGCTGAGATGTGTGAGTGAGTTATGGTGTCACTGAGAGAACCTTAGTCTATTAAGGAGCAGCAGGGAGTGTGATGGAGGTCTTGGGAGAGTGAACTTGAATAAAGATGACGGACTGCAACAGTTCGGTTGTGGAGGGTAAAATTTGTTTTGCATAATAAAAAGCTGGTAATAACCAACCATAAAAATTGACCCTTCTTTCTTATACTCCCATGTAGAATAGACTTATTTTGATATATATTTCTTACTTGTTGAGGGAGGTGATGTTATCTGAGGTAAGATAAGGTGTAATTGTTAGCAGCGGGGTCAGTCAGTTATGTCTCATTCATTGGTATTTAAAATGATTTGCAAATATGGCCCCCATATACATAGTCATTAAACACAGGTGCCTGGAATTACTGCCATGGCCTGTATATTGTAGATATAGCATATTGTCTTTTTTATATTCATTGGAGCGCGCAGACATGACATAATAAGCAATGAGATCAGAACTAATTTGACACTTAATTCTGTGATGAACAGCCTCATGTGTCTGATGCTCATGGTGCCCGATGTTAATGTTATTCATATGATTACGTCGGAGATTCTTCTCTTGTTCTAGTCTCTTCTTTAGAAAGTAGAACTCAGACATAAGCCTGTAATGAAAAAATAAACTTCTTTTTAAAACTTTTTTGTTTATTTACAATTCATGGAACTCCAGATTTTTACATTGTGCACAATGTTTGGAATTCAACATTTTTTGTTAACAAACAGTTAAACGACAAATGTTTGGATGCACACCTTTGCATCCCCATTATGCTCTATACAAAGTCACCTCACAGTTTTGCCACTTGTTTGTTCTGTGAAGTGTGTTTAAAAACTCAAGCACCTAAATTGCAGCATCTCTACATGTATACTGACCTCACTACAGGGATATGTGAATAAGGAGGAAATAAGCTCACAGCCTCAAACAGTTTCTTAAGATGAAATGCTTTCAGACAAAAAGCATAGACATATATTGCATATAGTATAATAAAACCTTTCACAACCTTTTAGTGGCAGCACCAAAGTTCTGTTTCTATTTGATGTTATATTTCTAATAGATGTTTGACTTCATGTTTCAGGTTGAATAAAAGTCAAGATATGAAACACACATCTATAATAGTCCTTACAAAGTCAAACAGCTCTGCAATAAAGGTATTAGTAATGCAATGAGCTCAGGTTAATGACAGCAGGCCCCATAATATCATATAAAGTTTCATAGTTTCAATAAAGTTGTCCAGCATTACTGTGGATTGGCTGCCTTGGTATGCCCCCTTTTTGGGAAATCGCATCCTCCGTCACATCCAATTGATGTAGCTGTTGCTTACTCTGTTCACACACACAGTTTGTTATGTGGTATTTCATTGAAGCTGCTGCCAGAAGCCCTCGCTGTACCTTCCATAACTCTTACACCCGTGAAAGATTTTTAATTAAAATGAAGACAGCTGGCTGAACTGTGGAGATGTCACAAATAGTTTTCGCTCCCAAAGAAGCCCATCAAGGTCTCCAGGCGTCAGATTGCAGGCAATTCCAGCTTTTTTGAAGAACTTGTTAATCACGTCTCCTTCTTAATTCAATTATCAACAGCTGCAGATTGATGCATCCAGAGATAGCGAGATAGGGAGAAACAGAGAATTCAATCGCTTTCCATCGTCTTATGGCTTGTCATCTGTCCCCTTTCTGTATTATATATTGATATGCTGGTGACCCCATGCATTTACTGTATTGGATTTTTTTATTACTCACCTTTGAGCCTGTGCTGAAGAATAACCACTGACCCCTCAATGTGAACGCAGGGGACCTGATCTTGTGTATGTGTGTGTGTGCAGATTTGCGCCTGTATGAGTACATACATAATACATATATACTTTTGCATGTGCAACATTAGGTTTGTCTTGTCAAGATGGGGTATGTGTTGTGGGTCAGAGGGTCAGAAGGGTACTGGGGGTTGGTTTGATGTAGTTGGGGGGTGGGAGAGGTTGGCTCCCAGGGCTGAGTGCGGGAGCTGGAGAGTTGGAAGGTCATGTTCATAAATTGTTACCAGTGTGCTGGAGCTTAATTGAAAAGGCTGGAGAAGGAACGGGACCCCTGATCTGTAGCCCTACGCCCCTCTGTGGTGACCCCTACTCTTCACTCATTCAGCTGTGTGTCTGTCTCTCTGTCTGTCACAGTAAATATGGTTCGAAATATATGAATTGCTCACAAGTACCTGAAGTGTTCAGCTAAATTGTTTGCTGTCACTGTATTAAGATAGCCTCTTTACCATGAAGCGGCCTCGGTGGCTTAGACTGTATATTATGTCTTTGCTGGTTTGAGACCAATTTGGAATAGACAGGAAACTAACATGACGGAAAGAGATCTACTAAGAAACTACTAAGCAAATGTGGGATAATAAAACTCAAAATTCACATGACCTGCCATGTAATTTTCTCTCTTTTCCTTTCATATGTCCACTGTATCAAATAAAAGTATAAAATATGGGGGAAAAAATAATAATAAAAAAACACTGACAGTATATTAGCACAGCAGTTTGTGTCCACTGTGTCACTTAGATCAATTGTTGCTCTCAGCAAATTAGGCTAAATTAACAAGCTGTGCTAAACAAATGAACATGACACAAAACCATAATCAAGTAATGTGTGGAAGCATTTTGAATGGATAAAAAATCATGGATAAAGTACAGTACCACAACAACAAATCTGAGATCACCTGTTGGCTTGTCACTGTAAGGCAGATACATTACAAATGAACATCAATTTTTGTGGTTAATATAATATAATATAATAAAAATTATTTACATAAGTGACTACTCTGCTGATTATTTCCTGGATTGATTTTTAAATTATTTTATCTATAAAATGTCAGAAAATAGTGAAAATTAGAATTTCCGGCCGCCCAAGATGACATCTTCAGATGTCTTGTTTTGTCCAACCAACAGTCCCAAACCTTAAATTATTCTGTCTATTATATGTATGACAAAGAAAACTTAACAAAAATTACTAAAATGATAAATCAGTAATTTTATCAATAAAACAGTTGCAGATCAAATCTCTGTTGCTTACTAACTGACTAATGAAGAAAAATGCTAATTGTTGCAGCTCAAGTTCAAATTAATTTCAACTAATCACATTTCAGTTTTGGTCACAGCCCTAAACTGTTGTATTCTTAATTTATTCATTCTGCCGTACAGTATCTCTATGGGCCGATCACCATACTGTGGTCTCACTGATAACCATCTCACTCCATCAATCTCTCAGCTGACGCTTGAGATAACCCCACTGCTGTGTTGACAAAGCAACGGCTCATTTATAAAGCAGAGGTCCCAACTTCCCATCCCCTATGGACACTGAAATCTCTCCGCCAAACAAAGCAATCATAAGCATGAATAGAGGTCTGCTGTGAAACTCTATCTAACGTGTCTTTACATTCTACACAGGTGACACATAGTCGCAGTCTTTTGAAGAGGAGCGGTGAGCCGAGTGGGCACTCGACAAGAAAGAAGTCGAATCTGTCATTTCACACTGGGAGGAAATCTATCCAGGGACACTATTGTCCCAGATAATAGGCAGGAGATGGTTAAACATATCATTTTGACACGCTGGGCGTTATGACACGGACAGTTTTACTGCTGCCAAAGGTGGAAGGAAGGAAGGAAGGAAACTCCTTCTCATGTTACTCTGAGCAGGGAGAGATAAAAATGCTGTCGTCCTTTTCTATCTTTTTCTTCTGTATCCTTGCTTCACGCTATGTGTACGTTTGTCTCTCGAATGTCTCCCCCTCTGTCCCATGCCGTGTGTCTTGGATTACTATGATGATGAGGGGACAGCTTTTAAAAGAAGTTTAAAAAGAAGAAGTTTTAGGATATTTGCTTTTTTTTTCTAGGGTTAGATCAAAAGATCAACACCAATGTCATGTCTGTGCGTTATATAAGTCGCTTAGCTTAGCTTAGCATAAAGACTGAAAACATGGGGAAACAGCTAGCCTGGCTCCGTCCAAAGATGCTAAAGAAACTAATGAAATGTATAGACACCAGTGTGTATATCAAATGTGTACACAATGGCATTGATGGTGAACGGTAACTTCTAGACAAACTTCTTTTGGGTCCAGCCAAGAGAGACACCTGTTTGACAGTACCTCAAAAACATATCCATTAACTGTGACAATCAGGCTTCCATATGTTCAAGAGTTTTCACACTTTTCAACCATATCATCTCTCTGCTCCTTGTCAATATGTCAGCCATCTGTTTTAAGACAATACACTGTGCAGGGAGGGGAGCTCTGCACTGTTTTATGATTCTGAGGTGTGAAGCCCGCCCTCCTCTTTTCTCCCCGACACTCGTGTGGCGTTTCTTCACCCACTGTGTCCACCTGAGGTCCCAGGACAGCAGTTATGGAGGACGACTGCTCAGCTCTGGTCTGTTGGCTGCCTCTTCTTTAAGGTGTAACAGAAACAATCCCATTAAGTGGTGGATCGCCTTTCACACAGATTACTGAGCATCTGTCACTCCTGCTGGAGGGGGCAGGGACAAGGTCGCTACCGCTGGAACACACACGGAGGGAACTTACACCAGTGTAAAGACCAGTAGGCAATCATGCACACACACGCAAGTTTTACAAAGGTATTATGGTAATCTAATAATGTTCTAAATTTTAACACGAAGTTACTATGATGAGTTTAAAAACACATTTGGTGATAATGTTCCACTCCACCAAATGACTAGACAGCAATGGTCTTTTTTTAACATATTCAAATGCCTAATTAATATGATAAAATTAGTGTCAGTGATCGTCATAAGACACAATGAAAAGAATTTAGCATTATGAAAAACTTGTAACTGTTACTTTATGTCAAAGCAGATATCCTGGAATCTGCAAATCCATAATCATGTGTGTCATACCGTACAGACACACACACAAACAAACATAATACACAATTTACATAGAAGGTCCTTATTGACAGATTGTCCCCACACCTCACCCAGGAGGGATCTGTGTGTCACATAAAGACACTGACACCTGCTGCCTGAATAAGAGGCCTAAACTCGACAACCTTACACTCAAACTAGCTTTTGATGTCTCCATGTCATCTCTGTGTCCCTTCTATGATGTCAGTCACTTGTTTGTTCTACCTGGTTTCTTTCTACAAGCTTGTGTCTTTCAGTGTGCCACTGACTCTCCATACAGCTCGCCTCGTCAGGCTGGTGTTGTGTTTTGCTCTCCGCGGGGCTCGGGGGGGCCCGAGTGATGCCGCCTCACATTCACCCCGGGTGAAAGGTGAGAACTCTGAGAACAGCGCGTTCTGGTCTGCTAGAGAAGACCTGCTTGCACTGTTCTGCATGCTTGAGTTTGGGCAAGGGGTGATAGGGGGGTGGTGGGGGTGGGGGTAGGTGAAAATAGGTGAGAAGGGGAGAGAAAAAACCTTAGTGCAACTGAGGACAAATGACAGAGGACATCAAAATGTACATGTATGTTCTTCTAACTCTAGATCCAGAAATAGAGTGTATTTTGGATTTTAGAGTTGGAGGGTGTGTGAACTATGTGGACTGGAGTGCTGTTGAGTGTGTGCACACACCAGAGCTAATTAAGCTAGCTGTTGATGCAGTTAATGTGTACCTGCAAAAAATGCTTGCTGCTGAATGATAATATCGTATTCTTTATTTCTTATGGTAAATTAATGTAATTATTTTTAATTGAGTAATATGTAATGAACTATTGATTAGATTTTTAAAGTGCTCAGTCAACTTGACTGATTATACTTTTGATGAACAATTAATTGTTTTAGTTATCAAGTAAAGATACATGCAAAAGATTAAATGGTTAGAAATCTTGGACACTTTAAATAAAAAGAGTTTAATACTGGAAGTAATTACAGGTATAGTCTTGTTAATATACAAAGTCTCAATACAATTAGATTAACTGTAAAACAGAGTAAATGTGATCATGAGTTTAGAGACATTTTCTGGACATAATTTAGATATATGAGATGGAGAGCTTTTCTCCTAAGACATTAAAATTAATTATTAGAATTATTATATTAGCACGTACATTACTTTTTGCTGCATCTTTTCTAACTTACCTTTATTATATACAGATGGAATAACTGTTTAACTGTTTTTCCTTTCTGTTCCTTAGTTCAGATCCTCTTAGCATAGGTCAAGTTTGTGTGTCACTGCACAAGGCAGAAGTCAAGTGGACCTTAACTTCATCCAGCAGCTGAATGCGTTTAAGTTTTGTTGCTCTCAATCCATCACTCCATTTCATCTTTATTGCCCCTCTGTGTTGTTTAATGAAATTGAAACTTCACATAGTAATACAAGTAATAATAGAAATAACAATCCTAAAATATTTCAGTAAATTTCAGTGAGAAGACAACTTCTCTTCTACCCTTGTTTTATGGAAAAAACACAGAAACCTCATATGACTCTGAAGCAATACAGCTAGAGTGGCTGATCTGAGGAGTAGAATAACATAACTTACTGTAAATTACTTTACACTCCCATTGTAAATTCAAATGTAGTGAGACAGGTCAAATTTCACTGATATATCATTCTGTAGGCACGCTGTTTGCCTGTTATTTGACACTTGTCCTTTCTGTCTGTCATGTAATGATGGAGGATAGAGCAGTTATTTCAAAAGTGGGGGCCGTGGAAAGAGAAAAGGAGACCAAGAAATAAAAAAAATAAAAAGTTCCCGCCATGCTTCATGGCTGTCTTCAAAACAAAACAGATGCGCTTTAATTTATGGCCACTTTCTGTGATTGGAGAAGAAAGCTTCGGATCGATCTGGGGCCTCTCTGTTTCACCTGTTAAGAGCTTTCCTCGTAATTGGCTGCTGCCATCACGGCTACTGCCAAAACTGCGGCCTTCTCTGTTGCACAATAGTATGTTAAAGTATGTGTAAACTGTGCCTATTTTTCTTCTGCTCTGGCTATTGATTTTTAAATGAAGTATCAAAGAAAATCAATAGTAATCAACAAATAGAAGGCAACACGCTGTAGTGTCAGATCCTGGGGCACAGCTTAATCAATTTAGATGCCTGTCACAACATGGGGACGAAGGGGAGACATAAAAAAAGTTGAGAACCTGGTTTGAATGGAAAGTGAGTTGTGGGATGAGCCATTTGTCATTAGAGATGAAGAGAGATAAGGAGAGAGGGATGTCAAGCTACACAAACCTATCCACCCCCTCTTCCTTTTCCTCCTTGCTCGTCCCTCTCTCCTCTGGCCTGTGACAGAGCGCTCACCCATAGTTTGGGGGCGATTCATGTAAAAACATTACAGTATCCCTCAGGCCGGGGATCAGGTTACACCACAGCGAAGTCTTTCCAAAGGAGCCTGTCCAAAATGCTTAATGAATCTCCAAGTGAACTGTGAAACAGGTAGTCTAGCTGCCACTCACTGTCAACACCTAGCCATCTGTCAACGTCACATGTCTCTTTTCTTGCTGCATACCTGAATGTTGAGCCAATGTTGGGCCCATGATGGCTGGTTGCAGTAACCAAATCCTGAAAGAGTGATTCATATTTTTTAATAGGTGAAGGCAGTCATACTGTAGATAGGGGCCAAACAATGGACCACTATCTATTTGGGAACCTTTTTTTTGTATTTTTATTTGGACAGTAGCTTTCCTTTGAACAGTTACCTCAATAAATCAGATGACCACAATGCATAGATGACAAGTCTGACTCAGGCATCCAATAAACTAGTGGTTACAAAGCATACTGTCTAACTGGAGGACCTTTGTTGAGTTTCACATCCCTCTCTCTTTCCCTTTATGTCCTGCCCGAATCTCTACTGTGATTATCAAAAAGACAGTAAAGACAAAAAATAATCTTTTCATATTTTCAAGTGTGTTTAAACTGTAAAGCTGTGGTGAGGGTTAGGGTTTGAGACTACAATGTTATAGTTATAGTTATTCTGGACTCAGTGTAGTAAACTGTTTTTAAAAGTCTTCTTTTTGTCTCCCAGTTACCTGAGAATTTATATCAATAAATGATTTGCTGCTGGGTATTTAAAGCAACTCTAGCCCAGGCTAGAGTTGGCAAGTTTTTACTGTACAACATATTTCCTGACTGAGATTGCAGTGAACCCTAGAATCAATCAAACAACTTCCAGGCAACATTTTATTGAGGGTGTTGCCATTGGTTTCCCATTAACCTCTCCTTAAGTCTGGTCAAATGTCAATCAACTCAGACAAAATCTCTGTTCGCGCCCATTCATTCTGAGTACAAAAAGGCAGAAAGCTGTGCCAGGTCTCCCTTCAGGCTAAATTTTCTAAGCAAATTTGAAACTGCAGCCAAGTTTATGTTTGTGCCCTTGCAGGTCTGTGGTGGACTACCCAATCCCCCCTCCTCCACAGTCCTCCCCACCCACCACCCACTCCACACCAGGAGCAGACTGCTGTGCCAGGCCTCCCTCCAGGCCACAGTGCTGAGAAAGTGACAACATAAGGTCCATTCTGTTCCCTGTCACTCACAGCCCCAGGCCCACTGCTAAATGGAAAAGGCTTTTAGAGGCTGCAAATGGGGAATGGAAGGAAAGGGAGGTGGGTCACGTGGGACTTTCAGGCTGTGTGTGTGTGTGTGGTGTGTGTGTGTGTCAGTGTTTTTGTGTTCGTGTGCATCCATATAGCGAGTTCTGTGTGTTTGTGTGAGATCATGCTTGTGCGTCTGCTGTGCTTAAATGTAGTTTGTGCATGTGAAAAGAACCTGTGTGAGTATGTGTGCGTCCAGCACATGCACCTTAAGTGCACAACAGGGAGTTGGGTAGACTTTTCCTTTTAAATAGAGCATGCCATGTAACCTGTGAAACACTGTGAATGTGTCCACATGCCACATTGTTACCGCTCACTGACAGGGACCTGTCTTATGTCTTATTTTTATTGCTAACTCTGGGACTGGCTTTGTTTGCAGCAAGTAAGATTCTCCACTCTTCGGTCTCAGTTTATGTCTACAATACAACTCTATTGTTAAAACAAAATACATTACATGGGAAATGATGTGTTATTATCATCCATGGTGTTTTGTCATCTGGAGTCACTACCATGGCTGAGTTACATTTTACATGCAGGCTCATGTGATACCCTTTAACATATTAATTTCCACATGATAACAAACCATGCAACTTAAACATTCCTCATAGGATGACTGGGTCACTACACCTTGTGAGAAATGTAATGCATTGAAAGCATGTACTCACAGTGCCTTGTAAGCAGATATATGGCCTCTGTCAGTGCCTGGTAAGCAGCGCTAAAACCAAATTCCTCAGTGATCTCTTTTTATGCCAAGGGTTGTCTGTATCAATCCCACAAAGAGGTGAATGCAGGGACAGTTTTGATTAATTGATTATTAGTGCAGCTTTGAAGCCTTGTGTTTTCCCCCTCTTTGCCCCGGCTGATTACTAATATTTATAACCGTCGGCCCATTTAACTGGGACCAGTCTAGATGTAATATATTGCTTCGCAATTGGTCCTCATTTAACCTTGAAGACTGTAAAGCTGCCATGCAGGAACAGCATAATATTCACCTTCACGAGGGGGCAAACTACAGTTCATGCTGGGCAACTAAAGCCTAAACTTTGGTTCAGAATTTCAGGCAGGTTTTAGATGCTGGGCCAGCTGCATTGAAAACCACCGGATATTTTTTTTTATTCACCACTATTTTTGGTTGTTGCTTTCTGGAGTAAAAATACTGGTCATAACTGAAGCAAATAAGGCAAACCCCTACTTTCTGAATGCAAAATAAGGTTTCATCCAAACCAAAAAAAAAAAAAAATAGATGGCTGACAGTGCTAAATAAACACAAAGCTACACAGATCAAGTTATTTGCTATTGTCTTGGTGCCCGCGTTAAGCTCAGTTGGTAGACTGTGTTCCCATGTACGCACGAGGTGAGTCCTTGCTGCAGCGGCCCAAGGTTCAAATCTGACCTGCAGCCCTTTGCTGCGTGTCATCCCCTCTTTCTCTGCCCCCCTTTCCTGTCTATCTGCAGCTGTCACTATCACATAAAAGCCTCAAAAAAATACTTAATAAAAAAAAAATATTTTGTCTGATTAATTTAGATTGGCTTGATTTCCAAATAGTCTTTAAAAAAAATGACTATATTATCAGTCAACATTAAGCAGCTCACTCGTAACTGCAATCAAACCACTTCCATTATGTCTGATTTTCACATCAACATTACAAAGTTATGATGAACAATCGATATTCATATTATATGGAGCTTAACTTTTGCACCTATCTCTTTTCATGAATTAAAATCCTGATAAATCCATGTCCTCCGCCTCTAAAAGCAAGAAATAAAGGAAAAGAACAGAGTTGATCATCCATTAGAGGACTGTGCATTTAAATTCTTGTGTTTGTCCTGATGAAGCGAGTGTGAGACAGAGACACATGTATAATTCAAAATAAAATATATTTGTCTTGCTGTGTAACAGGGGTCATACTTAAACATACTGTAATTACTGAGGAGATAGAAAAGGGAAAAAAGAAAGGGATCCCTGACCTGCTGATTTGATTTGAGTTCATCTGCAGAATTCAGAATGCACAAATACACCCATACACTGAAAATAAAATAAACGTGCTTTTGCATGTAAAAGTGCATCAACACAAATTTGGAATACCACAGACATCAATGTACATAAATACATATATAACCACATATTATACTAGACTATTTTTTTAAGCTACACACACTGGACACAAATTGCTTTTATCTGTCACTGAAGGAACTATTTCTATGCTGTTGCTTTCTGCCTTATTTGACCTGGGATCTGACTTATAAACACCTTTATATGTCAATATATTATATTCCCATATTCTTAGTGTCAGGTGTGAAATGAGACTGAATACATCCTTCATTGTATCCTTTTAAGTCTCAGAGTAGTCCTAAGACTTGAGCTGAAACAATGTTTAGAACTCATATGCATATGAACCTTTGACTGTTTCTTTTATTAATCTTCACAGAGGTCTATTTTTTCATATTAACAACATTTGTTCTTTTTAACTTTCTTTGTTTCTTAATTCATCTTTCTTTTGTTTAAAGATTGTGTGGTCCTGGTTTCATAACCCTAGCATAATCATTTGTAATTCACAAAGCCAAAAAAAATGTTTTTCTTCCTTAACACTACATTGGAAATACAAGTTTTCTGTGTGACAAGAGTGATGGATTGACTCTGGTGTGTCGCTGGGTTGTCAGTGGTGAGTGTGATGATAGTCAGCTGAAGGCTCTCACCTGTCGCTGCTGAGGCGAAGTGAGGGGACGACTGGCGCCGGCCCAGTCTAAACAGGAGTCAGCCCTCGTTGTCTGAACAGGTCTGCTTCATACTGAAAACGTCCCAGGGAGGGAGAGGGAAAGAGAGAGACAGAGAAGAAGAACTTCAAATATTCAGACACACATGTACAGGAAATCACCATCCTTCACACATATCTCTCATGCTGCATGCACACACGCCTGTCTATTTGTTTGTTAGCAGTTATAGATTTCCAAAATGTTATTTAAACAAATACATATAGATTGAAGCAACAAGGGCAAGGGTGTGTGTTATTGTATGCATCTGTGGTCAAATTCCACAACTGTGCACATACATTTTGGTGTGTGTTTATGCTACTTTGCACAACATAAAGTTTTGAACCAGCCACTGATGTTCTGTCTGACTTCATCTTGATATTTTTAAACATACACTCTAAGACACACCCTCCTCTTCCTGGGTGGTGGGCTGGATCTGCAGCATGACACTCCCCGATGTGTGGTTGCAAGTGTGAGTGTGTCTGAGCAGGATATGTGTGTGAGAGTGATGGCGGAGACGAACCATCTGTTTGGCTTAATCAGGGTGTGCTTGATATCCCCTCTGTCTTGGCGTGACTGCCCTGCAGATGTTTTGGTTGTTTTTAGCGCTGCTTTGTTTTTGATTCCCCCTCGTCTGTTTAGAACTGGAGGGATTACAAGCCATCCACTATGGGACATTTGAAGAAGTGTTAGTTATGTTTATGTGTTATGCCCCTTCTATAAAACTGTCACTGTGCCATTCCAATTATCTTGGGACCATTCAAACACAGATTTACAATATAGAGCCAGATGAGGAAGAAGGCTGCTGGAACATAGCACAATGTGCTGTACTTTTAAAATTGGTTAACTTTTTGCAAATTGTGCTAGTGAGGTCAACAATGCACTCCCAAATTGTCTACGATATCATTTTCATGATTCGTTTACTGCTGCCTGTCCAGTTTACTTTCCTGGCTTAGTTGTTGTTATGTTGTCAAATTATATAATAAACAAAATATTTGTCTGTGTGTTTATACAGCAGTTGGTGAATGCATGTTTGATATAATATTGATCCCTTTGGGAAAGATTTCTGTTTGCTTGAGAGGTCAAGGGCCACGGTTAGCTACAGCAACAGCAATGGGAAAACCTTGTAGAAGGACACTTAAGCAAGGTGATTTCCTTCCACAGTGGCTTTTACTGTATATAGATCCCACTTTTGAAAAGGGGTCTTTCCTTACCCTTTAACTACAATATGTTACCATCTAAAATATGTATTTCTGCTAAACACGTTGTGTGGAGCATGTGGTGTCTGCAGAATGTAATATGTCATGTGAAAAGAATTTATATACTTCAAAAGTCAAATTCCTTGTACAACTACTGTACATGTTCTATTGTGGTAATGCTGACTCTTATTCAAAGTCTCAGATTACACAATTTAGGGATTTTCAACTTGCATCATGATGGAATTCCAACGAATGACCACTCATCATCCTTTTTAAGCAGTTTCCTGAAATAATTACACACAAGCAAGACAATTTAAGATAGGAGAATAAATGCAAAGAAATACAGTCCTCCGAATGGGTCTGGCATGGATCAGTTCAGTTGAGGCTAATATGTATAATACACGTCTTTTGTGGAAAACCTGAGTTGTGATTAGTTGCCTAGAAAAAATGTTTTTTGTTTCCCCAACTTCAACCATCTGTTTTTTGCCATCTGTCATTAAAGGAAATGAGTAATGCCGACTGAGAGGATCTTTTGGATCCAGTTTATCTTCCTCTTGCCTACAGAGCCTCTTCAGCTCGGTGTTAGTGTGATCTCACTGAACGCTCTTATCTGTTGGTGCCCAAGCGGGGTTATCAGCTCTGGCCTACCTCAGGCACAAGGACTTCAGACCTCACACAGACTGGTGGAAAGAGGGAATGCTGGAGTTTAGTTTGTTTTATTCCTCAGAGAAAGCTCTTTTTCCTGCCATCATCAAACACAACTTAAAAAATATAAATATATTTAGTACTAACATTGTAACATGTCAGCAGTTTTTTCTTTTATCTAATATGTATATTTGCTGTTGGTGTCAGTCATGCTCGTTTTGGTTGAAATTCCCCCTACAGTATTTAAACTTGGCCCAACTATGAGAGTACAAATTAGTCAATTATTATTCTTGTCAGAGAAGGGTAATAAGCCCACACTTGCCCCATGTGTTTTGAGTTGGCCTGAGTGGTGAGTGGGGTGGATAATGTTGACTCTCTGGTGAAAAGTGGCCTTGATCCATCCCTGCGTGGTCACTTCCAGGTCAGGCTGTATGCAGAGTCGGCGAGGGGCGCGTAGGGGGGAAAGCAGGATATCAGAGACAGGCCAAATAAACAAACCTGTCAGCCGTACCATGGCCCTCTGACCTCCCCTGTCCCATCTGTTTTCTTATCTACTCCACTGCTAATACTGAGAACAAGTGACACCTCTCTCTGGCAAGCACTCACTGTTTTCCTTCCACTTAGCCACGGCAGAACTGCACAAGATATGCACATGCTGAGGAAGACGATATCTTATGGCTTGCAGAGGCAGAGCTATGCTGGCAGGAGAGAGGCTTCTCATTATCTGGATAATGAATATATTATTTAACACTCAAGATTATAAAAATACAAATAAACTTCATGGCTTAATGGCGAAACAAATTTTTCCTTATTTTTTTAATTAAGGACTTAAGTTCAGTGAAACAGAATACCTTGTTTGAGTGGCAACCACACAAAGAGAGAACACCCATTCTTAAATATAATTTCTTATATGCATGAGAGAGTCCCTACTAGTATAAGAGGAAATACAAAATATGACAGATAACAGATTTTTGGACCAGTGTATGGTGATAAGCGGCCAGTGACACTTACACCTTGTCACTACTGTCAAAGTGTTACTCCTGTTCCCTCCCTTTGTATTCAGTCAGTCAGAGAAGATAGATTACACAAGTTGCTGTTGTGTTTATAACCAGAGACATAGACTGTCCTTCTTTCTCCACCCTCTCTTCAGCTGTTACTCCCTTTTCTCCAAGACAGCAGCAGGCCCATCATCCTCGCAAAGGGGCGGAGTGGATAGGTGGTTGATGGTGCCAATCATTGATGAGGGCGGAAGAGCTGGGGCCCTTTAATGAATCTCCCCAGAGATGAGAGATTGTAGGGGTGGAGCGAAGAGGAGGAGCTGCAACAGGAGAGGAGGCACCGGAGGCGGAGTTTGTATGTTCGGGTCGGTGCGTGCAGAGTGGGTGGGGGGCAGGGGCAAGGGGGGGTAACAAGCTGTCACACTGCAAGAAAGTCTGCTCCAGTAAGTCACATCTGCCAATGTGCACAAGGGCCATGCCTGAGGGCTGCAGGGTCAGAGGGCAAGACATCCCCCTGCAGAGCACTCAGATCACATATCCACTCCAGTCAATAAACTGGCTGCTGTCACTGTTACAGACACTGACAATACTGCTCTTTTTTCTATAGACTCAACTGTGGAGCTGCATTACATTGATTTACAGTATATTCAGCTTATTCTGGGATTTGTGTGGTTGAAAAATTAAAGAAGATCTGGGCAAAAACAATGTGTGCTGCTGATTAAGTAATAAATAAGTTTAATTTTCATCTATTCTTCTTAAAACACTCAAATTAACCTCCACCTTAAATTAACATGTGGATTTGTTAAAATGTCTGCTGGCTTTGTTATAACTTGAACTCCTTTAATGAATCTTACAAATTTAGATTGAATATTGAAACGTAAAATACATATTGTAATGGTCCAGTAGGGGGGACAGACATGGCAGTCTGACAACTTTACTTTATTTAGGAGTTGCAAGCTTTATTACTTGTGTTCATATTGGCTGATCGAAGCCTCGTTTGTTTACCTCTGAGCTACCACAGGCTCATGGCTCCTGAGCAGTGTTGAGGCCCAGAGAACAGCACTTTGTGTTCTAATCCTCACACAGCAAATAAGTGTGTGTGTGTGTATGTAAATGCTAATCTGGTGTCAGAGTTGCAATTTTTCTTGGAATGGGTGAAGGTTGGTGCAGAGGGAGGGAAGCTGATTCCCTGTCAAAGCTGGCGCAGGGGCTCCTGACCATCATATAAGGAAATACAACCTCCTGCTGTGCTAACCTAACTTCTGACAAATCAGCAAGGTATCCTTTTTTTCTTTGACCTAAACACCATCTCTCATGTCCTGGAGCCACCCTAACCTAAAGTTTGTTTTCTCTGGATTATCTGATTTTGTACGCTATTTCTACTCAAAAACAGTGGGAGTAGAGAATGCACCCAGCACCCCTCCTTTTCTGACCCCACCTCACTGTTGCCCCTCCGCTGTCTGACCCTCCCTTGCTTCTACTCGTCTACTAGTTTAGCAAAAGCCCATGACCTCCCAGTGCAGCTCCCTCAGTGACCTGTAATGGTTTATTTTGTGTCAAAGTGCATTTTGGTTCCACTCTGCTCAAATTTTCAGGACTAATTCAGCAGTTCTGCAACTTGAACCAGTCATGAGCTCACATGTTTACAATGCAGGGCTGCCATTGTTTGTCACACCTTTCAAATAAAAGGTAGCCAAGATGGACAGTGTTTACAGGATGCTTGGAGCTGTAGGGGGCTCCGCTTGCCAGCTCTATCCACTGGGATGGTGTTTTGAGGCTAATTTGATGGTTGCTGAGCCCTCCCCTGCCTAACTACTGCAGCCCAATGGTGCCTGTCTGGAAGCTTCATGGTCACCTCGTGGCTTATACATTATTGTGTTTTAAACAACGGCTTTTGACCTGCCATGGACTTTTTGTTCCCCACAGTGCTGCTGCTACTTTAAACAAGGAAGATGTGAATGAACCAACAATTAGTTGTTCATTTACTTCTGCCATATTTGTATAGTCTAAACTTTTTGATTATGTGTTTATTTTAGTTTATTTTTTTCAAAGGGTGGTTGTTAAATGTGGAAATACAATTGTGGAAATGGTGAGGGTGCAGCATAACCCCTTGACAAATCTGCCCAGATCAATGCAACTGACAGTAATCCTTTATTCAAGAGTACAAACCCTTTTACATTTATTTGTCTTGTTGTTCTTGATGTACTGATGTTAAGCAGGTACAATGTTTACCATGTTCTCACTTATAGTTTTGCATGTTAGCATGCTAATATTTACTATTTAGCAATACACACAAGTACAACTGATGCTGATGGGAATGTCATCTGTTTTGCAGGTATTTAGTTGATATTTAGTGTCATTACAATCACACATCCTACACTAATATAAAATTCCTATTCCTCATAAACCCATTCAACTGTTTGTGTAAACATTTTGATGAAGCCATGATGGCTTCTGGTACATTTATAATTCAAGTTATTGTGAATTAAACAGCTGGATTTTGGTGCAGCTGAATGGAACACCTAAGGGCGTTTATCCCAGCTTGACTAAGCATTTGTTTAGTTATGTTGAAATGCATGTGACGGCGTGTCAGTTTCCATCACAGTGTGTGTTTTTGTCAAATGTGCTATAACAGTAGCAGACCTGACCGCCCTGTGCCACTCCCACTGCTCTCTGATCGACTTCCTCCCCAGTTGTTCTCCATCTGTTGCCTGAGATCCTACCGGACGAGCATCTTCAGTTCTCCCATTTCTCCCGTTGTCCTCCTCCTCCTCTTCAATCTCCCATTTCCCTTCCTCCCCTGTACTTCTCCATCCTCACCCCCTCTCACCCTCCTCTCCGTCTTCCTCCCTCAATGTCAACTAATTAGGGGGGGTGCGGAAAGGGCAGTACAAAGACCTCGTCTGGCCCACCCACTGACCCGTTCCACCCTTTTCTGAGCCATCATTCTAGCCATTAGCCCTGTCTTAGTCTTTTGATTAGAGCCATGAACGCCTAGACACAAAGGGCTAATCATGGGATACAACTGGCTGGGCTGTGTCACTCATCTTCGGTATAGACCCCTTCCCGTCCCACCCTGTCCACCTCTCTTGTTTGCCTTTGGTCTGCTGCCCAAGAACTGGGCCTCTAATCTAGTCACTGGTCAGCGAGGCAAACAGTCTGTCTCACTACTTAGCCTGTCATTAAAAAAGATATTGTCTTACTGACCTGCTATATGTCCTCAGTTGCTTTACCTCTGTCTGTTTCTGTCAGCAATACACAACTCTATCTCCAGACAACAACATCTTTATTGGATGATTCTGCAATTACTTTGAGTGCCAACTTTTCCAGTATCCAGTGCCAATGTTTTTCCGATTCAAACTTTCTGCAATATCAGTGCATGGTTTGTGAAAGACTGTGGCAATGAAATATGGTTATGGTATGATTAAGGTAAGGCAACACTTGTTGTTAATGTTAATTGCAAGTCTGTGAAGTGAACTCTGGTGTCTTGCCTAAAAGTCTGATGCACTACAAGCCCACCCTGACCTCCCTTCCAACTTTCTACATGTAGGGCTACTGTACCTCCTGCTTTGGCACTGAACCCTGGCATTGAACATATTATTAATAAAAATACTTAAATACAGATTAATAATTCTTTGGGATATTGAGCTGATATATACATTATATTCTAGAATATAAACAGTATTAACAGTAGTCCAAAGTTTGATATCTTAAAGAGTACTTCGATCATCACCATTGTCCAAGGGTTTGGTTGTGCATGGAGAAAACAAGGTCGTATGACGTGTTGTCGAAACTTGTCAGAAGGCAAAAGTGCTTATAGTTATTCCAAACAGCTACACTGAAAGGCAGAGTGGAAATCTGGCTGTCACAGGGAGAGGGGAGACACAATATTGTTTCAATACTGAGATAATGCACATGTCTTTCCTGGAAGACATTCATAGTGTTGTACTTGGTTGTTCACATAAAAAGTGACAGACATTGTTGCAAAAACAATGAAAAACGAAAGCTAGAGAAAAGGTCAAACCATAGCCCCATTCTCACCTCCACACAGCTTGCGGATCATGCAGCAAATCATGCCATGATTTGCTGTTGAAAAAAGGTATGATGGAAGGGGGTTTCTAAAACAATTCAACCATCCAAAAAGCAGTTCTTAGTTTATACTGTCGTCTTAATTCTCACTCTATCCGTATCGCAAGGTCGTCATAATATTTCTGGCACCACAATAAATTGCATGGAGCTATCATGTGGAAGATTTATTTGTATTTGTCATTTGTAATTTAATCCTATCCAAACTAAGATCACTAATCTATGGTTCATAAGAGTTGCCCCGTTTGCTACAGTATAAAGGTGGTGGTTGCTTTTACAGCAGATTTACTTTGTGATGACTATTGATTGGTCAGTTGGACAGACTATTTTAGTAAAATGGGGACTTCCCTGTCTTGCTGGGGTGAGTCTGCAATTGAAGTAGATCATCCACACTCACACACAGGCTTTAGTTAAGTAAACACTTCCACAATTGTTCTCTCACACAAAGAAACATGTCTAGTCATGAAACCACAGGAAAACAGTTCAATCAGTACTCAATTGCATGGGTGGACTCCAGCGTGCTGAAACCCAAGTATTTTGCCGCATGCCAACATGCCATTCTTCTGGCTACCGCCGCATGATGAAACCTCTGGGCGGTTGAAGTGATGGACAGAAAGCTGCTTAGATGCAACTGAGGGGAAACTTTCCCATGTTTCTATCTCAAATGTGTTGAGACTCGCAAGATGTTGGAACAAAGCACCCACACGCAAGATTGTCATACTGTCTGCTTGAAGTTGGCCGGCCAGGATAGAATTATAATATACATCTTTGAACTTTCAAATCTGTTTAAGACAAGATTTGTTCACCACTGCCAAGTCCAGGTGTTGTAAAGCATCACTAGCATAGACTCTTGGGGAGAAATGTGAGACTTTTATACCTTTTATACTATTATACCTTTGATATAATATCCAAATGTGCACTCTAAGTGTTTTTATTGCTTGTCATTTACCAGATTGATTCTGTTTATCAGTCTAAAGAAAGAGTTATATCAGTTTATTTCAGATTACTGTCAGATTCATTCATTCATCTGGGTTTACTGCATTTCATGCATCAGTGCAGTTATTTTTGTTCTTCAATGATCATGTATTATCATGTATTTGAATTCCAGGTCATTCATTAATTTAATACACATTAAATATAAATATATTTATATTTCTACAAATATAAATAATCAAATATAATCATATATTTACTTAAAACCAACCAAAGCATCTGAGCCTCATTACCACCCTTGCAAAACTATTTGTGAGCCCCAACAGACAGCTTTCAGGGTGCATGTCCTGGAAGCAGGTAAGTATGTCAGCAATGCAAACAGATCATAAAGTCTTACTGCTGCCCACAGTGAAAGGTCCTGCACAAAGCAACTACCTCTAAAACTATTAAAGTGGGTGGTGTTTAACTCACACATTACACACTTGAGTCTGTCTGCCAGCAGTTTTGGCAGCTAGTTTGTTAATTCCAGGGGTTAGGTGGGTCAACAAGCAGGCCACAGCAAGCTTTTTTCTTTTGCCATTGTACCAATTTATTGTTTGAGTTATTCTAAAACACTAAAAGTGCACAGGAGTTTAATCTTTACTGAAAAGGTGATAGATTGCTGCACCAATGTTACCTGTGTATATACAGAACAAATGAGAAAGTTCTCTCCATCTCTATTATCCATTGTTCAAAGAGCAATTGTTAATTAAGCTCACTGTCCAACAATAAGGTTTATAATGACTTTCAGCTGTCAGCTGTGTGGCATACACCTGGTCAAATCTGAAGAAAGTTTAATCTGCAGGATTTTCTTTGTAGATTATGCAAATTTAATCCCAATCTGATTAACTAACCTTTGTGGTTATAAACATTACATCCTTGGGCTTCAGATATTTATCTGTGGGAGCAGTTTATCTTCATTATGACCACATTCCAAAATAGTTCACTACAGGTACATAAAGTATGTATTCAATTCAATTCAATTCA
>NW_023339663.1:20229562-20235781 GCF_004916995.1 Morone saxatilis | reverse complement strand
GGGTCAGGGTAAATCTTTCCTCTGTGAGAATAATTTGATCCCCTGGCTTGGCTGGCTGTTCTTGACTGTGTCTTGTTCTGTCCGTCACTGAACAATGCAGATGGAGTAACGTTTCAGGTCGGAGGGGAACACTGATTCTCCAGACAGGTAGTTATTTCCCCCCCCCTCCACTCCCCACATCCCTCATTTATTTCTTCCTCTCTCACACACACACACACCAGCTTCATCTCTTTTTCTCACATGCTTGCTCTCACCCCTACCTAGTCTCTCTTTTCCTTCTCTCCCCCCGGTTCTTATGTTCGCATTGTAGTCCTCTTTCTCTCTCACCCCCGCCGTCTCCTGTTGATTGAGTACACAGGTAGTTCACTCTGACCCCACCACCACCACTTCCACCACACATCCCCTCTTTTTACACAGCCCCATGTGCATTCCTTTGACTCAGTATTAAGCACAAGCAGCCTGACCCCCCTTAAACACACCATTCATTACACACAGTTTGTTCTGTTCCTTTGTTTAATGCTCTGACCTTTGTCAGACCTTTTCACAAGAAGGATCTTCATTGAACAATGAATGGTTGTTTTAATTCATTCCCCAAAGGCCATGTGGCATGTTTTTACATTAGCTTTTCACTACAGGCCTTAAGACTTAGACATTTTAAAATTTAAACAAACCCAATTACTCCTCAACTGATGAATGATAAAGAAGAAATGCTATTTTACTGACTTGAATAATATGGTGGGCTGTCAACCATATGTGACGCATTATCCCGTTGCTTTTTATTCAAGGTCCTCTTGCCCTTCATCTGTCAGTGCATATCAATTCTCAATATGACAACTTGCATGAGACACGGTCCTGCTGGTTACATACCAAATAAAGTCAATCTTTTTACAACTTTTCAAAAATGCATGACATAACAGATCAGCATAACTTTTTTTGAGCTTCATAGAACTCCCTCCTTTTCATGTCATGCATTAGGAATCAAATTAGATCTTCAAATGAATTGAGTCTTTCAAGTTTACAGCAACAAATACATTTCCCCATTTTCCAATCTCCTATTTTTTCTCCCCTCAAATGTACAGAAAGTCCATTAGTACCATTTATCATTAACCTCCCTGTGTGCAAGTTGTGCGTCCGCGTGGCCGTGTTAGTTTTTCTCCCTGCGAAAACACAATCATTTCCCAGCGCTAAGAGCCCTTAATGGACTGGAATGGGCACTCTGAGGCTCATTAGCATTAGCCAGCTTCCTACTCTCCGTTAATGGAGAAATGCTCTTTATATTTATAATGCTTTTACAGAGAGGGACGATCAATATCATAATCTACATGATTGTGGAATATGAAGTAAGGTTTTTTGTGGGCATTAGGCAGAAAGTATTGGTTTGAGTTGCAAAACAAGAAAACACTTTGATAAGGGTGTGGTAGCTGTCCAGAGCGTATATATGAATCCTGGTGCAATAGGTGGAGCAGTAAAGAAAAAAAAACATATTCATGACTCTCGTTATATTTAATTGAGGCCTCCATACTTTTTCTGATTAATTTTTCTTCCTAAAGCCGAAATTTGACCACCAAAAACTATTATATAGTTACGGTGCACATGACAAAAATACTCTGTCAGCATTGTCACAAAGTTAGTGCCTCATGTTAATTGGGGTTTTGTCCTGCAAGTCTTCTTCACATTTCTATAAACAATGTTAAAAGAGAGTGCATGCAAGATAAGTGGGCATTGGTCTGGCTTCCCCAGCACCTCTGTTTCCTCTGTGTGTGTGTGAGAGAGAGAGTGTGTGTTTTGTGTGCTTTTGTGATGTGTGAGTTTTCTCCTCTTGTGTTATCTCTGGTGCTGAGAAGTGTGAGCCAGGGAGGATTGTCACACCAGTGAGGATTCCTATCACTAGTACCTTCAGCTCATATAGACTTAGAGCTGTAATAGTCCAACCAGGACACACACATTCACAAACACGTGTACACACACACACACACACACACACACACACACACACACATAGTCTGTGTCATTTGTTGTTAAATACAGGTAACTTTTGAGGAACTGGAGAAAAAAACTATGTAACCAGATTACATGAGTATTTTCCCCGGGTAGAATTTGAATGAGGAATAAGTGTAAGGAATCATACACACTCTAGCCTACTCAGAAAGATCAGGAAGCTGTAAAATCCCACAGCCACCATGGTGGTCCACTGGGATCTGTCTCATTCAGGGCCTGGCTTTACAGTAATGGACCACAGGAAGGACACAAAAGCCACATCGTTTTCACAACTTGTCTCACACACATTTTAATCTTTCATTCGTCCTCTTACATGTATCTGTTTTATTTGAGTTACCTTCACTGAATGTTTTTTGTTAAGTTTATGTTTTCTACCTCCTAGTTTTTTTTCTGTCTCAGATTGTGTTTATGTTTCTGTCTGTCTCAGTCTCTCTTGCTGTCTTTCTCATCCACTCTATTTTTCAACCCCTCCCCTCCCTCTTCTACAAAATGCACCACTCAAGACTTATGTCTAGATTACTTGTTCTCTATCACCAAGGTCAGACTCATATGTATCATGTATGATATGGATCAACCCATTCTGTCTTGTCAGTCTTGTGTGTTTACTTCATGCCGGTGTGAGGTGTGCTGATACCAGGGCAGACAGTAACTTCAGCAAGTTTACATCCGGAGCATATTGATCAGCATTGCTTAAGTAAGTCAAGTCATTAACCAAAAGGACAACGGTAGCAAAACAAGATACCTGGAGGAAAACAATTGCCTTTCAAGAGAACTTTGGGGCTTCTTAATCTGGTAATTCTCTGGAAATTATTAACGTGGCTAATGTTAGGTGGGATGACACACATAATTGACCATTCACTAAGCCCCATACCCCCTTAACGGCACATATGCAGTTCATAATAACAGTGGCAGATTTACCTCTAGAAATTTGTAGACATTTTTGAAACAATAAGTCACTGCCTTCAGACAAAGGGTAGGCAGGCTATTCATTTCTGGTCGGCTACCTTGGATTTTTCCTTTTATAGCTGTTGCTAGCAGTTATATTTAAGATAACATGCTCCATTAAACATTGTCTCATTTATTTGGATTAAGACATGCCGTGGTTGTGTATTGATAGCTACCTATGCATTCTGCGTTTGGTGAAGAAGTTAAGGTTGAGTTTAGTCTTTAATTGTCAGTGTACAGTTGGTGCATTTGGTAGCTTATTGCATCCACCTGTAAGAATATGTGGGTGCATTTCATGCTTTGTGCATGAAGGCTAATCTGTTGTGCTATCCTACTGTATTTTGTGTGCACAAATTAACCAAAATGTATCTTGAGGGCAAAAATTAATCAAAACTTTGATAAAATTGTATATTGTGGGCACATGACCTCGATATACATTTTTTTCTCTCTATGGTCACTCCCGTAATTCAAAGTTACAGCAACAACAATACAATTATATAACAAGTTACCTTTCTGCAGTTTCTTACAGTAGTACAAAAATGGTGCCATCAGTTTTAATAAACAACTCTCCTCTCTTTCTCTCTGTCACAGAGAGTGATGACTGTGGTCCTCAGAGGCAGAAGCAGCAGCCTTCATCCACATAAATAATCATCTCCTGACATGTAGCAGGAATATGCATGTAATGTGAATGGACAGTCTCCAAGACATTGACCCTAAACGTATATAAACTTAATAAATAAAGACAAGCTTACACACAACACATTAGCAGCATTCACCATCTCTCTGGATGCCCTACATTCACCTCTCTCACTTTTCTTTCTCTCTCTCGCACACACACACACACACACAAGATTCTCTCTTCCTCACTGTCCATATCCCTCAAATGGATAATGATTGATTTTTGTTTTGGTAATGTTGCTCCCCCGCATGTTTCCTTGAACTGACCCAGCAGATTGGACCTTTAAGTATGGCTGTAATTCATGTGGTGGGGGAGAAAGATAATAAGTAGATACTATATTTATACACTGTACACATATTTGACTCAAGGAAACTACTGTGCATTATAATGCACTATAAAATGTATATTTACCATAAATCCTTGGATATTAAGGATAAGGAAAACTTTTCTATAAACTATAAAATGGATATTTTTTATATATACATAAAATGTATATTTTATAGTTTATAGAAAATGTAATTGCATATAATTATAATGATTTGAGTTAGTTGTCTTCTATGTTCGTTTGTGTTTAAATGCCTTATTGTGTGTTCAGTATGATTATTCATGCAAAGGTTAAAACATATGCTGAAGCACAGTTTATACAGCTCAAGTATCCCCTCTTTACAATAATCTCGCTCTCACTCTCTCTGCCTCTCTCTCTTTAGCCCAGGGTCTGGCACACACAGAATACGCCTGCCATTTCCTCTAAATAATTTTCACACACATAATCAAATAACATACAATAAAATTAGAAAGGATTTATAGGTGCCTGTACACGTGTGAGCATGATAGCACATTTATTTACAGTTTGTCAATATTCAGTAGTGTATGCTATGTAAACATCAGTAAATCAACCTTTAGGCTTTTTTATATTTGGATTTGTAGGAGTGAGTAAACACACCTTTTTAATACATAATGTGATACAGATTTTTTGATTCTAAATACTGTATGTTGTCTGTAAATTCATGCAGACTCCAGTAGGTGCTGCTGGAGAGCAGTAGAGTTGACTTTGGTGTCTGTCCCCACAATCTGGGCTCACCACCAACCTCCTGTCAGCATACAAGACCACGACTCACCACATCTCCAGGGAGACGCTGATAGAAAAAGCCACAGCAACACTAAGTGCCAATTCACACCTGAGACAGTACAGGATTTGAAAAATACAGTTTAACTGGCATATGTGTGGGGTTTTTGCTGTATCAGGACAATTCAGACAGGCATGAATGACAGAGAACATAATTACTAATGTGCGTTTGTCCAAAAATCCATCTAATACTTTCTTTATTGATCACATCATGAGGTGTATGAGGTACAGCTAGTATGTGCAAATATTTCCACAGATTTCTGACTCTGTCGTAAATGGTCCAGAAATGTACAGATTATAATGTAGTGAAGAAGGCTGTGACAGTACAGTTAAACCAGTCTATTAACTGGTCTGTCTAGTCTCCTAGGTTGAGTCAGGTTGAGATAATGCAAATTACCTTAAACAACTTGCTATGTAACTGCACTATGCCACAATAGCACTGCTCACTCTGCTGAAGGGCTTTAGTCTGCATCAATTCAGAGGAAAATAAAACAAATTAAATTAAGTCAAAAGTGGTTGCAGGATTCATTTTAATGAAACTGTTATCACCACTGTTCCTTCTTACATGATTCAGGTAAAAGTGACAGGGAGAAGAAGAAGCTGGTATGACGTGGCCAAATTGTCCTTTTTCAATTGACCTGAATGTAATTTATGTTTTTTATTTAAACTTCATTTTACTTTATATCTCTAATATGAGTCTGGAGATAGCATCTCCTATGACCTAAGTCATTCTGTCAGACAGTGTTTTGGTCACTCATTCTTCTTCACTTTTTAAATTTTTACACTAAAACATCTGTTTTACTCAGGGCATTGTGGTTCCTTGGTATAAAAAAAGGATGACACAATGTCTCTCTGAGCGCTTTTCTGATCTCCTGATACACCTTTTTATTTTCTGTTATCACGGAGGGGTTCAGTTTGAACTCCGGGATCCGAACTTTAGATGCACACCTCTGAGTTAGCTAATCCCTAATGATCCCTCACCACATGAGGGGACATTTTTTGTCTTTTTACTTCAACTCAAATTGTATTGCTTGAATTGACTGTAACCATTTAAAGCTTGATATCAGTTTCCACATTTCACTGGAGCCTCTGAAATGTCTGAGTATACTTTAAGAGATCCTGTGCCTAAACAAATGCCAATGAAGCATCTTTGGGGAAGTAAGGGTATCGTCTAAAGTAAAAATTGTAATTTGTAGCTCCCCTAATCCTCTTTTCTTCCACCCAGATAAACCATCTGCTCTGGAATTCAGATTGAACTTCATACAGAGTTAAGAAAGCTCAACTAAGTAGACAAATTCCCAGCATCTTAACCCTTATCCATTTACGATGTCCAAAAGAAAGATATCTGTTTGTACGTTTTGTCATATATTTGCCCTTTTTAGCTAACTATAAGCTCCTATTTCAGCAGAGGCTATTCGATCAATGCACTGAGTTAAGTGTCACCAACTTTGTCCAACAACCAAGGACCTGC
>NW_023339663.1:20201539-20229462 GCF_004916995.1 Morone saxatilis | reverse complement strand
TCTCTCTCTCTCTTTCTCTCCACTACCCCCACCATACACCCCCTCCCTAGGCAGGCCGCATGGGGCCGCTCAGAAATTTAATACCATGTCTACAACAAGATAAGGCTTTCTTATGGACAGATTAACAATATGCCCATTGTTTGTTGCCCCCGCGCAGTCTTGCAAGCAGGCAGACACAGCCAGCCTAGGCATTAAAGCCAGGGAGTATAGGTTGTCCAATGTGAACTCTTGCAGAAAGAGAAAGAAATATTGAGAAATAGATGGAGAATGGGAGGATAGAGTGCAGAAGCAAAAGAGGATGAAAAGAAGAAGGTTTGGGGATGAGAGAAGAAAGACAAATGTGAAAATGGAGAGAAGAAGACAAAGAAGAAGAGAAAGGAATTCAACGACCTCAGATAGCACTACTGGGTCAAGCGCAGCATACTTCCCCAGTAACAAGAGACTGGGGAAGGCATGTCAGCAGCCAAATTGCCCCTCTAACCCACTGACAAGGATTGTCAGCAGAGAGGGGAGAGAGACTCTTTCTGGCCTACTCTCATGCCAGGGTTAATCACTGGCAATTACAGAGAGGAGGAGCAATCAAAAGGCCATGATGGCGTGGCACTGGAGTGTGTGGGCTGCGGTACTCGGGTGTCATAAGCCACTGCGACTCAAACCAACCATTTCTCAAATGCTGAAAAAGTGTACGTTTTAATCGTGGAGGACTGGCACTTTATGCATTATGGAGACACTGTGCATCAGTGTGTATGTGTGTTTATGTGAGTGTATGGGGGTGGTAGGATTATGTGGGTGGGGGTTCAGAGGTGATGAGGCTTTAAACTGGAGCGGTCCCCAAAAGACCCTGGGGTCCCGAGCACCTGATGTCAGATCATGTCAGAGGGCAGGGGGCCAAAAAATGCCAAGTTTGAGCTGTGAATGTGAACTAGTGATGATGGTGAAAAGGTACAGATGGAGTGTGCTTTTCATGCAGTCAATTTTTTTTGTTATAAATACATCAATTTACATTGATGTATTTCTTCATACGTTGACAGAATAATATGCTGTAAGTAAGTTTTTTTTACAATTATAGGTCAAAAAGACGAAGAAAAAATGTAAACATCTGTTTTTAAATAGAAAATAAATGATATGCCCTCTGCAGTTTTTATGTGAATAAATGTTATTTATAATATTTAAATTAGCCAGCCATCGTCACAGAACATCCCACCAACACGGTGCAAACGTACTCTTCTGCTCTCGTCGCAGACCGTTTGTATTCATATGGTGACAGTTGACAGCTGTTTTTCCTTTAATAAGATTAGGCTAAAGAAATTAGTTGTGCACTCTTTAATCTGCCATTTAACAGAGGGGGCCACCTGGGGCCTGCCTTATCCCATCCACTCTGAATGGCTAATCAGAAAGGGTTTGATTCACACAGGGATGAGCACAGCACTCTGCACGTCTACAAGCCAATAAATGGATGATTCCCTAGTCAACAGAAAACATGCTTCGTTTCTTGTATTAGAGCCATAGCGGCCACAGTGTCACTTTTTTCTTCAACAAGTCTGACATCATTACCATCTATGCTCACAATAACAATGAAATAAGTAATTGTCCATGATATTGCATTTTTTAGATCATTTTTAAAATGTTGTAATTGGTTTCATTACTTTGTACTTTTACCCTTTGAGAAGCATTGTAGATTATTTTATGAATATTGTTTACCATGAAAGAGACAAATATGATTCAAGTCAAATAATAAGGGACAACTCAGCTTTTGGCCACATCTGTCATATTTTCGCTCACATATGGAAAATGCAGTAGTTAATAGCAGGCATTAAACCATTAAACCTAAAACATGACAATATTTGACAACAAGCGGATCTAGGCACCCTTATGTGGTCATTTCACTCACATGTTCAGTAATGAAATAGATTCTGTAAAGAAAACAGATGATCTGTCTTATCTATACACTATATTTTATATTTACATCTGTTCTCAACCTTAATGCATACATTGCCAGCACAGGAAAGTGCTGTCACCCTCATTTGCTCTCAGAAGGGGTCTCTATGTGTTGGTTAATGTGGTTTCCCCGCAGTGGGAGCTGTAGTGGGCTGGTTGGGAGAAATCAGCTTTGGCACAGCTGCACAAACGGGCCTTTTTACTGGGCAAATCAATCAGGCAACCCCGAGCTTGGGCCACTGCCCAGAAAGCACAGTTTGGAGGGAGTCTCACCTTACCCTTGTGCACTGGCTGAAAGGAGCCAGTATTATCACTGTACAGCACTCACCCTCTCACCTCCTCTTTCTTTTCCTCCGCCTCCTCCCCCTGCTCTTTCTCCTCCTGTCATCTCTGCCCTGTTCTCCACCACTATACTATCATGGCTCCTCTTTTCTCCTCCCGGCTATGTTCTTCCCCAGTTCTCCTCCTCTTCCTCTCAAGCTCTGCTACTCCTTACATGCTCTCCAACATAACAGATTGCCATCAGGAGGCTGTGATCTGAGGAGAAATGTCATATCGTCTCCTGCTATTGGCAGTGCGCCCCTCAAATCAGTTGTGACAGTTTCCTATTACATTGTTTACCTGCCTGAAGGCGGAGGCAGCTGTACTTTAACTATATTCAAATCTGCTCGATCTGGAGCCACCACAAGTCCATGCGTAGCTTCTTTAAGCTGGTACGTTGTGCGGTTTATAAAGTCTACTGTTATTCCAGTGAGGATTGGGTTGAGAATGAGAACCAGATGGAGAGAGTTATCATGGATGTTGAGATGTTTATGACAAGGAATAAACAGGGGCTTGCTTTAAAATATCACAAGTTGCTCCCTTAAAATTCCATTTTTGGTTGAAATGATGTTCAGTTTTTGTTGCACATTGTTTTGAGTGAGGCTGAGTTACAGAGAAACAGATAGAGTAAGAGAGTAAGTATTCTGGCAAAACAACCTGTTTCTTTAGTGAATAGTTTTCAAAGCTACCAACCTATGACAGCATTCAATTGATGTTGTCCAGGAAAAGACAAATTCATCCTGAATACTCATCCTAACTTAGGTTTTTAGGAATTTTATAGCAGCTTATAATGTGTGCATAAATTGTTCTGTACATGAGGCTGTTTTTAATGTTTCACAAAGAGAACGATTACAGAAAATGTTTGCAGGTCATTGCAGATAAAGATAAACATTGTAGTAAAGTCAGCAACAACAGGGATACCTAGCTACCAGCTCCTCTGTCTCGCTGGTCTTGGGAACTCCCTGTTTCTTATCTCTGTGGATAGGTCATCAGGTCAGAAAGATAAGATTGTCAGTAACATGGCAGTGGCATGGTATGGAGTTTGGCAACTGAGTGAAACAAGTTTCTTACAACTGTCTGCTTTACACTTCCTCATCCATCACAGTTCCTTCTCACTTTGCATTCATTAGAAGCAAATTTTCCTTCTGTCTTTTTAAAATTGAGTCCGCCTTGTCAACCTACTGATTTTTGTAATGCAACGTTGTCATTTTTCCTCCAGTACATAACTGGCCATACACAAATCCATTCCTGAGCAATTTCAGTGACGTGAAGGCGGGAAATCCACACTTCTCATTCTGTGCCAAAATACATGATGATGTTTGTTTTGAGCTGCAGCAGAGGAATATAACCAAATACACCTACATGATTCATTAAACTCAGACCCTCATATTAGCTTCACTTGAACTATAATTTATTTTTGCAGAGAATGAAGACCTTGGATTTTGTCCCCCATCTCTTACAGTGAAAATGCTTTAAGAAGGGATTTCTTTGCATCCAGTACAGACAGGAAGAATTATTACATCGACCAATAATGATATGATGCACTTATTGGCATCTGACAATTGTATAAAGATCTTAAAAGAATTTGAACCTTAAAGTCTCTCAAAAGCTAAAAGCCCATGAATGACAAATGTGCCGTGGTCCTTATGCCTGTCGATGTAATATTATAAAGGCTCATTTTGTTCTTTTAAATATTTACTTAATACTTTTCTCTTTAAGTCACTGTGTATTAAGAATACAGGTGAAGAAATACCCTCAATGGCTGCCGGTGACCTGCCGGGGGCACAGTGAAATCTCCAGAGCCTGGCAATTAGTTAATTGAAAAGTTATGTACTTGCCATGAATAATTGAATATAGGGTCTCTGGAATTAGCACCACATTCAGAGGCACAAATGAATCCTCCACAGCCATATGAGCAGGAAATAGTGGCACTAAGTCTAACTATTATGTTTTCTATAATTCCTTGATTTCATTAATTGCTTTGTGAAAATAATCTACCAGGTCATGCATTTGTCTGCACCTTTTCTAGCTAAAAAAATAGTACCTGAAAGGAGCATAGAGCTTTTACCTCTGCCTTTTTACAGATGTTAATGATGAATGTGGTGACTGAAATTCTTTGTTTTCTACGATAACTTAATTTGTTGCACATTGCAATAATGTGTTATTTTTAAAGCCTATCTCTTGATCGAAAGACAGCAGTGATGTTGAATTTGTCACATTTTCATGTAAACGGAACCATGCAGACTAAACAATGTAGACTTGTCAGAATCATTCACAACACATATGGTTCATATTAGGAAAACCTAAATCAGGCGGCTTTGACCATTTCACTTCTAGTTTGTGCGGCCGCTGACTTTAAGAACTTCACAGTAAGCTGAACGAAACGAGTTCCAAAAAACTATAAAATATACACTATCAACAGAGATGTTGACAGAGCAATTGTTTGGTATTTTCTATATAAAAAAAACACATTCTACTGTATGTACTGCATTGTGTACTAATAGAAAATGACATGTTTCAACAGGTGTCAATCAACCAATGACTACACATTTTCAATTCTAAACCCAGAAAATAACAAATGAGACACAATCCCACACAGTGTTCATATTGACATTTTTAGAGGAAATGCACAACATATCTAAAACTGGAACTGAGAGATGGCTCAAACGTTTACAGGCCCTCCTAGTTGGGTTGCTTTCACCCCACTTGACCAAAGTTGCTTCAAACCACTTAAATCAATTCACAGTAATGTTGCAAAATAAACCATCTCCTAGTAGACTAGCACTTTTCCTCCATATTTTCCATTTTCCTCTTCCCCAATCTCACTGCTATTGCCTCATTCTTTTTCTGTTCATTCCTCCATGTGTCTGTCTTTCCCTCACACACAGACATACTTTGACCGCACACTACAATGTTGTCCTGCTGAGACACTCAAGAGTTAATTCTGAGACCTGATGGTTTCTCATTGTGAAGCTTACTTAGTTAGCCTCAGTGTTTAGCCGTGGTTATCTGAACAGGGCTAACATGACCTGCAGGGCTCCTTTACACCCTGCTGCAAACACTTCTGAGAGTTCTCACTTGCCTGCATTTGGCACCCGACCAGAAAGCATCTGTCACTGTGACTTCTAGTGACCAACTTCAGCCCAGAGCTGATGAATAATATAGAGACATGTGCTATTATTCATGGTACAATGCTGCGGAATTCTCTCCAAGACTAATCATCTCTGAGGAGGTACAAAATGCTTTTGAAATTTTATTTAATTATAATTTAGACAACCTACAGGCTGGTTTAAAAAATAGATAGCTTTTCTTCGATTCTATAATAAAACATATAAAATTTACACTTTAAACACTGAATTATTATTTATTGCAACTTGACATTTACACAGCGTCTGTAAGCATTGTCTGTTCTTACTAAATGGTTTGTAATGTATTTACAGGGTAGTTGGATATACTTCATTATTACAGAATTGCAGTTTGAAACTTTACCAACCTCAGTTGTGAAATTTCAACCAACTCAGTAAAGCTATGAATAAATTCACCAGTCTTATTCTTCCCTCCAAACGTTCTGTCTCTTTCAACAGGCCTCCTTCAGTTTGGTGACAGATGAATCAGCCCGGTGCAGGGATCTCCCTGCTCTGACGAAACTGATCACTTACCATGTGAGCAAGAGCCAAACATTAGTACTGCCGCCTCTCTGTGAGCTAGCATGGCGAAGTGCAGAGCTGGCACAGTGCCCATATAAAACTGTCCGCCTCTGGAATTACAGCAGAGCACGGATTCCATGACTGAGCTGTATTTACAGAGGACATTTAGATGTTGATAGTCTATGCTTACAAGTGGATACATCATTTATATGAATAACTTGCTGATAGATAGTGTTTAATATTTATGAAGGGCTTTTAATTGAGCCCACTTTTCACTGGGTGCTGGCAGGGGCAGAGACTTCTGGTGGTGTCCTGTGGTGGAAATGATCTTGGCCACTCACTAAGATGCTATTAGGTAACACAAAGATATAGCTATTGTCCCTCTTAAATGATACAATTAAGTAATTGTCTGCTTGGAAGAACATTTTTGTTCATTAAAATTTATTCAAAGATCAAATTAAAAATTATTCTTGATTTACTGGACAGAGCAGAGGGCAGGCATCCATAATTTGAGAGGCTAATAAGAGAGAATTTTCAGTTGTGCTCTAATGCACAATAAACAAATTGCAGCAACTCTGCAAGGCTGCATTCAGAGCAGATGTTACCCTTCGCTCAGCCGGCAAAGTCATGAGTCACAAGAGAGTGTTTCTTCTCAATGTCCTTCCTGTAAACATTTCAGCTTGTTTTCATTTAAATAATGTCACTGAATCTCACAGTTAGAGATTTATTCATTCATCCTTTGTTCTGTGATGCAAGTAGATCAACATTCTTTGTGTGACGACAATAGGATGTTGAAAGAAAAGAACAGTTAAAAACAATAAACATCACATCACTATGGTAATTTCTGTGTAAAATACCAGGCAGGTGACAGTTATTCAAACCAAACCAAATGACACAACTACATTTTTTTATATATATTTTGCATCATAACCAGTATCTTAAACCTGCAAAATCGCCTAAAAATGTTTGCAGTTATAAAAATAATCTACTTTTTTAAAGATCACACTTATGTCTTGATGTGTGTACAGCAAAGTGCTCTTGGATCTTTAGTCTGTAAGATATGACTGCCGGTAAATGCACACTGTTCTGTTGTGTCAAAGACTGACAAATTGACAATAGATGCCTTAGTGAAGCCATTTAAGGGGAGAATGTCATAACAACAAGCTTAAGTCCAAGTGACATGTGACACAGTAGGGAGGTTGTGAGCAGTTTGAAATTGTAATTACTGGTATATGTAAAGTCTGCACTGACTGACAGCTCTAACAAAGACGTGAAAGAGGAGTGGGATTGTCTTGAAGAAGGGGAAAGCTGTTTTTAAATGCTCTTAGCGGGGATGACCAAATGCTGCTCGGCCTCCAGAGCTGACTGGAAGAATTATGACACACTGGGAGGTCTGGTGATCGACAGCTCTCTCTGCAGGACATCCCTTTAAGAGAAGTGGGCTGCAGTCCCTTCGGGGGTAGACATACCTGAGCCACTCAGACAAGGTGAGACAGATTCCCTGCACCGGCTCCTCCCAGGGCTGTGTGAGCTCGAATACTGAGGCAGACCTTGGCGACAGAGTAATAGGCCAATTACCAGTGATTTGTACTGCAGTGGGCGGAGAGGGAATGTTCTCTAGACCTGTCACTGCCAGACAAATTTGTGATATCACAATAATGCATTGTCATGGTGGACTCTCCCTTTAAGCTCAGAGTATTGAATTTCAGGTCAGCTATAGTGGGTGGAAGATTTTGATTTAGTCTCCTCTATCCTTTGCTGCTATGTTTTGCAAGTGCACCATTAAAGTGCATTAAAAGCTAAGATAAAATATATATTTGAGTTTAACCTTAGCAAGTCTTTCCCAAGGCTATTCGGTTTTTTTATTCCAGCTTCTTTCCACCGCAGCTTGCTGGCATTACTTCAAACCCAATCAGGTTTGGACAGAACTTCCTCTCGCACTATCAAGTTCTCCTCTGTCACTCTCCCCACCTTCAGTCAAACACTCTTTGTCACTTGGTGAATTTCTTTTTTCATCGGTGCAATGAAAGATGTAAGCTGTTGCTTTTTTCATTCAAGTGCTGACGCTGGTCAGGGAGCTTTTATCAGCATATGTAGGATGTGAGTAAGTCTGCTGCTGCGGAGAGGTGATGATAGTAATCTAGGAGGCAAACAGACAAATGGAAGACAGCCCGTTCCCTCAATCACTCAACATGAACTCGCTTTCAGGGCCAGAAACGACTTTACCTGCAAAGAACACTCTATAGATTTACAGTTTACAGTATCTTTGCATGTTATAAAAGTATTTTTTCAAGTAAAAGAAAAAAAATTTTATCACAAATTTTTCAATCCACGCTCAATTCATAAAAGTTTCATCTGATGTTGTGTAGATCCTTCAGGGAAACTGAAAGAAAATAATATAGGCTGTTGTAATCATTTTCCTTAGAGAAAGTATAAATACTTATTTCAAATAATGGTTCTGCTTTCAAATTGTATAAAAATTATAAATTGTAAATTCAGTAACTCAGCTTGTACTTACTGTACTCAAAGGAAAAATGTGATATTTTGGGAAATATGCTCACTTGCATTCTTCCCGAGAGTTACATGAGCAGTTTGATACCAGTTGTCTTATGTCTGTACAATAAATACGAAGCTATAGCCAGAGACTGATTAGCTTAGCTTAGCAAAGAGGGCAAGAATATGGTTTGCCCAGCCAAGAAATAGTCTGGCACACAAACCTATCATAAAACCACAGAGTGGCGTTTTTACAACTTTATACTTTTTGTATGGATTAAATAAACATGATATGTTAACATAATAATGTGCAAGCTTTAGAGGTGCTGGTAAAGAAGCTAGCATTTTCCCTGTTTCCAGTCTTTATAGTAAGCTAAGCTAACCCGCTTTATACAGGCATGAGAGTGTTTAAACCTTTCAACTCTTGATGAGCAAAATAATGAGCAAATAAATATATTCTATAATGAAACAGCAATGGCATTTTGTTAAAATGGACCTTGGCAGTGAGGTGTAGTTGACGACAGTATTAACAAAGTTTTTGCAAAACATAAAACCGTAATGATAACATAGATATTGAGACACTGAAATCACTTAGTATGCCATGTCTATATAATGTAGCACATAATAAATCACTGTATATTACTGATAAATCAACACAACCAAAATTGTACCAGCAGCTTGACGTATCTCACATCTATGTGACTGATTCCTGTCTGTGTCAGTGTCAGCTCTCACTGTGTGCTGCAGCCAGAGCCCCTGTCAGCCCCAGCTGCTGTGCTCTAATGACAGCCAGCTGTTTGATCGGCTGCTTGTCTGTCACTGAATATGTGTGAGAAACCTGCCGCTTGTTCCCTCACTCATTTCACAGTCCCACCATAACCGCAGTTTGCACAGTAGCCAGTAAATGTAACCTATAGTCGTGGATAATATGAGAGAGTTTAATGTCTGGGAATGCTTGAGGAGAGAAGAGGAGAGGAGAGACTGCACTTTGTTGTACGTTTACTTAATATTAAGTCGTCTTGCCCGGGTGTGTATCTATCCTTAAAACGTTACATTTTGCACAGAGGCACACTTGTCTTTAGTGCTGTCTCAGGCGAGTACATCAAGAAGTAACCCATGGCCTCTAGGAGACCTAATGGTGTCTCTTTAGTGCCATTTGACAGTCCTGACCCTCCGGTGTCCAAGAGATGCATTGATTTTAGTGGGAGGAGGTGGAAATGAGCCTTCCTTCTTCCTTCCTCCTTTGGTTTTCAGAGGACAGGAGAGCCATGGAGCAGCATTGGCTGACGCACAATAGCCGTCCTCCATGCTCAGGTGTCTCAGTGCAGCATTAAGTGTGACCAGGCAACCCCGCACACAATCAGGCCCTTACACTGTGGAGGTATTGGCATACAGGTCTCCATCCTGTGCTTAGCATGCCACTGAGTAAGAGATACCTGCTCATGGTATTTATAGGAGGAAGTGCGGCTCTCTCATTTAGGACTGAAAATGGTGCAAATTCGTAATGAAAATGTTTGCTGACTCATTATGAATCCTAAAAGGGCTTTAAGTCATAGCACTTTGAGAGATCAGATGGATTTATGTTTGTTTGTGTGCCTACTATGAACAACTTTAACATTTATTGGGTAGAACTGGGGACCGGAGGCTAATTACATAATTGCTTTAGTAGCAATGATTGCGTTAAATCAAATCATCACTTTTCCAGCATGCTTTCATCCGGGAACAAGGATTTCTTTTCAGTATGTGGACTTTGACAGCTAGACCTCAGGTATTCAACATCCAACATCTTTTTCTTGCTTGGCTGACAGGCTGCCAGTCATTTTTGCGCACTGTAAAGTTATACACACTGATGATTTGCAGAAGTTGAAGAACAGATCTGCTGTTGTCAAGTTAAAATTGTTGTAAGGGAAGGGGGTTTTCTTAGTTTGGCTCTTTCCGGTAGAGGCTCCTCATAATCTGGTGCAGCTACTAAGTATGGACATAAAACTACCAGCACATGGCTTGTCCAGAAGATCCCTTTGGTTCATTGGTTTTGTTGGTTTTGCATCTCACAGAGCCTGTGCCTGCACTTTGCTAGGTTGGATCAGTGCACACTGTGTGATTTTAATAACTGAGGTAAAATAATGTATTGATAGATAACAGTGCAAGTTAATAGTACAAGATCAATAATATGATCAATTGCAAAACAGACTGTCAGAATGTCAGTATCTTGTCATGTTGGGTCACAATAACATTATAAAGCAAAAATGCATTTTAGAATACATTTTAAAGTCTTCAGACACAAATAAATCAGTTGAACAAATCTACTTCCTTGTTTACTTAACACTAATCCAGCCACTACAATGTCAACACACACGCCACACACATTACAGTGCACATCATATTTACATTAACATGCATTTCAACAGTTCAGGCAGCTCACAAATTACAGCAGCTCCATCATCATGCAGTCCGACCTGATGTGCAAGTGATAGGAAAAAAGCATTCTTATTGTACTTCAAAACTGTCATTAGGAAAGGATGTTTCCTCTGTGAGAATAAACGGGTCTGACCTTTGATCCCTGCTAATCCATCATGGGGACAGACAAGGCAGGGCTAAGAGATAACGTTGATTGTGCACCAGTCAATCCAAGTCATCTTGCTTTCATGTAATAAGAATTGTTTATTTTTTCCACTATATGCATAGTCTTTTTTGTGCTTTGGTACATACTTTGACAGACTTTTTGGAGATAAAGGTAGAAATCCACAGATAGTTGTAGAAATCTGTAAGATAGGCACTCAACCAAAAACAAACAAACAGGAGGAACAAGAACGGGGAAGAAGAGTTCTAGTGTGATTATATCTGAGGCAATGGACTGTGATATCCTCCCTGCTGTAACTCACATCCAACTAACTTTTGTCCAAAAACAGACTCTACAAAGTTCAGACACTGTACCAGTCAGAGGGTAAGAGGTAGCTCAAAGGTAGACAGTGCAGTCAGTGATTTAGGTTTAATTCAGCAAACGCCTAAACCAGATTGCAGTCGTTCTCTACAATGTATACAAATCTTCTGACTAACAGTGACTACTGAAACCATCAAAATGACAAAGATAAACATGTCTTAGTGCAGTTTGTTGAATTCTAAATCAGGTGACAGATAAGAATGGACTGACTCATGAAGGATTACTAAATATTATGTTTCTGGAAAAGAACATTTATGACGTACGAGCACAGTGTGTGTTTACAGGGCTGAAACATAGTAAAATAGCAGGTAATAATTCATCCTATTAAGTCACTTTATAAAGCGCTACATATCTTCAAAAATACCGAGCAAAATGAACTCTAAAAATGTCTTTAGTGTCTTTACTACCATACTGTATTTCAAAGTGCTTTGATAAAATGAAGGTTACGCTCACTGCAATAAAGCATCTGCGCAAGGTTGTGTGACAAATTCCAAATAGTAAAGCTTAAAATCGACTAATATAGATGCAGAGCAAAAGCACTTTATGAATTAACTCATCTTTGCAATTTGAATTGCCCACAAACACATATACTATGGCCAAATCTGTGTTCTCTGTTGTCCCGCTGTTTATCAAATAGAAAAAAGAGCATGTTGGATTTAAACCATCTTAACTTAAAATCCTTCTCCACTTCAAAATGTGTTTTGCTTTTTGTTCCTGCACTTGGATGTTTGAGTTTCACTGTGCAGAATGACGTATGTGCTGAGTTTGACACTGAAAGGCTGTTTTCACATTCATCTGCTGAGGGGGGAAAGTTTCTATGTGCTCACCTTTAAAGTTACAATAGGCAAAGTATTTCGGATGCATTTTTGTTATATTTGTTGAAAGTCTCTTTATCTCTTTATTCCAACAGAAATCAATAAATCAAATGCTCAAAAAATAGCAAAAGGCAAAAAATCTGTTGCCGTCACAGGCATGTAATTAGCCCAGCCAATCATTTCTTTTGGACCAAATGAAATGATTGGCTTGCCAACTCGCCTGTCTACCTACCTACCTGCCTACCTACGTGCACTCTGCCTCTTCAGTCACTGCGCATGACCAGAGTCTTCCACAACCTAGCTAGGCAGATATTGCTAAAGCCACTAAGCTTGTTGCACAAGAATGGCAGAGAAGACCAACCAGAATCTATAGTTCCACCTGTAGACTACCTACAACAGTTTGCACTGCTAAACAAATCAAGAAAACAAACACAGAAGTAAAAAAAGCTAAAGGAAATGTTTGGATAAAGAAACAGGTCAAACCAGACTCAACACCGGTGTGGCTTCTCAGTGATGGAGAGAACTGAAGGACAGGTAATAATCTGGTTTGATTTGTTTTTTGGGGGAATTTGTTAGTTTCCTGAACCACGTAGTATGTAGAACTATGTATGAATGAGACATGATGTAGTTGGATATGGTTAGCAATGACAACGATACGCTGTGCACCTCTCAGGCACTGTGTGCTCATGTGTGTTGGGGGAATAGCTTTGGAGAGAGACATGGAGGGAGGAGTGGGATTCTTTCAGTTGGATACTTTCAAAATCATGATCCAGTATACTTACACATGTGCAATGTGGAAACTTGAAGCCTCCAGTGTACATACAATGAAAATTGACTCAAGTAGGCCATGTCTTGTGTCAATCAGTTAAACTTTTGCAAAGAAAAGCATTTGAATCATCATAGTCAGAAACAAATTATTATTCAAAGCAGAATATTTTAATATGTCATAAACATGTCTCTGGGGGTTCTTTAGATATCCATGAAACAAGCACTTTTCAGCCTTTGTTTTGTTTGATCAGATCAGTTTGATAGCTGCCGTACAGTATGTGCTTCTGAGTCAACAAAACATGAAGCAAAGGTAGAGGCCAGCAATGATATTCTCCTTTTCAGTCAATATACTCTCTGTGAACCTGTGAACGCACAAACACATTAACAAAGCCAAGTCCATGCTCATCAAGAAAAACAACTCAACTGTGTAATCCGAGTCAAACACAAAATGCAAAGTAAAACATAGAAGAAATGGAATTGAACTGATTGACTATGAATATGTTTATATTGCATCAACCTTTTACACACAGGCTGTATATAGCATATGTACTGCAAAGAGGATGCACAGTGTAAACAAAGACCTCTCTGCACATTCACTGTAAATATATTAGAAAAGGAAGATATAGCAGACAGACTATCACTGCTGTGTATTGTGTCATGTGTCCGTTTACATGTCTCTACATCCTCATTCAAACTTACTCCCACTTTAATCTACAGTGCTCCTGACCTACTGCTGTTCTGTCACCCTGACATGTTTAACAAATACTGTCCAGCCGGAGCAGGATACACCCGAGGTGTTGTTGTCTGCCTGCACAGAAGGTGATGGATTATATGTGATTCAAGCTTTCTTATCAATATCTTCAAACACCCCTGCACATTTCCTCACTCCAAGAAAACCCATATATACACAAATAGACCTTCAAGGGCAAATATTGTTATTTTTAAAGACATAAAATGTTTCATTTTATTTTTTATTTTTTTTCGCCTGCCTTTAGGTTTTTCCAGTGACTTCCTTTTAAACCAAGAAGCAAGATAGACTGTCAGCGGGGAGGGAGACCGCCACAGAGGTCTCCCCCTTCAATCACTCAGCACAAAAGCAACAAAACACGCCTCTGTAAATATTTCAGTGGCTTCAGCACCTCATCCAGGGTCCTGCTGCTCTCTGTCTGCTTGCCCTTAGAGTGAGCCATTGTGTTTCCCATGGCAGACTGTTTTGTGTCGTGCTGCTGGACATGGCTGCTCTGTTGTAGGGGGGCAGCGGTGCCTGCATGCATGCAGTAGCAGAGGAGAGGATTAGGGTTGATGTTCTTCTGTGTCTAACTGGCTGCCAGGCATGCTCTGCCGCCTTGGCACAGCACATACAATTTACATCATTTAGTTCTGCTTACTGCGGAGTGAAAATCTTAGTTTAAACAGAGTTCAGATTATTCACTTAGTTTGGGAAAGAGCTGTATTTCTGACCACTGACTCTATCTTGAATTGAGGATAAAAGAGCAAATCTGAGTGTTTATTTGAGATGTTACATTTAATTAACTTTATTTTGTCATACTACTAGCAGTTGTACAAAATATATTTGTAACCACTGGCTCTCTCAGTCAGTTTCTTTAGTATATTAATGGCTCAATGGGTTGCAGCCTTTTGAGGAAAGTTGTTCACAGTCCAAGATCATTGCCATAATAAATGGGAATCCTGTTTTAGGGTGGATTCGCCCTTGATATGAGCCATGTCCCTCGGTGCTTCCCTGAGCGAGTCTTCAGGGAGCGCTTTCCAATAAGAATAATGTCCCCCCTGTGCATGGCCACCATTCAACAATTTACGGGCAGATTACAGATTCTAATAAAATTTTTGCAGCCTTAATTAAAGAATCTGCTCCCCATTTTATGATAGTTCAGTTCCCCTCCGCCACTTCTATCCAATTTAATTATTCTGATGTACATAATTAGCATGAGCTGGCCATTGTTCACCTCATTTGCATATTATATTGGATAATTGAATGAGAGTGGCTGATGATTAAATTAGGGTGAATGACAGATGATTCAGCTCACAGTGTGGAAAAGTTAACAGAATGAGCAGACTGGGAATACAACATGTGCCTTTTGAATATTTATATGTTCCACCATGGTCACCCCCAGCAGACGCACTCTGCTAATTTAAAAAATGTGCAGCAGGGCAGCTGCTAAACTTGGGTGCTCGCAAGTCACAAGATGCTGTTTCTTCACCTCTGGCTGCTCCTCAGTGGTTACTACTGTGCGTAAAGTGGAATGGGGGCAATGTTGAGCATATGAGAAATATTTTTTTGAATGTTTTAAATGTGTTCCTCCATCATCGAGGCAACACATTTACAGATTGATAAGACAAATGAGACTAGTGTGGGGAAATTCATTTCCAGGCACTTCCAATGTAAACACAGACTCCTGGTGCCTGCCTGCCTGCCTGCCTGCCTGCCACATTATGGACAGGCTCGACAAGGCTGATGATGGCTGTCTTGGAAAAGACATGTGGAACGTAGTTTAAACCTTTGAAAATTACTATTTGAAAATAAAATGCAAACAAACAAACTACTCTGCAATGCTATACTTAGTTGTTTATAATAAAAAATAATGTTTTTTTCTTGAATCAAATAAAACTCAAAAGTAACAAATCAAGATCTTAGGGCAAATTTTAGAAAAATCCCATACTCTGCTTATAAGTTAAACATTTATTTTATCATCTTGTTAATTGGTTTATCAAAATGTTATTAGCAAGCCAAATCCTCTCCTTGCACCCTAGATTCATCCCGCTCCCTGGAATTTTTCCATGCAGGGTTCGGGCAGGATAAATGTTTAGAGGGAATATTTTGAACAGCTTTAGCCTTTCACATGCTAATGTAAGCACTGGCGGCACAAGAAAGCTGGCCTGACCCAAGGGCCACACGGTGACACAGTCTGCTGATTCAGTGCCGGCAGCCCTGGCTTTGTTTATGTGTGTGCACGAGAAATAATGCACGTCATAAAAAGGAGAACTTTGAAGGGGAACCACTACCCCGGATGATAAATGCCCCCTGCTCTTCGGAGATAAATAACTCTTCCCAATAGTACAAAAGCAATCTCAGGAGTGACTTATACACCGTCATTTCTACAATAACATTGGGCCGAGTTTCCACCCCTGGTGTTCCTCACATATTGAATCATCCTCTGGGAATTTACTCAAGAACTGATTTGGACACAAACTGGGATGTTTTAAAGTAAAATGTGTCACTTGTTACTGAGTATATGAAATAAAATCAAAGCAAAGATTTTGCAATGCAAAAATTAAATGATATATTGATGTCTCCTATAGGAATTTGTGCTGAATCACAGAACCAGCTCATGTAAAGAGATCATAAAGCATGCTTCATTAGTTTGTTTCAAGGATTGTCCATTCTCAAACACAATTTGCAACACGTGAAACTTGTGTTTGTCTTTGTCTCCCACATACCTTGTAAAATCTCCTCTGTTCTCTGTGTTATAGTACACATCAGTACACAAAGTGTCGTCTCATTGTCTGCCCAGGAGTCACTTCAGGGGGCAGAGGAATTTACACAGTCTTGGGATCTGTCAGTAGGTGGTATAGGAAACTGTAAAGATAAGTCCCTACAGCAGCTTAAGTCTAGCTTCCTTTTCACAAGAGCCTTCGGTATCATCTCAGATCTCCCAGATACAGCCGTGCCCTAAATTTATCAGAAACCTGACCATACCCACTTCCAGCTTGTGCTTGGAGAGAAAAATGGAAGTCTAGTGCATGTGTGTATGTGTGTGTGTGTGTTAACACATCTTAGATCTCAGTGTAAAAGATGTTCCAGCAATTTAGTGTCACTTCCTTCCATTGATACATATTAGTTAAATTCAGTTATTCTCTGCCTGTGCTACATGTAATTACCTATCTTCAAATCATCAGAATTGTTGCTTCATGGGTCTTTCTTAAACTGAATAATCTATTTAAAAAGACTGACTGGATTGTCGTAAAACTGAACATGGGGTGGATTTTCTCTTAGCCCCTGACATTTTGGAGATACATGGTTTTCACAGGACAGCAGTGATTTGTTAATCTCTCAACAAAATAAAATTCCACCCAGTTGCACTTTTCCTTTTGTTTTTAATATTATATATACTGTGTTTCTTTCTGTTTGTGGTCACTGTGCTGGGACTACACTTTTCTTACTACTGTTTTCTTAAATCATAATGGAAGGCAATAAAAGGTTTGGAAAGAGCTGATATGTCTTCACTATAGAAATAGAACACCTGTTGAAAAAGACTTTATGCGTATGATGATCGTGGACATTTCCAATTTTTTAAAATAGCTGATAAATGATCCTGTAATTTGTAAAATATTTATAGTTGTTGACTATGAAGTCCTGAATTTATATTTGAAATGATGCCAAAACTCTTATCCTGGTTGCCATCTTAGTTTAGTGTAATTTCTAACGCTAATTAACACAAAATACAAGGTACAGCTGAGGTTGATGTTAATTCCATTAGTTATGCAGGTATTTGTTCATAAAACAAAGTATTAGACAAATTTTTTGATGATTTCATACAAATCCAGCCAGTAGTTGATAGATATTTCAGGAGCAAAATGTGGCCCAACCAACATTGCCCCTACTGCTAGCATGGCTAAAAACTGTAAGTCTACACAAATGTGTCCATCCTGGGAGCTTTGCTTACTTGCTTCATGGCTGCTGTATCATTTATCTATTCTAAAAAGGAGTTGTTTGCAAAATTCTGCTGAACTGACTCTAAACAACTGCACAAGTTTACTTACTTTAACTCTGATAATATGAGAGAGGAAAACAGAAACTGAAGATGCCCATTTGTCTTATTGAGTATCAAGCGGCTCTTCAGTGCCTCTGCTATCCCTGAAATCTCTTTTCCAAAAAAGTTGCAAGGAGCAGTTTAATGCAGGCTGACAAGCTGAGAGTAGCCAAGACATTATCGTCCTGTTTCTTGGAGCAACACAGAGGCTGCCACTGCTCCAGATCCAACCCCGTGGCCCTGCCCAGCTCTCTGCTTTTGCTTTATGTCTTTTCCTGCAGCGAGCACTTGACGAAGGACAATTTGTTTGGATGTTTAATGCTGCTGCACAGGCTGGTGGAGGATTATATGAGATGGTCCAGTGATTTGTGGCGGCTGGTAGTGGGCTGGAGTAAGTATGTGTGTTAGTGTGTGTGAGGGAGAGTGTGTGTGTGTGCATACATACAGTGAGCGTGTGTGTCTGTCTTTGTGTCTTTGTGTGTGTGTGTGTGTGTGTGTGTTCAGTTCCAGGTCTTCGCTCTAACACAGACATCAGTTGTCTTCCGCCCTGCTTCCTTTAGAACTCGTACATTTGTGACATATTTGTCCTTTGTTTTTTACTATTTAACTTTCATTACCTGCTGAAAGATTAATAATCTTTGAATTTCATTGTTTCACGATTTATGAAACCCTTCTCTTGCCGAGCCTACTTTATATGTTTTGGCAGCCAGGAGAATCATTGACTTATCCTGTGAAGCTTCACACGCTGAAAACTCCGCCAAATGCTACTGTGAGCTTTCCCAGATCTCACACTGACAGACTTTACTGACACACAAGCAAACGGGTGCACAAAGAGCGATGGAGGCATGTTGACTTGGAAGCCAAGGAAACTATTTTAAATTTTTTTAAAAATAATATTTTACGTAAAATTGCCACGTCCTTTTATGTTGGATAACCACTTTGCCATCCACATGACCCAAGACTCTTTCTGCCTCATCCCATGACATGGCCCAATAACCTCTGTTATAAAATCTTGTGCTTATTCTTTTTTAGTATCAGTGTCCCTTTTAAATGTTGCCCAGTTCTTGGGAAGACGAACCTCGATGTACTTTCATCCTCAAGAGAGCAAAGAGATCACAAGTTACATCTCAACTGTTGTCCAAAACATCTTGCGACAGCCCTTCATTTGATCCATTCGAGGCCCCTTTGAACGCTGCTGTAGAACGCGGTCCTGAAGGGCTTCACCCTCAGATGATAAAAAAGTGAATTATTGGTTTGTTTATCATGCTCTTAAAAGCTAAAGTGCATTATTAAACAGAGAGCACATTAAAAGGGGAGTATTGTTAAAAGTGTTTTAAAAATCTTGTAAATCCCGGTAATTTATGTCACTGTGTTCAAGGAGGCTCACCCTGGCCTTCTGGTTTTAATTTGGTTAAGGCTCTGCTCTCTGGGGTCTGTACCTGTGATGCTGCTGTTTTTTTCCCAAACACAATCTGACCGATGTGACCCCTCAGTGAAGCAGTGGTAGCAAGTCAAAAAACCTAATTAGCATATGTAGATCGAGGAAGAAAAGTGCTGGTACATCTTCCTGCAAGGTTGATGTGCCTTTGAGGAAGGCACTCAAATGACTAAAAGCATTTTTTTAAGTTAAATAATTGCTTTTTCTTTTTCTTTTAATCCTAAAATTGTGTGTTTAACTGTACGTCAGAACCAAAGAAAGTGGGCACATCTAACCCCAGTTTGGTACAGGTGACCAAAAAAATATATACAGACTATATACAGACAAAAAACAACAGCTCCATCTACAAGATCACGTGATACAAAACTACATCCATTGTCCCAAAGAGTCTAAAAGAGGTTGTATTTTAGGCACAGTCGTTATTTTGGCTAAATGCTAACATTGGCATGGTAACATACTAACAGCACTATCATGCTGATGTTAAGCAGGTGAAATGTGGAAACGTACCATGTTTAACATTTTAAAGGGCCATTGTGTAGGCTTTAGTGGCCTCTAACAGTGTAGTTGTTCATTGTAAATCCCTCGCTTTACCCTCCTCTTCCTAGCTCAAACATATGTAGAGCTGGTGTTTGTTTTTTTCCTACTCGTGTAGAAACATGGCGGTTTAACACATGTAAGGAAACCCGTGGCTTCTGTAGATATAAATGGACAACAACAAAAAAATCATGATTATACACTAATGAAAACATACCTATGAATGTTATATTCTATTTCTGCCAATAGNNNNTACACACTGGACCTTTAAAGGTCAACCTCTTTGTAGTGAGGCCATGCACATAAAAAAACTATAATATCCAAAGAAAGGACTGTAGCCTATATAGGATAGGGCAGGCTATATCTGACATACATTATTTTTCTACATAACCTGCTTTTAGTTCACGTGGATGTTTGCTTGATATAGACCTTCTGGGCCTAAAAGTTGCATCTTTTAGGAACAAATTTCAGTATCCAGACAACCTCTGTTTTCCTTTGTAAATGTGCGCCACCCACCATGACTCATATTCTACAAGTTTATATGTGACGATTGCTGCAGATAAACCCAAGCTTAATGACAAATACTGCAGATAGCCATAGAAATAACTTCAAAACATTCAACAGAGAGGCGTCACACTGTATTATTGTGAAGCTTCAACAGTGACCAGGCCTTGTCTGGGTGCTGCCTGGGACCAGAAACCTGCTCCCTCCTCTGGGGACTCCCTGGCAGAGGCAACAATGGGTCAGAGCCCCTTCTTTGTGCGCTTGCCCTCCTTAATCAAACTAGCCTGAGGAGTGATTGGATTTTAATTCTGCTGGGCCCACCATAATGGTGTGATGGACGGGGACTGGTGAATTGGAGCAAGATGTCAGCCCTCAGAGGCCTCCATTAATGATATTGCTTCATTTCTTAAAGTGGCAGGAACGCCTTGGGACGAGGGGTTCGCTGCAGTTGGCAGGCAGAGCCCTCCCTTCCCTTTTTTACCCTCTTACTCTTGACACTCTTTATCTCTCACTGACTCAGGACCATTTGTGTTACTCATTGTGTTTTCCATAGTGTTGTTGGACCATTTTCTCGAATTGCTGATAGTATGTGTGCGCTTCCAGAGTGCTGCTGTGGCACTGGACATGAGGGACATGTAATTATTGTCTTGTTGGAAACGATTTGCTTTGTTTTTTAACCTAAATTTAAAATTAACATGGACATTTACAGTGTGTGCTGTACATTAAACTTTCTACATTAACAGTCAAACACAGGTGTATAATGGACATATGGTTAATTAGATACACTCATCCTTTATAACTGTGAGTATAGCAGCGTATGACAGCCTTTACTGTATATGGCCCATCAATAATGAAGGCTTATCAATATTAACTGGAAGTCATTTTCCCTGATCGTGTGAACAGGCGAACAGTGTTTTCATCTGACAGGAACAGTATATCAATGGCATTTACTTTTCAGTTTCTGCTCTGTATGCTATAATTAAAGTTTGTCTCTGTTCCATCCTAACTCAGGAGTCAGAAGGTTAATTGAACTTTAGCACTAAATCTAAAACACAAAGACTTCCTGAAAACATTCTTGAACTCCTGAACTGACACTGATATGACCCTGATGAACGCCAGAGTGTCTCCCTGAAACCCTTTGATGCCGTTTCTCATCTTAAGTGACTCACACTCACTGCCTCATTGTTTGCTTCCAGTGACACGTGTTTGTCTTCCTCCTTCGGCTAATGACAGTTTGGTCCTGTCAAAGGGGGGATGGCAAGTACAGGTGAACTCTCGTTGTGTTTTATAGCGAGTCATTGTGGAGTGGGGCGGCTCCAACCTTCCTCTCCCCTCCTAATGGGCGTTGGTGTGTTGTTTTTGCTGTAGATTTATGCGTGGGTGGGGCGCTGTGATTTACGGAGCTCTGACACTGTCTCAGCAGTGGGACCAGAGAGGCTGATTGTGGCTCTCTGTGTGTGTTCCAGGTAAGCCTGACACTCACACACGCAGTGAAAGCAACAAGCCCAGAAACTCTCAGATGAGAACACACAGATACTTTAATACACATACACACTCAGATTTTGTGGTGTAATAAAGCAGGCAAGCTGCTACTGTTGCAACATCCTCCCTTTAGGTTCACTTGAAGTACACTCAACCTCAACTGCACAAAATGTATTCTTCTTTTTGTTTAAACAGTGGCTTTAAAAATATAAAAAATTATGCTCAAAATATGTCAACACAACACTTAAAGAGAAAGTCTTGTTTCAAAAAAATCAATATTTTTTTTTTAATGCAGCTTTCTAAAATACCTCATGCCCCTGTTGGCCCTAGTGCTTTTAAACATTTAAAGGATAATATGTGGATATTTACTCATTGTGTCAGTTTCCCATAAAAGCAGCATTCATTCCCCAGGATCGATAGTACACAAGTAGCATGTAGGACTGCACATAGATGTTGACGGTGCCCTTTCATTATCAGTGTAACCTAAGAGTAAAGAAGATTAAATTCTTGTCACCACATGTTAAATTGGCCATTACCCATCCAAGATTAATTGGTCCTTAAATTTCCCCTTAAAAACACCTGACAAGAGGTGGAGAAAACACAGTGCAAACACAGTACACAATTATAATGATGTTGACACAGGGGTTAAAGTTCTGTTTGGCAAGGATTATATGAGATGAAAAAGAATAAAGAGATCTTTGTTGTCTTATTTTGGTACATCCTGTTTCATAGTGAGTCACTAATTTTGTAATTTCTCAATTTCTCCTTCAGATGGTGCAGGGACATGCTAAACCCCACAGACAGCTTTATTTTTCATATCATCTAATATTGTATGATTTAATTTTGCATAAGTTATCAAGACCCTCAGTCCACTCATTGTTGTCTTCACTCAACTGCGACACTTTCTCTCACACCCCTCCTCCCCTTTCTTTTCTTTCTCCTGCAGAAAGAAAAAAAATCTCCCAGTTCAGTCTCTGCATTCAGTCAGCCTGTCAGAAAGCTTCCCTGGAGAGTTTTGGACTTGAAGTTCGTCCCGGCAGTTCCTCTGCTGGTGGCCCCCACTGGAGGAGCAAGGTCACAGTGGACCCGAGTGTCGAAACTTTCACAGAGCCTCCACAGAAATCCCACACACTTATTTTTACACAAAGTTTGTCAGTGAAGCTAATTCAATAGTAGGACAATTTCTTTGAACACAACATGGGGGTTCACAAGGGGTTGCAGGCAAATTGTCAGGAAGATAATAAACCTGTTGAAACATGTTGCTATTGTTTTCTTTTTGTATATGTTTCAATTCCTGGGAATGAGAATGCACAAAACCTTTTTCTCTGCATTCAAAAACCAGCTTCCCTGATGGTGGCAGTAAAATATTCAGTTGATGAAGGTTAAAATAATCGAATGTAAATTTGTACATCTGTCATTAGGACACATGGATCGACCAAGACAGACTTCTTATGTACTGCTACATTGAAAATATTAATATCAATATATCACTGGCAAGCATCATCCAACAATAATAATAATAACTTCCTATTTAAAATTAAATTAAAAAGTAAACTCTCTTTTCACTCTCCAGTGATATAGGCTGTTTATAGGCTGTTTTTTGTTTTATTTCAAAATTCAATATGCACAATGGCATTACGTGTTTTTTTTTTGGCATAACAAGTTTGATGGAGTTTTTTTTTTTTAAGCCACTGCTTCTGACTACTGACTAACTTATATTTAAAGAAAAATAAATGTTGAATCAGTACCAGGCCGGTTCACAAAGGTTGTGAGACTCAGTTGGTTGGTTCAAATACAATATGACTGCCATGCATCCCTCTAAGTTGGCTATTTATGTAAGATTCCCATGAAGATTAGAATTCCTTATTTAAGAATGAAAGATATCATTTCATTGCCTTTTTTGTCTAATTTTCTCATAGATCCTAAATGACTGACTGATCTTTCACCACTGTGTCCTCAAAATCTGTGAGTGAAATTTTTCTGAAATCTCACAGAAACTAAAGGCACAAAGAAAACATAAACTTGTTTTGTTTTATTTCATGACTCTGTTTGAAGGTAGAAGTAATAGAAAGCGAAGCTTATCGCTCAACTGATAAATTGAATTGTGGTAATTTAGCAGTTACCAAGTCATCAATTCATTACTGTTTAGTGAACAATGGTGAAAATGTTAATGTTAATGTCTGTCTGGTGTCAAACCTCTGGAGACTGATTTTAAAGAAAACATTTTAATCAGTCTAATGTTACTGATAAAAATGGGGTGGTCAAAAAAATATAGAAACACTTCTCTTAGTATAATGTAATGGCAAAAAAGTTAAATCAACACCTCTATTAAATTGCAAGGTGTACTTAATAAACTGGTAACTGAGTGTTTATGCCCACAGCTGTATCACAACTGAAAAGCATGTGGCATCATCATGTCCTCTGCAGCTGTCCCCTCCTGAACCGATGTAGTACATTTAATATAAAATGATCAAAAAAGACCATCACAATATTCAAATTAAAGTTGCTTTGCTGTTAGGTTAAGCTCTAAATACAATTCGACCTGGTTGGTTAAAAGCCTAAGAAAATCATGGATATATAACTGTAAAATTGTCATCAGATAATAGGAAACATTATTTGAACATTGGAAAGAAAAGAAAATGTGAAAAGCAGAGCGCAGCAATTCGCCAGTGACTTTCCTTCTAGTTTTATTTACTGTTTTATTGTTATTATTGGTCATATTTTCCCACACAGACTAACAAAGAAAAAATAACTCGCCTGCATTAGATTAGAGAAAATATTAAATATCCGTGAGTCAGTCAGTGACTGTTTAGTGACTCGTGGTCGTGGGCGGCGCTGCAGTTCTCCCAGGCTGATCTAATTATGTCCACCTCCCCTCCACCAATTAGAGAATTACATCACACCTTTAAATGGACTCCTCCTCTTAATCATTAATGATAAGGTGTCATTCTCTCTGACAGCGTCCGGTTGCGTTGTGGCAATTTGACACAGTTCGGAGTTAATCCTTAATGATGCGGCTGGGGCTGAATTTGTTGCAGTGTTTGCTTAGAAATAAATTCGGGAGTTATTAAATATTTGCCGTATAGGGTCTCTGCGTGTGAGTCAGTGATTCCCAGACATGCTCAGTTACAATCAGGTCATTTAGGCCGTTCTCGTATTGAAAAGAGTGATCCAATGAGTGATGCAGATACTGTAGCCGGAGCTGGGATCACCGGTGTGTATTTTGGTCCTTGTTTAACGCACTGAGGGGAACGCCCATTGATAGAGCTGATAGAAGAGCTTGTGGCCTACAGGTATTCAAGCGTCAATTTATGGCTGTCAAAGGACGTGATCTCTGATCTGTGCGAGCAGCACAGACTAATAAGAATGGCTGAAGCTGAAACATAAAAGGGAAAGCTTCTCTCTTTTTTTAGTAGCTGTCCTGTGTGGTTTTAGTGAATCGAGCATTTAATTGTTGCTTCTGTGTATTTATTTGCCCTGTGTTATTTTTCTTTTTCATTGGATTTTTTATTTGACATAATCCTAAATTTTAGAAAACATTTTAAGAGCATTTCCTGACCAATTATAATTATTATTTCCATATTTTATCTTGTAGCCTAGTAACTCCCTGCAACATCTCTCAACAAAAGCTTCTAAATCCTCTTCTTTTATTTTAAAAACCCTTTTGCACCTTCGGTTTCATTTTGTTGCACAAAGCTGATGGTTCAAATGCTATTTTTAGAGTTTATTTTTAGTAAGAATATTAATTTATAGTGATAATTGTTTTAGTTCATTTCAATGTGATCTATCTCGTGCGAGCCTTTAGGGGATGAGTTACACAGAGTCCATGCTGTACATTAGCTGTTTTGCAAACATGAATGGCCTCACAATGATTTTCTGCTAAAGAGGAGAGTTAATAGGCCTGCATTCTTGTCTGTAAACGCCATTGTTATTCTTCGCTTATCTCTGTTATCTTAATCTGCTTGCATTGTTTACTTATCTTATTTGAAATAGCTCAAATACAAATCTGTTATCTGCCTTTTGTCATTCAAACTTCCGATTAAGAAACTGTCATTGTTAACGAAATTTAAAAAAAAAACTTTTGTAGAATTGTTTCACAGTAAATATATTACTTGATTAATATCAAAATACGTCCATTAATCATTTGGTGTATGTATGGTGTATTGAGTCCAGTTTTGTTAAAATATAGCAATTGGGGAAAACAGTGCACCAGGATAATTCTATTTGTTTCCAAATGTTTCAGGAATTAAATAAAAATAGGTGTTTTCTTGCTATTAAAGACATGTTTCCCTCTTCTGCCTTTTTGTCTAAAATGCCCCCAAAACAGCAAAACTGCATTGAAGACAAATGACATGATCTCACCTGCTTGGCAGGGCAGAGCAGGTTTTATAACTAAATAACCTGAAATCTAATGGAGAACACTCCTATAAAAATCACGCATGTGTATCTAAAAAAACACACAGAGATTTTCAGTGCATGCATGTCTTTGTCTTGTCCTGCACACACAGTGTAAAGAAGGTCAGTTCATTTAGTTCATTTAGCCTGAGCTGTCATCCCGGCTGACCCGTGCGCAATAACGCAATTCACTAAAGGAAAATAAACCGAGGAGGAGAAGTGACCCTTTACGAGCTGCTCTCTGCTCCCTTAACATACGAGGGGCTTTGGGAGGGGGTGTGTGTGTGTGTGTCTATGGAAGGGGGGTGTTTAGTTAGTTAGTTTGTTGTGGCTTCAGTCAGTGTAGTATCGCTTGCAGGTGATGCCAGGACTAGATAAGAGGTCGCCGATCTCTCCGTGCTGTCTAGACCGGCTTGTGACTCAACCAGAGTAACTGGACTGAGCACAATTTACAGCAGATTTTTGCCCCCAAGATAGTAAATGACCACTGGCCGATTCCTGCTGCATAACCGAAGGGGAAGACACCGCAGATGGAGGGCGATGATAAGACAACAGAGCCTCCAAGCTTCAATTCAGGCAGGCTAACTTGATATAGGTTGAACAGGACAAACAACATACTGAGGGCAACTGGAATGAATATTTGTTTTAGTTTTTAAATGAATCTGTTCCTCAAATCGGCCCTAGAAGCTTTCTATTTGTTCCCTTAATCAGAAATTACTCGCTGTCATGAGGAGTAACGATCTGTCGCCTCTCTGGGTTTTTTGACAGTAAATTTGACTTTGTCACTATAATAAATGCACTGGAAAACCAAATATAATAAGCATTGCTTTTGTAATGTAAAGAGTTTCTTTCAGTGCTCAATTGTCAAATAAATGGATATTATTATGATATGAGATATTAAGATATTATCTCGCAAATGCAAAAGCGACTGATATTTAAAAGAAAAATAAAGAAAACTTCGCCTGTACACAGATTGGTCATCAAGACACGTTATGTATTCAGCTTTTTATTTTGTATCAGTTAATAATCCCCTTACGAATCGCTTTCCTAACAATAAATAATATAACAATAATTTACTTTTTGTCCGAGAAGCTCAAACAACCTGTATCCTGCCCTTGAGATAAAGTATTTTACAACACGAATAATTTGCAGATTATCATGCTCTGACCTTAAGACAAAGAGTCAACTGGACTCGACAACGCAATAAATGTATCAAAAATTCGCATGTTGAAGAAACAAGACACAATATGATCACAATAAAATCGCAGAATGTCCATCTGTTTCGACATGGAAATGTTTCCAATTTGTTTTTGAGGGAAGGTTTGTTGTAGTATATCCATCGGGAGGTCTTCTGTACATCTTTCCCCGTATCAAGTCATGCATCAATTGTTCTGCTTAGGTTTTGTCAATGAAAGCTCCACAAAAAAAAACTTGGAGTCAATCGGTGCTTTCTTGGTTCCATCTCCTATATGTCAAAAAAAAAAAAAAAACAGTCTCCTCTCTGTAGTTTGGGCGATGTGATGAGCTGGTCACATGCAGGGGACCGGGATCATGCTGCAATTGTCCTTGCAGGAGGGTGTGGGGGGCCGACAGGTCTGAGGGGCCCCCTTTCACGTCTCCACCGGGCTGGGTACCATACTGTTGGGGGTGTCCGGTAACTGAGAGGACAAAGAAGTCACGTCGCTGCCCGAGGAGTTCCCGAGAGAGCCCGATTCAGAGAAAGACACCTGATCAGACAGAAACAATGTGTCAGAATGTGCGAAATATTCAGGCTTTTATTTTGAATGTAGGCCTAACAGAGAGAGAGAGAGAGAGAGAGTACACCAAAATATGTATTTGCATCAGTCTCTGTGCATGCAGATAGATAGATAGATAGAT
>NW_023339663.1:20193981-20201439 GCF_004916995.1 Morone saxatilis | reverse complement strand
CACTTTACACACACACACAAACACAAACACACACACACCGAGCCCGACAGCTACATAATAAATAATCTGGAAGTTAAAGAAAGTCAAAGAAAAAGATACTAATCCTTCACAATCTTATATTATTATTTTTTTCAGTTCGTTTTTCTAAAATTAAGCTTCTTTTTTCAACAAACATTCACTTTTTATGTGTTAAAATTAGTTGTAAAATAGATCCTTTCTTTCACACATTTCTTTAAACGGCAGACATTTATTTCGGAATAAACTGATTTTATTATGTTATGGTATTAAACTATTGGCTCAGGTTAAATAAATCTAATAATAATAATAGCCCTAAAAAAATAAATAATTGTTATTATTGTTATCGAAAAAAGAATCGGACCTGTCAGGTGCAGCGGTCTGTTGGAGTGGATGTGTCCGGGGCTGATGGGGCTTCCTGCGGAGCTCCTCTCCAGCAGCAGGCTGTGGTCCGCCCGGCACAGCAGCTCCTCTTCCCGCAGGGAGAACTCGTCCCCCGGCAGTAGCTGCCTGCTGCACACCGAGCACCGAAAACACTCGATGTGGTACACGTTATCCCGGGCTCTCATCACCAAATCGCTGCTGCTGAATCCCAGGTTACATTTTGCGCATTTTATTCCAAATAGCCTGGAAAATTGGAAAAAAAATGGTTTTAAAAAATGTAAAAATCTATGTAAAGAAAAACAACCAAAAAAAAAAAAGCAACGAAGAAAAGTTTCGGCTGATAAGAGTTGTGAGTTGTAGCCTCTAAATCCTCTTTTCTCTTTTTATTTGAATAGATAACAAAATAGTGTGGTGTGTATTTTTTTTTCTTTATTTTTAAAAACCTGCCGCTGTGCATTTAACTCGTGTTTCTGTGCATTTTCTTTTTATGTCCAAAGTTGTGTTTTTTTAACTAGGTTTGGCTCCTCAACTTTAACTTTACATTTAAAATGAAGAAACATGATTCAGCCTATACGGGCAATATTTCCAAACTCCTACCTTACATAATCTCTTTTGCAATAGGTTTTGCCGTCCCGGACGAAACAAGTGCAGGTCTCATCCAGGTACTGACTGCACTCTGCACACTTCAGGCAGGCTGCATGCCACTCCAGGTCGGGAGAGACTCTCAGTATGTACTGGTCATGGATCTGACTTCCACATCCTACACACATCGCGAATCCTGGCTTCTCTGCAAAGACCCCAAAGCATTGTAACCACAGACTGAAAATGCAGCCAAATAAACACACCGTCACAAACAACTGCAGCATTTAGTCCTTTTTATTATCAGTTTAAAGTCCAGTCTGTTTGTCTCGGTTTTTCAGTGAACTGTTCTTTTTTTTAAAAATGTTTTATGTTTTTTGGCAGACTGGACAAGTCTTAATGTTATGTAACAGAGGAACTCTTTTGCCAATATTCGTGAAGCAAAACTAAAACTACAAAAATAGGAATAACAAAGAAACAACACTGCACAATATTGCATTAAAAGGAAAATAACTTTAGCAGTCGGTGCATTGCTGAATATATCATATAGCTCCACAATGCCACTGCGACGAAAACAGAAATATGCCACTTAAAACTCAACCAAGCAGTTTAGCTTACTTACTTTTGGAATGATCCCCCATATCACCCAAGAAAGAAGAGCTGAAAATAATATCCACCATACAGGAAGGATAGAGGGGATTGCGGTAGATGCAGAAAAGATGTGAGGAGATGACTGGCCCTTCGGCTGCCTCCCTGATAACGTGTGTCTCTCCGGACTTGGGGGGCGTGCGAGGAAGCTGCAGGGTCCCACACGCTGCTGTTCTGACGTCATGACGTCAACACCAAACTTCTCCAATCGCCCTTATGCATCTCTCTCCCTCAACCTGTAAAAGAAAATAATAAATCCAGTCTATATTTATGTGTGACAAAAGAATGCAGATTTCCATATGTTGTTTCTTCGAATAAATATTCAAGGCGAGGGGGAAAAATAAATGTTTTATCAAGGAACCATTTCGATCCAGTTTTTTAAGATGCACATTCATGATGGTGATAATAACCATTATCATTACCATCGGGACACTAAAACATGCGGTAAATCCTCTGCATCTAAAAATATTTAGCACAAAAAAAATAAACAAATCAGTTTAGTTATACTAGATTATATTTAAAGGGTAAATGTTACAATTCTTGGTCGCACAAAGAAGCAAAGACAGATTATTGACAAGAAATATATTATAAGGGTGTTATGGTTCAGATTGTTAAACTGTGCTGCACAGATTCATACAAGAGAGGACTGTTTGTCTTTGATTTTCCTATCGCTTCCTATAAATGCATATATATTTGATGTTAGCTCTTGACTAATATATTGGTCAAACATAATCATCATGATGGGAAAATAATATTTTTTAAGAACTCAAGAGTCGGATTATTGGTCTTTCACTTGCAGGCAAAAACACTGCAGATTGCTGCATTGATCTTTTTTTATTAAAAACACGTAAACCGAAAGGAGAAACATTTGCAGTAGTTTTTTATTTGACATAAATTCAGCAGAATCTGAGGACACTTGACAAGTCTGCCTCTACCCCGTCCGTGTTCTCATCTACTCGAGAACAAGGCCATCTATTGGAAGAGAAGCAGAACTACATTTATCACAGAGGGAGGGGGATTTGTTCTTAAAAATGCTGAGCATACATTAGATTGGACTTTAATTCAATTTATGAATCTATCTATATGATTTCCCACAGGTATTGTGTTCCATATTAGATAAAAAGATTGTTATGAAGTATAAATGCATTAATATATGTATATATAGATCAAATGTTGGTTTTGTAATTAGATTCACAAACATGATATCATTTTAAAAAAACGTGCATTTCCATTTACAGGGTCGTGTGTTTGAATGTTGAGTGATGAAAAGAAGAAAGAATAGGCCTACAGACAGTTGCACAATGCCAGTGTTTGCTGTGTCTCTGTTCAAACACGTTTGTATATTTTCCTCCTTCATCCTGTAGACCAGAGAACAGAGCCTCTTCTCGCATGTCCTCTCAAGCAATGACAGAATGGTCCCTATCTGGTCCACATAGAAACAACAGGAAATTGTTTGGTTTTTGGGTGTTTGTTTGTTTGTTTGTTTGTTTGTTTGTTTCTCTTTTCAGTATGTCCTGTTTCTTTGTCAATTCTAGATATGGAGTTAAAATGTGGACCAAAAAAAGTCTAACAGAATTCCAAAAGATGTTTTTTTTTTTTTTTACATCTCTCTCTTGCCTCATTCCTTCTCTTGCTGCCACAGGTTAAAACAGCAGTACCCTTACTGTGCCAATAGACTGCAAAAAATATCTCTTACTAAAATAATTTATCTTATTTTGAAAGCCACAAACCAGATGTGCTCCTCCTGGCTAAAACAGTGGTTGGACTGGTTCAGGCTCCTGACTCTTGACCAATAGGCGGACCTGACAAACTCGTCTACTTCAGTATCAGAGGAGTTTGGAGAAGATGGTGAGGAGAAATATGTGAATGTAATTTAGTCGTGGCAGTGTAAAGTGATGTTACCACTGTGTTATTGTAGGGTCAAATCAACATCCACAGTTGAGGTTTCGTCCCTTGGCGTTGTCTTAGAGTTGAGTTGAGGTGCAAACTGGTTAATGTGTTGTTCCAGTGAGTTTCTATAAAAAACCATAGCAGTCCTATTTATGGTAGGTTCTTTATTGATTTCCCAACTTTCAGAAAAGCAGATCATTATTCAATTATCAATCAACCAGTTATTACTACTATACGTATTACTACAAATTAGTCTGCCAATGCTGTGAGGTAGGAATTAAATTACATTTTATTATTTTTATTTTGATTAAATAAAAATCTTATCTCTTTTATTTATATTTCTACTTTATTAATCGACTTCTTACTACTTATTAAAAAGGATATTTAAAATTATTTTGAGGCCTTGTTTGACTTAAGCTAAACCACTTGCTATGTTGGCTGACCACTGTATTTTCATGTTGTACATGTATGTTTGAGGCCACTATGTGCCATCATATCTGCTGTAGAAAATGCTTTTGACCTTTTACACAGCTGGGTTTATTGATACTCGATTAATCTATGAAAGAAGCATGGCCAATGACCTCAGTGTTGGCTGTCATGCCAAACTGCCCAAGCAGTGAAAGTGACGTCACAGTATTGTAGTAGAAGGTATTATTATTGTTGCTTTTTCTGTGGCTGTAATATTCTCCACAGTCTCCTCCAGAGCACCTTGGTCTTTGCAGAGCACAGCAACAAACTGACCCCTATTACACTGAATGCTATCACTGCTGCCAGCAAGGATGGAGGAGAAGTACTGTATTATGCCTGATAGCTGGAAGCAACTGTGTAAAGGTAAGGGGCAGTGGTCATTTACAAAGACATGCTAACTGTACATCCTGTATCTCCTGTATTTTTGTTTGTTTGTCAGGAATAGCTTACAGAAACTCTGTTTGATGACGAGTGTAATCCAACATTGCAAAAATTGAGCGACCTAGCAGACCATTCAAGATTGCCCAAACAAAAAGTCATACACACGCTATGATCCTGACATGAAGGTAGTGAGCTTGGTTAGGATGCATGAACTTCTTCACTTCACTGAGGTAATTTGTAAAAAAGCAGGATATTTTTTTGGGCAAGGTGGCCAAGGACATCAGTGAGGTCAAAGGGGTGAAGAGGATACTAGTGCCACAATATGTAGTAGTATATGGTAAGGTAATTTAGGTATTTTTCAGTGCTGACTTTTTGTCAGAAAAGGATTATAATTAATGATATGGAAATGTTGTTGTCATAGTTTATTTTGCATGTTGTCATTTAAATACAATTTGTTATTACATACATACATACATTTAGTACAGACTGAATATATCTCTGCTCTCTGCTATGTCTCTCTGCTGTTTTTTGGCCCACAGCAAATAAAATGATGAAAGGAATAAAACTCATTTTGTCAACTGAAAAGCAGTTTAACGTTACACACATATGTGCAGGAGCCTCTGTCATGTGTATTGTAAAAAAAGGTTATTTATTTAATGAGGAACATTCTCTCTCACTCATGATATGCATGTCATGGATTGTCATGGTTTTTCAGACTTAAAAACATGAATTCTGCAAACAATATCTCACTGGTAAAGAACTTTAATTTCTGGAAGTGTGAATGTTAATGCTAAGGTTAGCTTTTGACTACCTGACTGAAAACTTTGGGACATACAAATCAGTTTAATTCTGTCTTGTTATCCTTAGTATAAAAGGAAGTAGTGAAAGTTCTTTGCCACTGAAATTCATTTGCTCAACCTTACATGTAGTAAATCCAGTCTCACTCTCAGTAGAAGAATCCTCTGTAATTTATATAGTGAAGTGTTGGGTATGCATAAAAAAACTCTGACATTGTATTATGCATATTGGACTTTGAAACTTAAATGATTATGTCTCACTGTAATGCATCTAAAAGTTTTTTTTTTCTTTTTAATAAGTGACCTCATTCTGCAATCTGTGATTGTTCAATAGAACCATCAGCTCATAGATCTAATGGTATTTCAATTGAATTAGGATGCATTAAACAAAATCTTAGGTATTTTATTACAGCTTATATTGATCTTTATTTCTAGGCTAGGCTTTACTCTGGTTAGTATTAGAACAAGGTGCAGTATGTGTTTAATTTAATGTGACTGACTCACTCGCACCAGTCACTTTAAATTAAACTATAGCTCTGGTGTTTTTCACAGAGAGTCGTATCATATGCAAACCACTATTCTTTGTTATTGTAAAAGTGAATGTAATAGAAATTTGTTGCAATATTTTGGTAACTCATCATAATAATAGAGCATAGACATACCCAGATTAATGCTGTAGAAGCATTAAGTGTGGTGCACTTAATCATTAAACATTTTGGCAAAGTTTTGGTCATGATGCTGCAGCTTATTTATGCATGCTGTATAATTCAGACAATGTGTAGCTTGCAGCACAGAAGAATAAAATACTGAATGTAGACTAAATTGTTATGTGCACTCACTATTTGGCTGATGTTGGAGGTCAAAGGTTAAGTTTACAAGTATATATTCAATATACAGAGACAAGAAATATCACATGCAGCATTATTGTTTGTGACCTGTTAATGACTGCCAGATCAAGTCCAGCCATCCTTGCTGTCACTCTAGCATAAAAGCCTCCCAGAAGAATCTCTAATCACAATTTGATGGGGCCCATTAACCTCATGAAATATATATGTGCGACTGAAATCATCCACTTAAACTTTGGCAAGAGTGAAATGTTCTTGTTTGGAATTCGGGGGGGGAGGGGGCTTTGCTGGGCTGCATTACTGAACTTTTCACAGTGACTTGTTGTCTCTTGAATGTTTTAGGGTTCTATGGCACTTTGCCTGTATTGTCAGACCAATAAGTAATTTACTTTGCCAATTCCTTTGAACTCCCCAGGCTTGATTCAGCTGGAGCTGAGCCAATCTGTTTATGTTCGTTGGAGCATCTTCATTTTTTTCACATAAAAAAACAAAACAATCAAACCCATGTCCAACATGGTTCATTAAGAGGCTTGCTAGCTGAAGGGGATGTGTTATGTGAGATCTTGTTACTGAGCTGCTTGTAAAGAGTGAAGAGGCTTCATTCGAGGCTGCACCTATAAAGCAATAAAGTTATTTTTTTTTCATATCCCTTTTAGTCCCCCACACATAAACATTACATCATGGTGGTCAGAGTACACACTCACCTGCTGTGCAGCGCCCCTTGAGCAGGTTTTGGGTTGAGTGCCTTGAAAGACTCAGGGAGAGCTGGTGGATGTGACATCAACCACCCTTCAGTCCACAGCTCACTAATGAAATAGACCCAGTGCCAGGGTCAAACCAGCAATTTGTCTCTAATCATGGTACATTTAGTGGGTTACACTATACAGAGCATTACTTGTGAAAACAATAATTATGGAATGAAAAGGGGATTGGTTAGCAGTCTGCTCATTACATAAAGGCTTGCTTTTTAAATTAAAGATCCCCTTCCTTGAGTGATACAAATGTTTTTAGTGACCATCACTGTCTAGAAGTTGTGTACTTAAGGTAACTACATGGTGCTGTATTCTGTATATTTTTGCTTTGTGACACACCTGAGCTCACCAATGCTAAAGTTTTTGAAAATAAAAAGCATGTTCCATTATGGTATTTTGTTTCTATGGTTTGTGACAGATAGGAATCATTCGGAACTTCATATTATATTCTTGTCAATCTGGAGTCCTCTTTTTTGTTGTTGTCATCATGTCCATCATATCCCTGCAAACCTTTATGAGTCCAAGTTTGGAACACGTATGCAGCAGGCTGAGAAATATGTTCAGTGCGCAAGTTTATTTGTTCATTCATAGTCACTGCAGCATATGCAGTTTGGTGTATATTTGCACCTGAAGCAGCAGATTATCATGCAGTGTTCGTTCATTTTCAATTAAATTTGCTAATTCATAACAGAAGTTATC
>NW_023339663.1:20183331-20193881 GCF_004916995.1 Morone saxatilis | reverse complement strand
TCCCGAACCACAACTGGAAGCTGTACATATGGTGTGGGAATCAAACCTCACCTCTCTTTATATTTTTGTGTTTATTCAGGACACTGCCTGAAGAGCAGTGACAACTTCAAGCTGCTGTATGGCTACAAACTGAATTCTGCAGGTATTTTGCTTTTATAAATAAAAACCCATAAACATTATATTTTGGGAGAGGTGGGAAACAACAACATAGAAATTCTTTGTTACTGTACCTAAGTAGTTTTTTTCAGTTAACTGTGCTTCACTATATTTTTACACAAATATCTGTACTTCCTACTCCTTACATTTTCAAAGAAAGGCTTTTTACTTTAGTTTTAGTGCATTGGAGAGGGAATTGTTAATTATCACTATTTTTTTGCATCATTGCATGTCTTCTCAATGTCAAGACCGGTGCATATAACACATGACAGACATAACAAGACAAAAAGCAGAAAACCACATAAAGGACATAAGACAAAACAGACGAGAGAGGGAGACTCTACCCTATTTTAATTTTATATTTACTTTTTGCTGACAATTTGTTTGTAGATTTAATTCAAAATTGTAGATTTATTTGGATTAATAACTTTATAAACATTTATTTTTATTTATTTATCACAACGGAATCAAACTGGTAAAACACAGCGTAAACCCATGAATAATGGTAACATTGTTGATGATCATCAGACATTAAAGGGATGTGTGTCTTGCTCTTAAGTCTCATTCCTGCACACTAACACAATTTAAAATAATTCTAAAATCAATGAGCATATGATTGTACTATGCTGCAATGTCCAGTATAATATTGTTTAATTACCTTCATTTTAACTAATTTAAATACGTTAATTTGTTTGCTTACTCTCAGAGACCAACATTTGAACCTCTTGAAGTGTAGTTGATGTCTGGTTAAAAGCTCTAAATGATTTACCAGAACCAATAGTGAGTTTAAGTGCTTTGAGTGTAGAGTCAGCCAAAAGTGAAATTAATATTAGCACTCAGGTTATAAGATATTAAAAATGTGTAAACAGATCTCCTCAAATTATTTTTAAGACAAAAGGTCAAGTATTACTTTCAAGACATAATTACAGTTTTATGTATCTTAACAGTGATGGCATGTCTGCATGTACAGTTTTTTTTTAATTTTGTGACAGGTCCTCATAAAGGCCTCTGCAAGAAAAAGAAAAATCACTTCCTCATGCAAGCGAAGCCGTTCTGAGAGGGGAACCATGTTGCGGATTTATAATTCATAATTCCTCAGAGTTAATGCAGTATTCACATGATAATTAGTATTAATTTTTGATTGCCGCCTCAGGGCAGCTCTGCATTGTTGGGCTGAAGAACCTGTGCCATTATTACCTTATTAGTGTAACTGTCAGCCGCCTGTTTTATTTTACAAATGCACATCTTGTATTTTCTTATCAGCTGCTCTCATCAGCACAGAGCAGCAGTCTTGTTGCTTATCAGCACCTATAACAAGAGGCTGTGTCACTTAAATAAGGAAAGAAGCATCTCTGTTTGGACCAATGAAAACAACGCTGGCGCCACTGAACACACTGAAACTTTTGGTCTGTAATGAATTTTGTCCACTGAAACCAAACAGAGAATGAACAGAAAAATGTAGAAACTTTAACATTTTTGTTGATGGACAAAGCAGCAGGAACACTCATTCAAGAGTGTATCAGTTGTTGGTGCAACTTCTTCCTGTTGTTTTATCTATCTACTTGTTTGTTTCTTGCAATTTTAACATATTCTCGCAATGTCTCAATGAGTCTCAATGCATGAATTCATATTTTTTTTTATTTAGAAATGTATTCTTTTGGTTTTTGATTCCCTGAAAGATAGCTGAAACAATTAGTCAATAGACAGAAACAGAAACAAACGGCAACTATTTTGATTATTGATTTATAATTGGAGCTCATAAACGTGATGCTTTGTACTGCATAATTTATACTTAATATCTTGAGTTTTGTATTTTTGGTCATAGAAACATGCAAATGAAATTATGATGGAGATTTTTCACCAATTACTTTATTATTGGGAAATTAATAAGCAGATGAACGAATAAGGAATATAATCATTACTTGCAGCTTTACCTTCGTGGTGTGTGAGCGCATTTACCTCTGTGTCTGGTGTTGCTCAGTTAGGGTTCTGCCTACTGACCAGCTGATTAATTCAGTTGTGTCACAATCTGCGTGTTCCGTAAAGCACTCATGTTCTCACACCTGAGGGAAGCTCTACTGTGTGAAGGAAGAGGTTTCAGCATCACTTTGGGGTATTTTACTAACAAGACAGCAGGTGCTCGACTCCCTGACCTGCTCCTTCTACCAGCTGTGTGTGTCAGTGTGTGTGTGAGCATGTGGAGACCAAATGGCAGACAACCATAGCTCTGGGAAAACTGACCGAGCTTGGCAAATCGACTGGTGACTCTGGTGAACCAAAAGCTGCCTGCTGCTGCCTCACTCGGCTTCTTTCCAGAGGAAACTTTGAAAAGCTGCTTGTATGCAGCTGGATACTGAGGCCAGAGGGGCGTGCTTTTCTTTTTTTTTCTCTCTCTTAAGTAAAAAAAAAAAAAGGCCCTCTAGATTGACAGCGCCTTTCATACTGTATTATCCAGCCTGGCTTTTAACTCCAGGAGAACTGTGTTCACAAATTGATGCTCTGCTCCTTTGGGGCTGTAGCTGAAACATTAAATTGTACTGAAATATTCATATGTGAGTGCATTTAGCTGAGAGCAATTGATGTGCGACTCCCCAGACGCCAGATGGAAATGTTGCAGGGCCCCAGCACGCGCTGGCAGACACCCTAAACTCTGGCCGGGACAGTGATTGTGATTTAGCCAAGGCTACCGAGTCAGATTAAGTTGAAGGCTACTGGAGTCAGGGTCCCAGTGGCCAGAGAATATCGAGTGTGTTGTGCTGCAAACTCTTTGTAGACTATCAAGGGTTTTAGGACAAATAAAAAGATATGTTTGAAAAAAATAGCCCAGTAAGTGAACAACTTTTATTGGGAAACATTTCAGGGAATGGATGCTAGTCAACACGAATTAGATATTAATGACTACATTAAAATGTTAATGCAGTTAGTATTGCTCTTGAAGTCCTTCTGTTCTATTAATATTTCCATATAGATTTATTAAAAAGCAGGAGCTCTGCAGTTGTTGCAGTAAATTGTATTTTATATTCTACCTACACTGTATTTTGTATATGACTTCATAAATATTCATGCATTGTATTACACTATAAATAGCATTAGCAAGACCAAGCTCAGAATTCATATTAATTTCAATAAGTTTGTGTTTGGAACAGCCTTTGTCAGGGATAAAGAAAAAGAGGAATTAGTTATTTACCTCGATTTATACACATTTTCAGTGTCTCAGTGTACTTCCATCTCTTAAACTACATTGTAAGTTTCTGTAAGTGTTTGGTCAGGATGTTGATGCATTTGCAACAATGCTTGAATATGAATATGTATTTTAGAAACATGTTGAATCTGTGGCAGACATTTCCCTGAAGATTTGGGCTTTTTACTCAAAATGTTTGCTAATTTACCCTTCACTTAGCAACTCATGCATAACTACATACTTACACATTGGATTGCTAAATTAATTTAGATGTTCTGTAGATTATTTTATTCAAATCTTTGGAGCACAGAGTGATGTAGTGTCCCATCTCCCAGAGGACTATCTCATTTGTGTCCTCATGTTTATCACATGACTAACTTGCATAGTCTTCTTCTAATTGCTTATAACATATGCAGGAGCAACAAGACAAATTATCAGTATTCTTTTTTTTTTTTTTGGAAAAAACATTAAAAAAGCCAAAGAACTTTACATTACACAAATCAGACAACAAGGCAAGAAGCAGACTCTAACTTTATGTTTGTTCATAATTTGTTAGTGTTCCTTTTATTAGCAAATTAAAAATGTGATTTACATTCAGTAAAAACTGATTTAATAATTAATATTATATCTCAAGAGGACTGAAGTGATTGAGCTTGGTCACTCAGTGGGTCTTGTTTTCACTTCTCATCTTTTTTTTTATGTTGTTGACCCACTTTTATCCCAAGTATAACAAACATCTGAAGGGGAGGGCACCCGAAGACAGAAGAAAACTGTATTTTTATGTAAATGCAAAAAAAAATAAAAAATAAAACTTCTGTAGCCATGACAACAGTCTCCTGAGTGGATTTCTTCCACCAAGCGAACCTCTGGATCCAGTGCACTTAAGAAATATGTTTCAAAAAGAGAACCTGAGAAGCTTTTTAAAGAATGATGTATAATTTATTTGTATTTTTCTCCTGCTTCAGAGCCTCTTGAAAGAGGGTCCTGTGTGAGACGTGTTCTGAATCTGTCAGACTGCAGCAGTAATGCAGTCACACTCCCCACATGTGTTTGTTCTCAATGAGATTGACCCTTTTTAACATATACCCAGCTGTTCGGTGCCATAGGGCAGCGTTTAAAATCTCTTCCACACACTTGAAAAGAAACATTCATAAACAAAACCACTTAGCGTCTCATTTTAATGTTAGGACCATACTAGATGTTACAGTAGCTCACTGTACTAGGTGACAATGAACTAACATCAAAAAACCCTCAAGATTTGAGGTTTTGGATTTTTTGGAATTTCATTTGGATTGATATCTTCACCAAACTTTTCAGAGACACCCATCTTCCAACAGTTTGGTGGCAGATCTTTTCAACTTTGCAGCAATATTTACAGTTTTCAGTGTGTTTCGGTTGCAGTCAGCTAACATTGTTAGCATTGCCAGGTTAGTGCTGCTGAGTCGTAAAAATGATTAGAAGAATAATAAAATAATGTTGGAGCCTGACAGGTAACATTAGTTCCACAGAACAGTGGTAGGATTAAAACATTGCAATAAGTATTATTTGGAGACAAGCTATAAACATTTGCATATTTAACCTGTTAAGTTAATATGGGAAACTTATGAGCAAACAGTTTCTGTACAAATCAGATACAGAATAACATTATCCTTCATTTGTATTGTCAGTGTTTATGGCCACCTGGTGAATTTAACTCCAATTGTCAGTGTCTTTTAGCTCTGTTTTTGGTCTTTTTGGTCTTTATGCGGCGTGCTAAATACTCTATGACAGTCAGGTAATAGAAAACATCATCATCAACAGCACATTAACACACACAATTGTTTATTGATATGCTTATATGCAACAAAAATAAGAAAAAGGGACAAACATGCTTCGAGCTGGCTGCTGGGCAGTACAGGAAAAACTGTCGGGGTTGCGTGCCCTAGTAGTTCACCTGGTAGAGTTGGTGCCCCATATACCAAGGCCACCTGGAGATGTCCTATTTAATCAAAGCAAAAAGCCTAAACTGAGGGGCACAGGTAAGAGACTCTATTTACATATAAATATTGATTATAGCCACTTTAAATTTACTGTAAAGAATAGTGTTGTGTGCCCTACTGGAAACAGCTTTATGAAGAATATGTTGGGGCCAAGGACATACAAGGTGAATTTCAAAAATTTCAACTAAACTTTTAAAAGCAGTTATTTAGAAGTCTTAACCAAGGTTAAATTAAAACTTAATATACTGACTCAGATGACATAGTAGTACCACTCTCTGCACTCTTTCATCACAGTGAAATATAGGGTGAAATAACTAGGACGCATTATCCTAACATTACCCAACAAACTGGGACCTTTTTTATGAATGAATTGTTTACAAAAAAAAACACTTTTGTTTGGTTTACTTTCAAAATGTGTGAAATTAAACATTATTTTTTTAAAGTAAGCTTTAAAATCAAGGTTTAACTGTTTTAGTGTTAAGCGAGTTAAAATAATTTCTTCTGTTAATGGTAAAAAGAGATTTTAGATCAGCTTTTCATACCTGCAGAATGAACACAGAGAATATTGTAAGGACAGGAGAAAGAAAGTCATTATCTTATTGTATCTGTGAGTCAGTAGATGTAAATCATATTTTCAGGCCTAAGAGATAAGATTTTCATCTCATCTCGGAGGCCTGTAGTTGCCCACAAAAGCCATCTATGCCACGGTTGTCTCACAGCTTGGGGATTACACCTGGTTACTACTGATCCCATATGGTTTTAAGCCTCAAAAGAACAATAATGTATCACTGGTCCATGTTCCCTCTGTTAATGAGAATGAAAACAATGATCATGTAATGTTAATGCAGTTAAAGTGACTCCCTCTGTGCCATTATTAAAACATTTTAATTATTAAGTGTCTAATGGTCACTGCTAATTCACTTAGCTTCCTGTGAGTGTGACAGGGACCATACCTCTCGGTTCGTCAGAGAGGTCCCAAAAGCAATTTACTTCTTAGCATTTCTCCTAAAGGTCTGCTCAGTGTCCCTGCCTGTCAACATTTAACACTTAAGTCAAGCTGTCCCGGTATGATACGTATTGACAAATTGGGTTCATATGAATCATTTAGGCTCACCTTTTATTTGGCCTTTAGTTGTAAAGGAAAGACATTTGGCATCACGCTTTGAGTACAGTTATTGGCTAAATTGACTTCCTACAGATATCTTTATCACGTACTAATAACGTAGCTTCATCGGTGAGCAGTGCTGCTCAGAGTGGAAGTTGAACCGTATGAGTTATCACTTCTTTTACATGGCTGGTTGAGTTGGAAGGGGTTCAGATTAAAGGCACAGCACCTCCACTTGAGACATTAATACCAAGGCAACCGTGACAGATAGAGGCTGAGCCAGGGTTTGGTACCCATATTTAACAGGATTCCTTTGTGTGTGTCCAGAGCCAAGCAGATCATTATTTATTTAGTTGTTCCATGGCATGCGATATGCATTGTTGTGTTTGTTAACTAGATTGATGGGTATAGTAATAGCTAGAAGGTTGCAGATCCAGGTTATCAACTTACTATGTTGTCCGTTTATAAAAAAAAAAAAAACCACACATACACACAGTTGGCTGTTAAAAACATGAAAAAAAGGGTTTTGTTTTTTACAAATTTTATTTTAAGGATCAGGAGAATTTTAACACCTGTGTTACATGATTAGCCGAGTATTTATTTGCACCTCTAAATTTTCCTTATGATGGTTTTAAAGTAACATGAAATGCTTGAAATAATAAATTGAAACAATTCTCTGCATTGTTTGGAGTAACTTTATTCAGTGGGGGGTTTTAAATTTAGTTTTATTTTAATATATTAGATTTTTTTTGGCAGTTCCATTGAGCTTTCAAGAAGTGATCATTAGTTTAACTTGTGTTTCAATACCAAACATACAAACAATACAATAACGTTCTATTACTGACAAGCAAACCTCCCAAACAACAATGCTGCTTCTCATTTATTTGAATTATTCTGTTGTATTTGAAAGAGGTGCCTTTTTGCAAAATGTCTTATTTATTATAGTATGGTAGGATACTGAGATAAATGCAACAGAAATTTCAATATGCCAAGAAAGGCATTTTCAAATTGTATACATATGTTTAACTTTTTTCATGCCTCAAGGCTGTGCTGTTTCCTTTCAACATAAAGTATATTCTTGTATAAACCTCTGCAATATCAAATGTTAAATATCACCTCTATATGTTATGTCACCTAATTTGATCTCTGTTGGGCAGATTCCCTACTCCCATGTCTTATTATTGTAAATACACTCACTACACTCACTAGAGAATGAAATAGAAACATAATTGGTAGAAAAGAGACAACATTTGCATTTTCTTGGGATTAAGATACAGATTTCAGACCACAGTCTTTAGAGTACGGCTTACAGCTAGTGTCATTTGAATTCAGTGTCAATGCTTCAAATCAGTTACTCGGGGGGGGGAGTAGTCTTAAGTTCAGTTTTGGGTCTCCAAAAAGAGCTACAGACAGACTAATTGTAAGGTCATACTTATAATATTCTTCTGTGTACCACAACAGTATTTGTAGTCTCCCATATGTACTGTGTCATTTACATGTGAATTAAATAAGCCTGTTACAAACAATCCTCATACCCACTTCTGCAAATTAACTACTCAGTTCTCCAAACTTAAAACACTTGCGTTGATAGCTTAATTGCAGCCGTAATAGTTATTAACAATTAAAACATTCTCTGGATACTTGTAAACATTTGACAAGCAACAAAATGGTACAGCAGTTTATCTTCTGAATTAATAATATGAAGAGAGTAATTAGGGGGTTGATTCCTCTCACGACACAGTTACAATGACTTGACCAATTAGCAGTTGTTGTGACAGGTCTTCCAATGTTAATAACCTTAAATAATTTAGATTTTTCAAAATCATATATGCACATAAGGAGATTATGCTAATTAAATAATGTTATACAGTCAGTCTGTAACAAGAAGCTTGTAAGAAGAATGTATTTGATCAGCCCACTCAGTCTATCTACTTGCATGTTTTAAAGCACGTGTCGCTGTGTCTCATCCTGCTGCAGTGTCTTTGGTACAGCCTAAAACATATAACATGATATATTAACAAAAGCCAGTAAACTGAAAGCAGTTAAGGAAATACTAACTTTTATTTTTGCTATTTCCATTCAAATGACAACAACTGCATTTGGCAATAACTTCCTCCATATCAAGTTTACAAAAGTGTCTGTAAACATTAAAGTGCAAAGAATTTGCTTGCCATTTAGGGCACATATCTTTTAAAGGTTCATGCTACAAGCTCTCCAATCTAGTCTCATGTGAAGAATCCAGTCACTTACCTTTTAATTTCATCCACACAAATATACCCTACTAATATTTTTTTTTCAACAAGTAAAACAAAAATGCTATTCAATAAATTGTATGATGGTCCATGGTTTCAAATACAAACAAATAGGTGACAGAAAGGCAAAGGTAAAAAAAATTGGCTGTTTGTATAGTTAAGCCAGTCTTATGAACCCTGTGGCTGTTTGAACAAAGAACAGAATGATGTTTAAAGTTGATCATACAAATTAAAAGAAACAAAATAACAAGAAAATGCATTAGAAAACACTCCTTTTAACTGCTTGAAATTCAGAGAACACAGAACAGTGTCTTGGTTTGCAACACTGATCAGAATTAAAGTTTTTGTTCAGTATAGGCTTGAATGGCCCATTGCTGGTTTTAACTCATGTAACGTTCAGTGCATTAAGGACCTATTCAAAGTGAGAATTCCTGATGAAGAATGTGTCCAAGAACACATTAGACGCCCCTTTAGTGGGATGTTATAGTCTTTGTTGTGCTATATCTGGGCATTTCAAATTTCAAAAATCCATCAGTGACGAAAAGGGGAACTTGGACAGTATGGCAAAGGGCCTAAGAGTTCTTATTGTCATGTCTACTATTGACTTCTGAACGCATCAGTGTTAGCTGGAAGCTAAGGCTCAAGCTTGCTCTCGATTGGCTAAGATTGGATTTACACAGCGACAGAAAAATCCAATTTTTAAATCACGTGGTCCCCCTCATGAGATTGACCTGCCACATGAGTTCAGATATATGCCAAACAGGATGGCAGTAAAAAGAGAAAAGTCTTTTGTGTCTATGTATATGTAGCTTATGTATCAGGCATGCGCCCCAGAGGTGTGTCAGCTGGTCCCAGGAGCCGGTACTTGTCCTCCAGGGACGGCTCAGTGGCGCTGCCCTGCAGGTGGATCAGTGGCTTGGTCTGCAACAGCACACAACCCCTTCCCCGGACTCGCCTCTCCTCTTGGTTCCTGCGGTTGAAGATGTTTATTCTCTTGTCAAGCTCAGGGCTGGCCTTTTCTGAGCCAGTAGGGCTGGGAAGCTTAAGGTTGACAGGGTCTACTGCCAGGCCCTTTTGAGCAAGGCAGGAGTCCTCAGAGAGCGAGGAGAGTAGCTCCTGTACCACCATGCTGGGGTCCCTACATGGGTCCTGGCCTGAGAAGGTAGGGGGGCAGCAGCGGTGCGAGCTGTAGCTCAGACTGAGGTCCTGAGCTGTGCTGCTGCTGCAGTCTGTCATAGATGAACCCGGAGTGTGGCTACTCAGGCTGTGGGGGCGGGCCGTAAGGCTGCCACTGGACCGTGATATGCTGGTTGAGGCATCACTTACGGCGCTGCCCACCCGCTCCATAGCAAGCATCGGATTTGACTGGATGGGATGTGGATTGGTGGGGAGGTGAACGTCAATGGCTGCAGTGGTGATTATCCGGGCACCTAAGCCAGAAGCTCCAGCATCTTGGAGGACATTGTAAACATTTTAGAAAAAGTTTTACAAGACATATAAAACAAATTACACAATTTCTTCACACACCACAAGAGCATGACTTTCTGTCAGCCATATCTAGACAAAACTTTAAAACCTGTGAATGAATTATGCTGATGCCTGTGGTAAGGTTTGAAATATCTACTCAACAGATTTCCTATAACTTGTGACTGTAAATTTGAAGTGTTAAAGGTCCAGTGTGTAACATTTACAAAGATCATTAGAGAGAACTATGATTATGTAAGTATAATCAGTTCAATATAGGAATATGTTTTTATTACCTTAGAATGAACCTTTCATATCTACAGACACCTTCCATGGAATCTGCTATGTTGAACCACCATGTTTCTACAGTAGCCCAGAAGGGACAAACCAAACACTGGCTCTGAGACAGGGGC
>NW_023339663.1:20154883-20183231 GCF_004916995.1 Morone saxatilis | reverse complement strand
TTTCTCCTTTGCACTTGGAAGGGGGGGTGAAGCGAGGGGGTTGCGATCTGCAACTACACTGCTATATTCCACTAAATCCTTCCATAAGGTTTGAGTTTACATATAAATATACAGTTTTCCAGCTCTCCTCAGATTCTGTGTAAGGCTGGTCCAACATAAAACCAAAAACTGACTCATCAAATATTTTATATGCAGCCAAGTCTATGACCAAAAGTTTTTTCCTATGACCTATGAATCAGCAGCCTTATAATCACTCAAAAAGACTTTTGAGTAGCTGCTTGACTTAATTTGATTTACATGTACATAGTGATGTATAATAAGTCAGTCTCCATAGTCACTTACCACTGCTTGCTTCACTGTAGTATTGGCTGATGTAGTTGTTCATGTCATCATGTACAACTGGATCTGAGTTAAAAAATAAATAAATAAAAAATATTATTTCAGCAACTGTTCAGCGAGCTAAACCCAGTAGCACCAAGACGCCAGCAGGCAGAGGGAGGCAGCAGGAAAACAGCTAAAGAGTTAGAATATTTTTACATCGGACTCAGTGAAAGAAGGATTTATTTTGACCATGCAAGAGTTGCCGATTGCTGAAACAGTGAAATGACAAACCAAGACTGCTTTGGTGAGGTTTTTTTTTTATTATTATTTAGGTTTGAAGAAGTGTGTTTTACAATTAGTCAACAAGGCAATTAAGCTAACGTGAGTCTCAGTTCAGAGAGGCTATTTGAATATTTATAAGCACAACCACACCCAATGCCAATATCAGGAAAGTTTACAAAAAATTAAAACGTCAATATTTCGAATTTAGATTGAAACTAATTTCTTACTTTTTATATCCTCTCTTTTACATACTCACTATACATAAGACCCTATATAAATATAGTTAGAAAGCTATTGTTGATTTTGGGTTTACAGTGGCTTTAATAAACCTTAGAATTCTTTCCAGTCAAAATCATACCACCATAAAAAGCTTGTATGAGATTATATTACTTTAACCACTTAGTTTCTTTTGTATTTGTCCACAATCTGACTGCTAACAACTACTCAATTTGTGTAGAAATCACTGTACAAATCAACCTGATAACAGATTTATTCAAATTTGTTGAACTTTGCTGCATCTTTACAGAAAATATTAACTCCTAGGAAAAAAAACCCTGATCCCTCCTACAATACCTCCATACATTCAGCTCTGATTCCTTCCTGTCTTTTTCACTACCACTCAACCATACAATAAAAGTCATGTGTTGTTGTGTTGTGCTTGCTCTTGTCAGTGATTATGATTACGATTATAGTGTATAAAGGTACAAATATAAATATCCATAATATGCCAAACATGCATGATTTCACTCTTATTACGATTACTACATTATGAACACAGTTTTGATTGCACTCTCTGATTGTTGGACTTTGGGATTATACATGAATACAACCAAAAAATGCATCAAATACTTTTTGGACGTATATATATATTATTATACATATAGTATATTATAGTCTGAATACAGAACCATAAATTGTAAATAGCAGGAAGTGGCCTGTCAAATTATGGTTTAATATAGTGGGGCAGACTCATACTACTAAGACTCTGTATGGCTGTATGACTGTAATTGGATTTCACACCTTTTTGTCTGTACGTACTTTGGTCCATTTCAGTGTGAACATTGCAAACTGGTCCAAATGGAAAATATCTCTTATGTTTACAACATAATATTGACAGAGATGACTTCTGCCCCAGGCCACAGGTGCTTTATTGGCAAGTGGTCAGGATCACACACTGCTACATTGTGCATTAGCTGCACCCTAGTGCACCAAAAATAAACTGGGACAGGGTGGGGTTGGTTTCAGGGATGATAGAAATGGGGGTAAATTGTAGCGAGAGAGAGAGAGAGAGAGAGAGAGAGAGAGAGAGATCTCTTTGTTCAGGCACAGATCTCTCCAGTCTAGCAGGCCTCAGTGTGCGTGGTGAATGGCCGTGATATGCTATGCTCTTCTGTTCGCTTGATTGGTCTTGAGCTCACTGTCCACTGGCTGAGTGCGAACCCAGAGTACCCTGAGTGCTAGCCCCTGTCCCCCGGGACATGCTGCAGACTCTGATGGGTAATTTCATTTATTTTTCAGTCTAAAATATTAATCCCTGAGCCACCCCTGGAGAGGAAGCATTGCACTCACTAAAACAAGACTGAGACAATCACTCCACAATTAATAACACATGAGTCTTAAGAAAAAAGAATGGGCTGTCCAGCATACATAAAAGGCTCTGCTCTTCTGTCTGTGACAGTCAAGTTACCAGGCTGTCATCTGTCTTTGGAAAAAGAGGTGACATGCTGGGGTCCTTTTAGTTAAATCTAAACTATAATTTTGATGGGTGAAGTATCAGTTCTACACCACAAGTGAAGTAGTATGAGAGTAGGAAGATTAGCTACCACTGCAGCTAATGCTACCACAGATAAACTAAATGAACAGGCAAACAGATAAAAAATAAACAGACTTTGATCTAAGAACACAGTTGTTTTGCAACTTGGGAGATTTATATATGTACCACATAAGCTTTTTAACCATGTTAGCAGTTGCTCTGGGGAAGTCCATCTATCTGCCGGAAGGTCTGCCCACCACTTTGTTCCAGACTGAAATATCTCAAGATAATGGATTTGCACAAAATCTTGTACAAAAATGAATATTACCCAGAGGATGAAGCCTGCTGCGTTTGGAGATCCCCTAAATTTTCCTCTATGACCACCAGCATAGCACCATTTGGTTGAGTGAAATGTCTCTACACTATTAGATGGATTGGTATCAAACTGGGTATAGACTTTTATGTCCCTCTTAAGATGAATTGTGTTAGAACATGTGGCAAGGCCTTTGTTCAGACAATTTGATAGAAACAGTAAGGCAATTTGAAATGTTCCTCCCAACATAACATCTTTCTTTGTTGCAACACTTCCATTCTATTGTTACAATACTGTTGGATTACTGTGTGCTCTGCCACTACCTACCTCAGCATCTGAGAGGAAACTCCACTGGCTCATTGATTAATGCTGATTGTCCCTGGTTGTTCTTAAATTCTACATGGTTTGGCACTTTAAGGTGGAAAAACCTTCAATCTCCTGGGTCAATCTTTCTTATAAAGGCCAAGAGTTCTTGATAGTTTGAACTCACTCTGCAGGTGAGTGTGCGACGCCCATTGAGACTGTAAAGACTGCAATATTTAGCAATACAAATAAACTTGACTTGAGCCCTGTGGCCTGAGTGTGCATCCCAGTGACCATGTTTCTGTAAAAAGCCCCACTTGTTTCTGAGAGCCAGATTTCCCACTATGCCCTTGGGGTAATATTGTGGCCACCATGGAGCCTCCTGGTGCCCTATTGTGGTTTGCAGGTGAAGGGGAACAGATGTTGACAGGAGCCCACTCTCTCCTAACAAGGCCCAATGCACAGAGCACTCTGTACCTGAAATAGCCCAAGTGGTCTGGGCTGGCTATGCTAGTCTCGCCATGAGGGGGGTGGTAAGAGAGATAGCCGGGGCATGACAGAAGCCCATGCAAACTGACGTAGTGTCAGAGAACATGCTTGTTTTCTGCAGGATTCACCAGATCCTAAAAGCTTTTTTGCCCTCATATTGATCCCAGAGAGCCTGCGGTCAGATGGGTGTTGTGTGCCAGTGTGGAGGAGCTAAGAGGCTGGCCCCGAAGATGCTCCAGGGCTACTGCTCCAGATTAACTGTACACTGCTCGGGCACCCAGTTCACCCAATGTTACACTGTTAGAGACTTTTTGTTCCACATAATTATGTACATACTTTATGCTACACCTCTCTCCTCGTTTGTCATGCTGCTTTCTCAAGCAAGCACTGCACCTGGCATTGTGTGTATTCAAATATGCTATATTTTTAATGATACATATTACAGGATTTTTGTCTTAGATGCCTCAATTTTCTCAAGTTTGTGAAATAGTGTTTCACTATGTATTATGACCTACTGCATTAATCTCACCACAGGTCATTTTGCAGTCAAAATTTGTATCAGAAGGATCATAGATTAAAAATGATAGTTTTCTTTCTTATTTTCTTAGTTCAACTGTATAGTATTATACAATTTACTAATTAGGTGTCTCTTAACTCAAAAGACATGATGAACTTCTCCAACAACCAACTCATGATAACAGCGGTTTCACCAGGACAGTTTCAGTAGGTTGTGACCCAGTCACTAAAATCCAAACTATACTGTACCTGCAGTGGCGTGAGGCTCCCTGGGGTTTCTCTGGCCACCCTCATCATCAGACTCCCCAGGAGTCAAGCCTTCTACAACCTGAAAACTCCTGCCCTGTTTGCCCCATACGTGGTGGATCTGCATGGCTGCTTCACGTTCTGCAGCAAGGTCCAGGTCCTGCTGGGCCAGATGGGCTCTCAGCTGCCGGATCTCAAACTGGAGGTGATCGGTGTGTATGCATAAAAAAAGAGAGAAAAGTGGAAGCAGGTTGGAAGAAGGAAAGTAAAAATGGAATTAATTTAAAAAGGATGAGCAAAGGGAACAGGAAAAAAGGATGAGGAAAGCAGGAACAGAGAAGAGCAAGAGGAGAGGGAAACAGAACGGTAAAGGGAGGAAAAGAGAACAAGGTAGGACAGACAAACAAAGCCCATAAAAATAGTTAAAAACCGTTCTGATTGGAAACGATGTTGAGATTTTCTCCAGACCACACAGATCATACTGAAAAACATCAAGAACAATTAGTGTTACTGTTTGCATTACCTAATTATGTGTTGGATACTCTGTAAAACTGTACACTTCACGTGTGATGTACAGCTGTGATACATCAAGGTTTTGGCCTTGAGGATCTTGTCCATTGACAAGAAACCATTGCAGCAATATATTTTGTGAAAGGAAGGAGAAAAAAAACAACAAAATATTGTAGCAACCACTTTTACTAAATATGCATGCAGGGAGTATGTATGACTCTTGTTCCAACTGTATTTTTAATATACCTTCAATCAAATACATTTTGACTGAGGTCATATATGAATGTATATATGTGAAGGAATACTAGTGCCTTCAGTTATGAAGAGCAATTTGATTAATGAAAATTTTTAGAAGGATCTGATCTTTTCCTTCTGATAATTTATTTATTATAAATGTCCAGTGTCAGATCCGAACTTAGTTAATTGAGGGTTAAGTCTTTATCATTATTTATTGTAGTCTGCATTTTCAATATGAGATCATCAGTGTGTGTGCCTGTGCTTGGCAGAATCTTGAGGAAATGTGTGGAAAAACTGGAGCTTTTTGTAAGGTACTGCTGCCCTCCTCTGGTGGCAAATGAACTGACAGTTCCATGCTTGTGTGGCCCTAATCATACCAGTAGTATAGTAAATCATTTACCATGACAAATCTACAGGCTATTTTTATTCAAAAACTGGATTGTTATATGACCATAATATAAAGTAGTGAGTAAAAAACTAAACTTTTTTATTGACATCCAGTACAATATAATCCTACAATTACGTGTGATCATGTCCAAGCTGACTTTAAACTTATATTCTACTCACTTTCTGTCTTTTGAGTATGATACACCCTTTTCCTGGGTTAAAACGTGGCTGTAAATGTTTTGAAGTAGTGTCGACCGTGATACAGTACTGATGCTGTTTGTTGTGCTGTGCATGAGGGCTCATATACTGCTCTCGTGATAATATATCCTCAGCTTTCAGTGGATGTGCTTCATTTTCTACTCTTTCATAAACAGTTTTTGTGGACATGTATGAGGAAATGCAGCCTGGCAGTAAGGTTAAATCTAAGGTGTTTTGGTACTCACAGCCTGTTCCTGGCAGATCTGAGTGAGACGCTCAAGCTGCTCCTCTCTCACAGCCTTGGTCTTCTCACACTGCTGGATCTCCAGTTCCATCTCAACTTTGACTTGTAGCACATAAGCTAATGTGGAAGAGAAAGGACAGAGAGACAGAGTTTTATAACAAAGACAATAAGAATTGTTTAGATTACCAAACTACATAATTTAATGATCTGAAAAGGATTGCCAGGTACATTAGGAGGACTTATTAAGCGAGAAAAGTTCCTTAGATAAGACAGCTGGTTACGAAAATCATAGAGCAGTTCAAGGTCAAAGGTCAGTGTTGCTGGGCCATTTGTCGTTTGTCCCACATGTGTCTGTCTTCACTTATGCAAACCTCATTAATTACTGGTTACTAGTAACCCTAAACCTGTACTGAATGAATGTAGTTAGGTGCTGAAAATGTTCCACAGGGATCTAGTTTCAACTGACTTGAAGGCGTCAGAAAGTTTTAATATATTTTCAGCCCAGATTAATACTGTGAACATCCCATTCTACTTCATCTACTGGGTTGACATCTGGATAAACTAAAGTCACTGTCCTGGAATGGTCTTTCGATGATATAACAATGGTGGTGTCATTGGAGTAAAACATGGACGAGGCTCAATGTTTGAGTTTTAAAAACACATTTTAAAAATGTATCTGTATTTATGGTTTGATTTTATTTAAACAGGAAAACAGGTGAACAATCTGTAATACAATAAGCCAACATTAAAAGTTTCTTTTGTTACTGTTACTTTTAGGAACTGTTGTATGTGTCTAATCTGCAGCTCATTTGCAGTTTCTCCCAATTTTTTATTTAACTTTCATTGACCAGAAGCCTTTTCTGAGCTGACAGCTCATTTAAAACAAAGTAACAATGTCATATTTTGGAGCAGTACACAACAATATTTGAATGTATGTGACATAGATACAGCCTAATGTCCAGTGAGACTGATAATTACATTTTGAGACAGTAATGCATTCAAACACTACTTTGTGTAGCAATATGAAAATCTTTCTAGTTGTATACTCTTGGTGGGCACTCGGTCATCTGAGCTTCACCCTCTTGTTGCCGGATGTGTCTTCGCTCTTTAGTGAATGTACGAGTGGTGTGTCTCACATGACCTTCTTCTTTGTGCTGCCAGCACACTTTGGTCAGCCCTGAATTATCTCTCATCATCGCTCACCAATCAAGCCGCAGCTGATTGGTTGTGTTTTTATCACGTCTTGATCAATCAGTAACTCCACCTCTTACAATCTGACTGCACATTTTATTTATACATGAAACACTTTCTGGAGCCGGGTGGGATTATGTACCTAAAAAAAGGATAGTGAGAGTAAATTTGGATACCTGTTGTCATCACAGGTGGCAGACAGTCAGTCCCTCACACCTCTCTGTGATCACATTTGTAAGTCAGCCACATGATATCACACATACTCTGTATCCTGATGGGGAATGTTGCTATGGACAACATAAAGAGGTGAAATTTTATCAGTCATCATACTTGTCCTATTACTATATTTCTGTTGTGATTGTAGTTCGAACTATTAGGAGACTCAAATGCCGACTTTGTCAAAACATTGAGAGAAAAATGAAAAGCTTTTCTGGTACTGAGGGGGGCAGAGCAGAGCACACAGCCATCGCCACATGCTCCTTGTATCTATTTATAGTCATGTTGGAGCACACACACACATTTGCAAAAGTGGGGACTCAGAAGGGGTCAGTTCAGTCAGAATTCAAACGGGAACAAAAAGATCAATCACAGGTTCATTATTTGGCCACACAGTGTGCATTAATGATACTTTTATGCTCCTGCATATTGTATCTGTGTCAGTATGTGTTTGCAGGCGCGCAGTGTCGATTGCATGATTATACTATGTGTGTGTGTGTGTCATTACTGACAGCTGCTGGCAGCACATGCATAACAGTGTAATTCACACCACGGCTGATCCCACAACTTCACAGAGGCCAACAGAAGGCTCTGCTCCACTCTCTCCTCTCACCTCAAGTCAAGTGTTTCACTGCTCAAAAAAACCTGTTCCACTTACACCAACCCACAAAACCCTGTCTCCCTGCATTTTAAACTGATGTAGGACTTTGCATGGAACAGTTATTCTGTCTATGAGTTTGCCTCGGAAACCTTTCTCATTATCATTTATTCATTCACCATTTACTGTTATTGCAGTTATACTGACTTTGGTTAAATGGCTCTGTTTAAAGCCCTGCCATCATTATAGCAATGCAGAAGCTGGAATGGAAGAAATTCAGCATTTCAGGATATCTGTTTCTTCTGGAACACCTATTTTATACATGTTTACATGTGGTTATTTTACATCATATCACTCTGCTAATACATTTTACTTTGTCTTTCTAGTCCTTACAAATTCTACTGCAGTTCACTCCTCTGTATTTCCACTCCCATCGGACTGACACAAATGTTGCCACTATTATACGTCAAGATAATTCTTGAAAAGCGAGAGACTCAATCCTTCTCCTACGATAACTAAGCCGGTCCCTCAGCTGTACATTTATTGGTTTGAGTGTGATTTTTTCCCTCTGAGGTGTGTTGCTGCCTGCTTTGTGAGGAAACTCAATCACTCACAAATATCAAAGCGAACAGGTCGAGGTGTGCGGCAGGAAAATCTCGAGTTCATTCCCTGGAAACCAACACTGCAGCTGCATATTAAGAAGAAGGAAACGTGCTCCTGCTGAATGCCTTTCACCAGAGTAAATCAATGAGGTTGAATGCTTTATTGCATTGATTCTTGAAATTATTTATTATGTCATTATGATGTGTCCCTTTTAGCTCAATATATTTAATCTATTAAAACAATGTACTCATGTATGTATGAGTTGGGAACACCATCAGCCAGACAGACATTTCTATGTAGGACCTTCCTGTATGAACAAAAACATAAACAAAAAAGAAAGACTGAACGTTTCCAATAAAATTATATAATAACCATCTGTTTGTGTGTATTCCTCATTGCAGGCCAGGCACCGGAATGACTGTGACTGGGGAGGGTGTTAAAAATTGTGAGGCTTTCATAAAATAAAATGTTTTTAATTAATGCAGTAGTTTCAGGCTAAATAACAACACAATGCTATTGTTTTGAATGAAAGAATACATTAATCAGAGCACTCACATTGGAATGTAACACTGGCAGAATGCTAAATATTTTTTTTAATTCATGAACAACTGTCAAAATCAGGAGGGGAAAGCACCCAACAGCTGACTGTACCTTCATTCCCTTCTGTCTGTAGATTGCTACAAAGGGGGAATTAGAAAATCTAAAAAAAAAATACAACTGAGGTGACTGGACTCCTCATGGCGCCAGGCCTGCCTCATTGATAATGAAGAGGTGAAAATGATTGGTAGATAACAGATTTAAAGGAATAGTTTCAAAGAGAATATTGCAAAAGCTTTATATATATTTACACAACACATAAAGCTTCAGCCAGCAGACAGTTAGCTTAGCACAAAGCCTCTTTTTTTATACTTCTTTTTTTGTGTGCTTATACAAGATATAACTTCTAACCACCTGCTGGCTCTAGTCTCATCTAACCACGGAAAGTAAATATATATTTCCTAAAATAAAATATTAGAAATGAAATATAAAGTAAAACAGCCCTTTACTCATCCACTGTCTCAGTGCAGCTGATCCTATATGCAGTCAGAGGCTCATGGTGAGGGTGACCTCTGAACAGATATCGAACCAGCCATCATTAGCATAGGGGAGAACAACCACTATATTCATTATGGCCTCTCTGAATCTACTTAACCAGGCCCTTAGAATCAATACAAGTTAGAGTAGCAGAGTGGCAGCAATTTAGCATGAGGGATGATCAATAGCTATTGCTCTGAATAGTAAATAATTTGTATAATCATGGAGAGAATAGGGTCATTTAGCTCTTTCAAGGCAAGCTGATTGTTATGCATCTGTGTAGTCCTTTTGAGTTAAGAAAGATTGGGTATTTCCTTGAGTCACTCCACAAAATTAATAGGTCTCATATACAGGACAACTTTGGACACAAGGTTTTTGCCTGCCTCACCATCAATGATCCTCTTGACCCTCCAGATGCGTAGAGTGATGATGAGGCTGATGGCATCCCAGGGGCTGCTGGGCCCGTTGGCCACCGTGGAGGCCACCATGGGGGCCAGGGACAGCACGATGACAGCACCATCAAACACCTGAGGATGTCATACACATACAAAATTCAAATATGTGCAAATGTTGTTGTACCATTGGCCCCTGCCAGAAAACCCCTGCATAACCCCAGCCCTGAACTCGTAGGCTAGGCTTAAGTTTATTCACGCATGCACAGTAGGTTACTTTAAAGGAATAGTGGGAAATGTCCTTTTTACTCAGAAACTGCAGAAAGTTAGATAGGAAGACTGATACCACTCAAATGTCCGTGGTAAATATTAAGCTACTGTTGCATGGATTTTGTTACCTGTAGCTTCATATTGTGTGGCCTCAATCTTCTTATCTAACTCTCAGCAAGAAAGCAGAGTTTATTTTCCAAAATGTTGAACCTTTTCTACAACAATTCAATGTAAACTCTGGGGAAAACAAGAAAATAGATAAATAATATTGAAACAGGTTGCCAGATTGAAAATAATATCTGACACTGACAAACACTGAAAACTGGTCATCAAGATCTGCCAATAAACATGAAACACTAACCTCAACTTTGTTCTCTATGTAGTCCCAGATCCCAAGCACTACGATTCTGAAGACTGTCTGAGACAGACAGAGAGAGATGAATGAAGGCATTAAAATAGATAGGTGAGGGAGTATGCTGATACATATAAAAAAAACTCTTGTGATATTATTAGTCTTTTGAGTTGTCATCACATCCAACAACCTTTGTCAAGATGTGTGAACATAGACTAAAAAACTGAGAAGAGGCCTGTGTGGTACTGTTTTCTTCCTCAAATACCTTATTTTTTTCAGATAGAATAACAACTATGTTAAAATATATACAGCCAGGCCCCTTAAAATAGCCCCAAATAAAAAGAATATTTGTATTTGATTGGTGTAAATACATGCACACACACTGATTTGCCTTTGACACATCACAGAAAAATCACAAAGAAGACAGCAAACCATTTTATGAGCATTTATAACTAACCATTTGATAAGACTACATCTGTGGCAAATCTCGTTCCTGGTCTTTGACCTACTGAAGGACAACACAACACTTGTAATCTGATCACCTATCAAATTTTGCATCATGTTCTGTATATGCTGTTGGTTGTGTGGGACCCTTTGTTGAGGGCCATTGATTTACGCTGCAATTAGCATGGGGTGTCATGTACGAGCGGTCCCACTAATCCATCATCTGGAGCGCATGTCGGACAACAGTGCTGGTGTCAAGTGAGTAGTGCAGGGACTCCACCCACATGTTAGAACCCTGTTTTGTGATTGGTGCAGAGGGACCGGTTGGTCATATGGTACATCCATCTAACACCGTTCCCAGATGACTGTTCTTCTGTGATGTCAGTGGGCGAGGTGTTTGGATGGATCGTATCACTGTAACCCCATCCCCACTGCTCATTAAGCTCAGCTTTAATTATTGCTCCCGCTGGCTCACTGGTAATTAATGTTTGGTTTAGGGCATTGGGGCTGAGGCTGTCAGGGTAATTGGTTTGCACTGAAGTGGAGGCCTGTGGGCCAAATTCTCCCCTCTCCATTTTGTTTTTCACCATTCCACAGTGACGATAAGACATTTTTTTATCAAACAATGTCTAAAATTTTATTAAGACTAATTAAAATTATGGTTCAAACGATAGATATTTTACTGGGATTCCAGCCTCAAGGTAGAATTTTTTAAGCTAAAGCTAAATCCTGAATAGACAATGAGGGAAATTAGATGGCAGCCATGTACATCTAGTTCCCTTAGGCCTGTAGGCTATCAGGTTTGCATTGCTGTAGATAGGATATGATCTACAATTAAAGAAAGTTTAGTTTGGTTTAATTCAATTATGAAAACTCCACTGATAATTTAACAAGAGACCAAGAGAAGAGAGGTAGGAAAATAACAGAATGAGAACTACTGTATATAAAGATGGTCAACAAAATGTCTTACCTCTGAAAAGAAGAGAGACAGGATAATAAGGCTGATCCAGTGGATAATGCTGGCAAATTGAAAAGCATTGGAAACTGTTGAGAGAAGAAATGGCACAAATGTTAACCAAGAGGAGCATTACAAGAATATGAGCTCGCAAATAAATACAAGTTAAGAAATAAAGATAATGATGATAATAATTGCCTAAATTCCTCTTTGTATTGTAGCTGGTGCAATACAGTGCAAATATAATACTTAATATTCTGATTTCAAGAAGGTCAAGCACAAAGAAAGAATTGTTTTCTCCTTTCCTGCCTAAATTAATTTTGAACTTTCACTCATATTGCCTCTCCTTCTGTCCATCAGCATTTTTTTGTTTTTTTTCCATGCATTAATCCACAGCAACAACTTGTATGTTTTAACTGTTTGCATCAACTTGCCTCCTGTCTCCGCCTCAGTCGTCACGGTAAATGATAATTGGTTCAACTGACTTATCTGGTTAAATAAAGGGAAAATAAAGGGAAAATAAAAAAAATAAAATCTACCCATGTCCTATACCACTTATCTCTTTCACTCACTTCCGCCTTATTGCCCAGTCCCCTATTTGTCTTGCAGAACTGGCAGCAGACAAAGCACTAGATTACAACCGATCTGAAGTGACTGGAGTCCTACAGTCCCCGCAGTGAGACTCAGGTATCATCAGAGCTGGATGCTGGCCAGTAATCGATGGGGATATGTGCCTGCTGCCATTGACAAGAGACTTGGTTCATTATCACCTTTCTCCATCACTCTCTATCACAACCATTTACCATCCAGCACCACCAGCTCCTCTGTGACTGGCAAGACATACACACACAGTAGTGATGGAAAGAGTGAACACTAAATGCATACACATGACTGTTTCATAAACATATCACATGACTTTAGACATGATGATTTCTACGACACTTATAAGTATGAATCTTTGTAAATTGTCCTATATACTGTGGGGAAAAAGAATGAGGGACAAAATTCAAAGTACTGACACACCTGTGTATTCAAAATAGTATGATCAGACAGACTGATATACTATCGTTTATGACATAATTGGATCGTGAATATTGATTACAATAAAAGACTGTGTAAGTGCCATTTTATGGTTGTAGCTGGTGGAGGTGGAACTAGTCTCTCTACTTTAGATACGGTTAGGTAGTTTAGTCAATGGTTCTAAATTAAGAGGTAAGATAGAACAAGAAAAATCTGAGGGGGAATTATATCATTAATAGGGAAAACAGAAGAAAAACAAAAACATTGCCACAAACATTTGCACTAAATTCTTCTGACTTTTAACTAATCTTTGTTTTTTTGTGAAACACTGGTTAGTTTTACATCTATTTGACTGAAACCATCATAGAAGTTTAGAGATGGAATATCTGTTTGGTGGAGTTGCTAACAACTGAAATGTGACCAGGGGCACCATATAGACCACATTTTTTGTAAGAGGTCATGAGCCAAAAAGGTTAGAAATCACAGGTTTAATATTTAACAATATGTTGTATTTGGTAAGATTATCATATTTATAGTTTACAGTTTTTAATGTTAAATCATAATCAGAAAAGTAACCAGTAACTATACTTATACTAAAATAAATGCAGTGGAATACAAAACACAATATTTCCCTCTGAACTATAGTGAAGTAGCACGTAGAAAGCAGCATTAAATGAAAAGACTCAAGTAAAGTGCAAGTACCTGAAATTAAGTACACTACTTGAGTTAATGTATGTAGTTACTTTCCAGGGTTGGCACAAGGGGATGTACAAAACTGAAACACAGCTGAGAATTCAGAACCATTTTACTATGATATTATGTTGACCACCACAGGGTATAACCTCTAAACCTTGTGTTTTTATCAGTTTAAGAATGTATAAATGTTGATGTTGATCAAATGATACGGGTAATTGATTTTGATAGATTTTTGAAAATAAATTCTCTTAATTTTGACCCTGACGGCAGGTAGGTCACTGTGCAGGAGCCGCACCACCGGAGTTAGTAAGGATGCGGTGGGTGGATGCTCAAGGACACTACAGCATTTAACTCCCCACTGCTCCAGTGGAGCTGCTAGTGTGTGTTGCACCAGATGCATCCCAGGTGTTTTACGAACGTCACACTGTGTATTGCTGGAGAAAAATATGCATGCTCAGCAAACCTCCCCTTGATAAAAATAAAGGTTAGGAAATAATAAATATAGGATAAATAAACAAGTAAGTAGCCATGCACACTATTTACATTGTAGGAGTTTGGTGTCTATGAGCAGCTCCAAAGACAGGAAAAGCACCACCAGGATGACACAGGCCACCAGGATACAGTTGAAACCAGCACTGAGCAGACAGACCTGCCACAGGGCCACTCGACGGCCACAGCAGGGCTTCAGCCAGTTGGACCTGAAGAGAGCAAACACAAATAATGAGGTAGGTTTTTATATAAAGTAGATTTGTATCAGTGTGGGTATTGCATTTCTAGACTACGTACTAATACACAAAAGAGAGAGATGCAAAACACATAATGTCAACCGTACTTTACACATGATTTGAGGTCAGTATATTGCCTTTAAATACAGACTGAGATGTGACGCTTACATTTTTTCCTGCACAGTATGTTTGAACTGACACTGACTAATGGATGAATGTATTCTTGCACTGATTCCCAGTCTGAGTGCAATGCTCAACAATATTTCAGTGGTTTGATCTTGATATGTGAACTCCCTGACATGGCCAACAGAGGGCAGCAGTTTAAATTCATGAAATGTGATGTCTGTTCAATCCAAGCAGAGTTTGGTGGTGATGGCCAGAGCAAAGGGAAAGGATGTGTGGTCAGAGACAGCATTGAGAAGGAAAGGGACAGTGAAGCTCTGTAAAGTAGTGACTTGACCATCTGACTGGAATACTGATGGACTCCTTTTAAATGGCAAAGAAGGGAGTCACTGTAGAGGATGCTGCTTAGAAGGAAGGATTTCAGCAACATCAGTGGCCTGAGACACAAGTGAAAGTGTAAGAAACATAAATTCAGTTGAAAATTACATTTGCATGACAATCACAGAGTGGTTTATCAACTACATTAGTTAGATTTCACAGTCTTCAGTCTGATGAAAAATCAGGTCGGATAATATACTCAGAAAAAATATTGAACATTTCTAAGTCTTGAAAGTTCTATTTTGCAAGGTCCTGTAAGAATCCATCATTTAGGCCATTAAAGTGTCTGGCAAGCTGACTCCATGCTATTTTGAAATAGCGTCTTATAGATCAGCTACTACAAGGGCTGACAGTTGGACATGAGAGAAACAATGCCTCTCACCAGCTCTCCAGCTGGAGTGGAAAGTTGGCTCTGCCCACTACCTTTCCCTTCTCCCCATGCACTGGCATGGAGGAGACAGACGTTGGCAGAGCATTTCTCTCCTCTGATCATGTCTTCATTCCTTGGCGTGGTGCTAATATGAGCTGCAACGGTGGCAAAATGGCTCAATTTACACTGTGGCTTTAAAACTGATTATACTGCAGTCATTACAGAAGAATTTGAATATTTTATCTTTTTGAATATAAGTTATAGCCTGCTAAACCACATCACAAACTTTTGAATGTTTGATCCTTGAAATTAATTTTATAAGTACTGCATTTGAATGAGATATTGAGATATATATATATATATATGAGATATATATTAAATTTGGCATCTAATTTCAAGAGTACTGGAATGAAACAAATTAAAATCCTACTTTTACTTTCATGTTGGCTGTGTTGGCTGTCATGTTAAAGTGTATTCTGTATATATTTGGGCTGGCTCCCAATATAAACCTGTGACTAAAAAAAACAGACCCAGACCCATTTAGTGTGGTTGATTCAACACTGTTTTTTTATGTGTCACCTCCTCATCTCTGACATATTAACTTTTGCTCAGTGGAAGAGGCTACACGTCTTTTTTTACTTTGCGTGTAGCTTTTTGGCTATTTGATCTAGGAGAACTGTTTTCACAAAACCTCCACAACAGATCAACTGTCAACGTTAAACCTGATTTGAATAATGAAGACAATTAATGAAAACGAGTCATTATGACATTAGCAATGTTCTGTTGACTGGGCCTCATACATGTAACTAGACACAATACCATTTTATTGATTTGGATTGCTAAAATGGCTTCCACAACCTGTTTTAGGGGTTTGTCTGACCCTAATAAAAGACAATTTCTTAAGACACAGGACATCACTGAAGAATAAACTGCAGAAGATCAAAAGGAGAACATTTTTCTACAATTCTCCTTATGATTTTCTCCCAGAGTAACACATTTATGTAGCAATAAGGGAAATGTTGTCAGCAGCTGTTGAGTTGATCATCCCACCCTCCCATTGGTTTTTCAAAGGAAAATATTCATTCAAAGGCTGGCATGGGCAGAGCCACAAGCCTGTAAACAATGCACAGCTAATCTAATAAAGGTGTAATCATGCTGATAGCAATCATCTTCTTGGCTTTGGGTGGGGTGGCACAAATGTGCAAGCTCCAGATGGTGTAGAATCTGCTCCTCGTGAGTCTCGACGAGACTCTGTGGATGCCAGGTATCGTGCTGCCCTGAGAACCAGCCTACATGTCAACCTATGTACTGTATATATATAGAATCACTGAATATATATATATATTAATAGTATTAATTAATTAATTAATTAATAGAGCTGTGTATTGGCAAGAATCTGGCAATACCACGATACAGGGCTTACAATTCAATATACTGTAATATATTGCGATATTGTAAGCAAGGCAATATATTGCAGGTTCTTTTTTATCAAATAATTACCACCAGATGCATAAAATATGAGTTTTTAAAAAGTTTACTTTTTAATGCAGCGAGAGATCTGCTATCTGCTATCACTGAACAGGGTTAAGGGACAAGAAAATCACACACTCTTGAGCTAACATTTAACCCTAAATTTGATTGCACTTAAGTAACGTGAGTGAGCTTGGTGTGTAGCTCTACTGAGCAAACTCAACTCTTGTCGCATAAAACCTATACTTTACCCACAAAGCCCAAAGGACCACTGGTCACAACTACAATCTTTTTAACTCAGTGTCCAGTCAAATATTGTATAATATTTATTTTAACAAGCATCTGCAGCAGTTAATTTCTCATGCATGCCAGCCACAAACCCCACAGCATATGTTCCTAAACCTAAAGGAAATAGAAAATCAAGCAGCTGCTGCATTACATCCTTGATTTTCCCCAAGGTATGTTTGTATGCCACAAAAAATCAGTTGATGAGATGTGAGGCAGTTAAGAAGATTGTGCAACTGTAAGAGCAGCTAATATTTAATTTCACAATACAATGAAAGGAAGACATCATTTTTTCATTTTTTCATCATTTAAGTTTTTCTTCATGGGGACATTAAACGAGAAAACATAACTCATTACTTCTTCATTTAAACCAGAACTGAGTGAATGATGTCCTTTAACTATGTATTGCTTTCCATTCAAGCAGTTGGAATTTGGTGCCCTGTTGAAGGCCACCTTGACAGTAGTTGAACGTGAGGAGAGTTACTCGTTCACCCTTTCCACCCACATTTTACATGAGACTCTGGGGATTTGCACCAGTCAACCTCCAGTAATAACCTTTCTTTAACCTTTATGGATTTGTGGCTACTCCCGGCAGCACACAGCAGTAAGATGGAGTCTCGTTTAACCAATACTGAGAGAATATATTCTAAAAATGTCTCACCAACAACGGTATTTCCTCGTTGAGTCATGTTAGTGCAAGTGAGACTGCAGGCAGTTTGGGAATGTTTTATTTTTATGTTACATTGAAGGAAAAAAAAAGAAAAAGAATCCATGCATTTGAGTCATCCAAACGTTTCACTGGTTCAAACAACTCCATCTCCAGAGGTTATGGTTTAACAAACTTCCAACATATGATTAGATAGTCCATCAAAGTGCATCTTATATCAAATGATTTCATGCTTCATTCAACTGCTGCAGGGAAGTAAAAATAAGAAAAAAATTATCAGAACAATAAAAATCATGAGTGGGAGTAAAAGGAAGTGGTAAAAGTGAAATACTCCTCTCACAAACTTTATAAGGGTACAGTCTCCTCAGGCTTTAATGGATCCAGGAATCATGGTATAGTGCAGCCAATCACAATGAACACCACTGAATACAACAGTACAACAGAAAGTCCACTTTTGGGTTTATTTTACTATTTCCCTCCATAGAGTGTGCAAACCATGGCTTTTGCCCGTGATGCACAGTATGCTGACTACAAACCAGAGAAATAAATGAATAATGGTAGTTTGATGAACAGACTGACTGGGAGAGAAAGTTTACTTTATGTATATTTTCTCATCTAAAGTTAATGATATTGTGCTGCCATGCTTCAATGGTGATAGCAAGAATAGCATCATCTTTAGAGAATTAGTGATGAATCACACTCGTGCACAAACCATATATCAATAGTAGCCCAAGTTTACGCATAATCAATGATGATATAGAAAAATAGAAATGCATTGCAAAAATAGAATATTGCCAATATTTTACAGACCCCCAAAAAAGTCCAGCTCCCCCTGACTCCCTTGTGGTTCACACCCTGCCTCCATACCCCCAAAAAAGCACTATAGCCAAGATTTTAGGTACTAAGATCTTAAGTCAAAGTTACTTCACTGCACCCCTTAACCCTGTCCTGGTACAGTTTGAAAGTATGCTGAGTGGTGATTTTGCGTATTTCAATAAATGGATGTCTATGATTAACTATACAATCCCACTGAAATAGAGTTAAACACAAAATGCTTTGGAGATGAATAGTGGGACACAATAAACCACATGATGTCATTTATGTATAGTATAGCCTATAGAAAGACATTGTTAGACATAATGTTTACAATAAAGTTCCTGTTTACATAGGATCAACATCATCTTTGTGTTGTCATAAAAAAATGTCAACAGCTAACAACAGCAACGTATTGAAGTAATTTCCCCACGGGGATTATTAAAGTATTTCTGATTCTGATTCTGATTAAAGCAATAACACAATATTTTGCATAATATACATATTCACTATAATGCCATGAGATGAGAAGTTTGATACCTCTTTCATGTCTGTACATATATGATGATACTGCCAACAGCTAGCTAATTTAGGTTAGCACAAAGACTGGAAACAGCTAGACTGGCTCCGTAAGTGTAGAAGTGATTGGGTTCATGGGGTTGTTGTTATTTGTTTATATCAAATTCACAGAGACAACAAGAGTACAGAAAATTACTGCTTCTGGTCAACAACATAGTCCAGAACATACATGTTTATTAGTGAGCTTTAGAGATAGGTAGTAAGTAGTAGTAAGGCTTTTTTTTCACCTTTTGACAGAGCCAGGCCAGTTGTTTCTCCCTGTTTCTGGTCTTAATGCTTTATATAAGCTAAGCTAATGGGCCAGTGGCTATAGCTTTATATTTAGCAAACAGACACAATAGTGGTATCTCAAATCTCTATAAGAAAGAGCACAAGCATATTTCCCTAAATATCAAACTATTGGTGTAGAAGGTGTCTCCCTGCTGAGTGGAGCTTGATCCAATAAACATCCAGTATAAAGGCAAATCACCTCACCACAAAGCATGTCTTTAAAGTCCAGGCAGACTTGAAGAAGGCAAGTTTGTCTGTCTTTGGGTAAAAAGTACAACTCCACCCAAAATTTTACCTTTAAGCACAGCATTTACTAACCAACGCCTCATTGTTCATCAAAAGACAGAATCCTGGCCAAGATCAAATCTATCACCTGAGGATATTAAAATGAGTGAACAAGGCAATAAACCTGTAAGTTACAATCTATCTAGCATTGCAGCCTAACTGCACCGCACAAGCCAATGCATCACACACTCTCACACACACTGACGAAGAAGAGGTGTGAGTTCACAGGTAGTGTGAAGACTCAGCTTTGACACGTTAAAAACAAATAGGCTAAATTCAGTGAATGTGTGTGTCCTTACTTCATGCCATGCCAAAACTAGCCCTGCCCAGAGGGGACACAGTCAGACGCTGCTGGTGACACATGCAGTATATTAATGAGTCTTATTAAAGCAACAGAACAGTAGCAAATGTTGTTTCTCTGACCCACTCAGCCCTGACGGCTTGACAGAACCACCTGGCCCAAGTCACTAGTAGACAAGTACATACAGTGGACAAGGTCACCTCTCAAACTGCTTGTTTTTCGACATTTTCCGCAACCTAAAATTGATTTACAAAATAAAAGTCCTATTGCCATTGTGATTTTAGTCAAATTTCAAGACTTTTCAGACTCATACATGGATTATAAGCAGCCTTTTGTCATTTGCCCTCTCTTTGCATTTCTGTCCTTATCTCTCCGGCTTTCTCTCTTTCTCTGTCCACTCCTTTTTCCTGTACATCCTCTCTGCTGCCAGTGTGTGTCGAGCAGGTTGATATAGCTGTCACTGTTTCCCACTGTCAGCGAGATTGAGTGGAGCTGGACAGGGAAACAGAGGAGGGAGATTAAATCAGGGAAAGTAATCGATACCAGCATGTCAAGTGAGCCACCAAACACTGGGACTGTCAGACTCACAGCACCTGATGGTCTCATCAGATAAAGTACTCCAACGCAGCGGAGGGGGTTATATTGCCTAAACATTAATTCATCCTTATTCTAATAGACACTAGTTCACAAGTCCATTCACTCAATTATTTAGTTAAATTTTAAGTTTTCTTAAATATTATGCTTTTACTATTTTCAAATAAATTTGAGAATTACACATAATATTAAGATTTTATTGAGCTCTGGATTTGATTCCTGTTTAAAATTACTAATTGTCTAAAATGATGTCCACTCTCAACAGCTGTCCAATTAAACAATGAGGTAATAGCAATTATATTTTCCTTATTAATTACTCGTCGGCCCTTTTAGACCCCTATGTCCACTGGAGCCCCTGGAGGAAACCCACTGGAATACATGTAAGTTTCACAAAGAAAAGCCCAACACAGGACCTTTAGTCCTAATGAATTATTCAATCTATAGTACACGTTTATAAAAGTTAATATTAGCATTTGTAAGGTTTGAAAACCTCATCAACTCATCCACGGGTTGAACAGCTAAATGTGGTTAATTTCTAGTTATTAAAAGATAATGTAAGTCCAAAATATGAAAAAAGCACAATGACAATTCATAATATGCATTGAACACTGTGCTTTGTTTCAATACAAAAGAACATTTCCTATTCCTTACAAACTGTAATGAGTGTAATGAATTGCATGTAATAAATTAGGGGCAACACTTGTTTTAATTTTACATTTTTACTCACAACTCATGAGTTTTTCCTTTGACTTAAGTTCTATTATTGGCTAATCACTTCAGATGCTTTGACACTGGTGATGACAACTATTCCTGGGATGAGAGGTGTGATTGTGAGTGTAGAAGTTCAGTGAGATTATCTTAACACTTTTTATGGGAGAACAAGAGAAAGATCCAACAAGATATGTTCAAGACCTTGTCATCAAGGTCACTAAATTCAGCATTTAATTCTTTTTTCTTTAGTTTAGTTTAGTTTAGTTCTATAGGCAGAAAAGGAATATAAAGTCATAGGTATGTTTTCATTAGTGTATAATTACCTGAATATAGAAATGTGTTTTTATTACCTTACAATGAGCCGTTTATATCTACAGATGCCTAGGGTCGCCTGCCATGGAGTCTGCAATGTTGAACCACAATGTACAAACAGTAACACAGAACAGATGATCCAAACACTGGCTGTAGATAGGGTATTTCGCAGCTTAACAGCTTCACTGCTAGATGCCACTAAATCCTACACAGTGGACCTTTCAATAAGACTAACTCACTATTTTAAATCATCTATCATCTGCTGTTTTCTGTAGACCACAACACATAGCTGGTACTGCAGCAGTAGCAACAAAGCAGAATCCTGGTTGGCACTAACATGTTTAAAGTCCATGTGAAACGGAAAATATGGGTACAATATAACCAAGGATGCAAACCTTAAAGGGTTAAAATTTAATTTTTCAGTTCACCTGGACTTTAAAAACTGCCATTAGAGGTCAGAAAGTTACTCAAAAGTGAACCCATAACTGATAGCTCCCCTGGTAGAGCTGGTGCCCCATGTTCCAAGGATGAGTCCCTGCTGCAGCCTCCACCTGTGTTTCCTGAAGAGTACAATCACAAAAAAACATCAAAAACATGGGTCGATTATTGCCCTTCAGTTGGAGGTTGTTGTTTTTTTGTGACTGTCAGTAAACACACCATCTTTGTTTGTTCGTTTGTGTTATTGCCAAACCAGATCCTCCAACAGCCAGTGCTCCCAGCAGTGGCTTCAAGGTGGCTTCAAGGTCCACAGCTTGTCAATGCAAAATCATAGTACAGCCAAACAACATGCTGTTAAGAGCACTTCAGTGCTTATGGAAATTGTTTATAGGGACTAAAAGAAGGGACAGGTGCAAGAGGACCCTCTTCTTCCTGAAAGAAGGGTTACGAATATCCTTTCAAGCTAAATCACAGTCCTCTGATGCCAAATTCAGTCTCACTTGACTGGCATCTTTCTATCCTCCCCAAGAAACAAATGTGTCTCCAGCAGGCTCCACATTTCAACAACCAATGCACACACTCCTAAACACACATACACAATGCTTCATGCTAAAGCAGGCGTGGAAAAGGGGGAGTACCAACTAAGCATAAAATACATGCTGAGTTTCCCTGATGCTGTCAGATTGCAGGTAATTAATTTTACATTTGAAAGGTTCCCCATTACCAATGCCTGTGCTCCACTGATCACAACACATCAGCAGGGAAGACACAAGCCCCACAACTCCTGCAGCACTTTCAGTGGAAACAGAACCAAAAGAAAAAATGACTGACCCTGGAGTCAAGATATAAATCTCAAAGATAGAGCACCTTTTGTGGGGGTTTTAACTTTAACTCTGGCAATAGCTAAAAGGAAAAAAGACAAATGAATTATTACTAAACAGTATTTACCTTCTTAATTCAACTATTGTCAGGCAAGCCTATTGTTTATTCAAATTCTTTATTTGTTTATGAGTGGCAGTTATATAACAGCTTCTTAGTTTCAGTCCAAGCCAAGTGTGAACGTATCGTGGCGTCACCCATTGGTTTATGGCCTCGAGTTTGGCATTATGGTCGTCACCATGACACTTAGACGGAGCCAGCGCATGCCAGTGGAGGTGACGTACTGCGAATGGTGGCTCACCTGGTCACACACAATGTCGTATTACAGCTAAACAGTACACAAAAATATGTTTCTGATTTAAGGTGAGAAATAGGCATCGCAGTAACAGAATCTTGCCTTGTATTTGATCAGCCCTGCCTAGTTGGTAGACAGTAGACAGTTTGATCTGAGCTTTGGACAGACTCACTGAGAATGACTTGTCATCATAAGGTAGCCACACCCAAAAGCATACTTTTTACCATAATTTCCTAAATGAACATCGTAATGTATGGAAGAAGACTTGAAACTAGAGATGGATACCATAAACTCATTAGGAAACTGTTAACTGAGCCAATAAATCAAGTGAGAAGTCAGGTCATTCCTCCAGTAGACCTCATGGAATCTTTTTTTTTTCACTGCAAGCCAGTGGAGCTCCCCCTACTGGCCTTCACATAAAATGCAGGTTTTAAGACACTTCCTTTACACTTTTCAGACCCAGAAGCTCTGTCCATTATATATACTGTTAATGGTTCAAGCAATGCTAGCAACAATAGCGGATACTGTACTAGCTACAACTGTAGCTGGTTAAACATTTCAGATGTTATAGTATATGGGAAGTAATCTAAAGTTGAATTGTGGCTAAATAAAGAGATTCAAATTTACCACCAACACCAAGGTGATGATTCCATATAACAGTTACAAACAATGCACTTATTTGGTGTCTCTTCCAGTCTGTATATGTATATACATACACAAATAGATACCTGACAACATAGTGTACTTACTTTGTGCTACAGTAGCACAGTGAAGTCTAAAGAAGTGAGTGCTAAGCTTGTAGCCAAAATAGCTTCAACCAAATTGCTGAAATCACATTTAATGTTACATACATAGCACAAGAAATATATGATGTAGCTAGAGGCTTTACTTTACTGCGAGCAGTTTCTCATGCACACAACACAATGAACAAGGGCAACTGGTGTTCAGCTTTCCCTCGCAATCCTATGGGAACGCTGGGAAAAGACTCATTTGTATGTTACAAGGGGACAGGAAGGTCAGTGTGTGAGTGTGTGAGTGTGTGTGTGTGTGTGTGTGTACCGTATGTGTGCAGTGAGTCAGAGTTAGTCCAGATCAGTACACTGTTACTATAAACTAAGATAGTTATGGAGCTCAGCTTAAGTGACAGAAGTGAGGTGATCTGAAAGAGAGGCTTTGTGGAGCTCATTTACGATGCACCAACAAAACAAAACCATATTTTGACTCCATGCACAAGAGCGTCTAATGCGACTGGCAGTCAAATATTCCTCACTGAACAGAGTTAACAAGGCCTTTAGTGTTCTAAGCTGATGCTTGGTCATTGATTAACCTCAGCACTACTGTGATCAATTATTGTCCAGATATCAACTATTCTGTCACTAATAGTATTGTACATTACAGTACAAATCTATTTGGCATCCCATAAAAAACAATATCTACATTTCACAGAAGCTGAAAATCTTGCAGTGTCTAAATGGGACTCTAACATGTGTCATGTGTGATTGCCTTGTGTTAGGACAGAGCAACCAAACACACAGTATACAGAAAAATCCTCAATGGATCCTGTTGAACTAAATCCAACAAGCCACCAACATCTTTGTGATTTAAAGAGTTTCCTGATGGACGGTAAAGTAACTGCTGTGAAATGTGCTGTGAAATGTGCTGTGAGCTAGTTAGCTTAGCTGTACTGCCCTGGACACTTGGGACTGGGTGCTCATCAGGGGGGGAGTGTCGGTGTTTACACCAGCACAGGAGCTTTGAACTGCCTGGAGTACATTTTGTTAGACTAGTAAGTAATATTAACTAGCTTGCTATGTCTTGTGTTGTTGCACTTGCTTGTAAGTTGTAAGTAATCGTAGTGTTGAAGTTATAACAAATGCACGGCTGTCCATATTTACGACCGTGGTTTTGCACACTGAAATGACGGCACCAAATTGCAACAAATACCAAATCTTATATAGTGTTGTTTTAATGTTGAAGAAATTCTCTTTTAATACAGAGGTAAAGAAAAACAGTTACACTTCCATCTGCACTGAGACCATCAAGCTGGACTCCACTAATAGGTTTTGGCTCCAGCACTTGATCCCTCTCCTTCATTAGCCAGAAAAGCAATCTCACACTTCTCATGTCTGTGAATATTAACCACTCTGCACTTCCTCTTTGAAGGTGATTATGGGCTGAGTGTGAGGATGGGGGTTAACTGAGCTACACATGGGCTGTGCAGGTATTTATTTGTGGCCATCAACATATTATTATCATTATTATTAATATTATTAATACTGGCAAAACAAACCAATGAGCTGGACAGGCAAATGTAACAGACATATGTGCTACCAGGGTGTTTTCTATTCTATTCTATTCTAACTGCATCATTGTTTGTGTATTTGGGCATTAAAACTGTGTGGTAATGACTAATGTACTAATTAAAAATGGTGAAACTTAATTCAATCAAATAATAATAATATAGTGGTTTAGTTGTAGGCCTATCTGAAGTAAATGAAATAATTTGGAGACATAATGTTACTAAATCACAAAATAAAAGCACTAGCTTAACATTTTTCAGCATTTGGGGAATCACTGACGTCCATTTGTCCTGAAGACAGACAGAAAACATCTATTTGACAAACGATGAACATTTAGCTTCTACACTACATGGGTGAGCAGGCCTCCCTGTGGCAGAGGAATTAAGAAGCCTGGGAGATAACAGGGAGGCTGGCCACTCTCTGGTCGCTGTCTCAGACAACTTCCCGTGCTCTCTAATTAAATCAGGCCAAATTGGCTCGACCAGGTGAGAGCCTTCAGAGAATGCATTATTTCAAAAAGCAAGGCTTCAACATTTGACTTTTATTTCCCTCCTTTAACAAAGTAAAGTAAAATGCAGTGATGGACAGACAGTAAAGGCTTGCACAGATCTGTTTTGTTTTTTTCTAACTAAAAAACTTACAGTAACTCAAACATGCCACAATCAGTTCCTAAATGTCCCTTAAATAATGTGGCAAAACCCTGCTCAGGTTTATTCTTTAACTTTATTCGTCAGGGAACATGTACAAAAAAAACATTCATCTCATACAAATAGAAGAGGCATATTGTATCACATTTAGCAACTAATTTCCATCTAATAACACTAATGACAATACAAATACTAACAAATACCTCACATCTTCAAATTCTCTGCCAAAGACCAACTTTGATTTGCTGCCCTTTCATGCTGTCATACAACACATACAATACTATTTTCAACTTATCAGTGATTTGCATGCTTTAAATGTCCCTGTTATGCAAAAATGTCCAGGTTACAAAAATCGAGTCATGCCTGCCACAAACTTCCCCAGAGATGGTTGTGATCATATGGAAAGGTCCATGTTTATTTTCCTTTTTTAACCACATTCTAAAATTTGCAAATGGGCCAGTAGTTATTTCCAAAATGGAACATTTGGACCTTTGGCCTAAGGCTGGTGGGTGGCAGAGAGAAGGAACGCTTGTTTTTTCCTCTTTCCCACCCTTGCTCACTACAGATTTAGATGAACCATCTGGTCTTGGTACCTAACCCTGGACTCCTTACACATTTGGAACAGCCGTATCAGCAACATATGCTTCTGTCTCCGCGTCTGGCAACCACACACCCATCACTGGGATGGGAGGTGACATCATTCTAATGCTCAGGTGTGCACTTAAAATGGCAGTGGGTTGGTGACGGGGTGTTGGGGTGGTCTGGTGAGCCAGTCTGACAACTTGATTCTTAAGATATTTCTACACTTCATGCTTTTAATCAGGTGTTATCCCTTGTCCTCAGAAAATAATAGGGCCAAATAATTCTCTTTATCACATTGTCACTGGCAGCAAGATATTTTCTGCTACTGAGCAGGTATTGCGGCAGTCTCTAACTTAATAATTATTCACTATAAACTTAATATAAACGATTCATTCTAATCACATGCTTCTCAATATAAAGATTTTTTTGTGATTGGCCAAGTTGTCATTCATTTTATTTATTTATTTTATTTCAAAGGCATATTAATTGCCTTTTAAACCGTCAATGTGAGTCGCAGATGAGGCCAGGCCCTTCAAATCTCCCTCGCTGGCATTCTTTGTTACACCCAGCATTTTTTTTCCACCAGCAGCAGCCTACACAAATACAAGCTGAAATGCACCAAAAGAACCCTTCAACCTAAAAAAAAAAAAAAGTGAGCAAACAAACAAAAGCAGCTTGATGACTAGAGGAAGAGTGGGCGGCCATGAAAGTGCTGAACACAAGCCCACGCCACCTTGGTCCTCCCAGCATTTTTCCTAGACAGGAAGATGGATGGGCCCAACTCTATTAATAACTACACTCCACTTACCATGACGCCAAAACTGCTAACACTGCAACTGCCCCCTGATGCTAGCTAGAACAACCACCTCCCACAATGTCGCCCACGTCTCTCCTGATAGGAACACTGTGTTAGGCAACAATACAGTAAACGGGTGCTGGAAAGCTCCAACCTGTCCACCTGTCTTCACCCTCACCACAGGACTATGGACCTAGAGGCTCCTGGAGGCTTGCGAAGGTGCCTCAGGTAGTTTTGGTCAAGGTGATGTGCTAAGCGTGTATAGCATGATTTACAGTGATGAGAAAACACGGGCTGCTTAGTTACAATGCAGATTGGTATTCAGTATGGGAAGACATACTTTGTGTGAAATCGAGGGCAGGAAAAGATGGGAAAAGATGAGACAGTGAGCGTGAATAGAAAAGAGTAAGAAACTAAGGGGAAGAGAAGGAGGAGCAAGAACAAAGAGCCGAAAATCAGGAGGAATATAGAAATATGTAGAAAGGTGGTGAAAGAGAGAGAAAGAAGAGCTGATCTAAATGTGCAGAAGCATCAATGAAGGAACACTATTGTTCCTAATGAGATGTGACAGCCCAAGTATAAACTGGAATATGAAGTGAACCATGATTACAGAGGATTAGATTAACAACCACTATGTAGTGCAGTGAGAAAGCTTTTCAGGCCTGGCCTTGTTCCCTCTTTTTCTCTCTCTCACTTTCTCTCTTAGTGTATAAATAAAGTGCTGTGTTTCTGTTCATGCATGCACAAATATGTATGTGTGTGTCTCTGTGTGTGTGAGAGAGACTGCTGCTTCCAGGTGTATAGCTGTCAGGTACAGTACAATGGCACTGTAGAAGTTTTAATAATCCACAATAACCTCTTTATCAAAAAATGTTAAATATCTAACTGAGGAGTATACCACTTATATATCATGACCAC
>NW_023339663.1:20135406-20154783 GCF_004916995.1 Morone saxatilis | reverse complement strand
CTCTGTGTGTGTGAGAGAGAGAGCAAGAGGAGGGTTTGTGTGTGAGTGACCACTTTGCCGTCATGTGAAGTGAGGGCAGCGCACTATATGAGAGATAGCAGTAAGGTCAGCTCCACCTTCACAATGCTACAGGCTATGATATGCAAACATGGCTGACAGTAGGTGCTTCATCACACAGTGGCAGCTTGACACAGGAGCCTGTTCTCTTGATTAATCCCCCTATGCTTGCTTCCTGCTACGAAACGCGCTGCAACCTTACAGGCAAACCATAATAACACAAAGCTCTGTTTATTTGGTAACTAATCTGTAAACCTGCGAGGAAAAATACAGCCTGCAACTTGTCTCTTGCTCCCAACATGTACGTAGATATGTGTGTGTTCCTGCAGTTTCAATTTCAGGAACTTGTCAACAAAACTGATTAGTTCAGTAACTAAAATACACTACAAGTCAGTACCTTACATTTGGTGTAAACTTTGAACACATTACAACAGAAGATGTATCTGTTAAGTTTTGCTGACAGCAAGACATTCCTAAACTACCAGTGAAAATAACTTCCACTCCTCACCCAATGAGCCGTCGCTATGTTGATGAAACACCTCTACTGTCGTTGTGACATTCTCACTTTCAGGAGTGCATGCTCTCATTTTGCCAAACATCACTACGGAGCATGTCTAAATATTTCCCATGCACAGCTTTCTTCATGACGCTCCTTCACTGTCTCAGAAAGCCAATGAGCCAGCTAATGCAGGCTGGGAGTAGAGGGGTGTGTGGTGGTGGGGCAATCCACTTTCCCAGGTAGAGTCAGTAGAGCAGTCAACAGATTCCTCTCCCACATACATTTTTATTTTGATGGGTGTGGATAGCCGTCCCTCTGCCGCTGTCTTGCCTTCTCCCAACTTCACTTCATCATTCCATATGCCCATAAAACGGGTTCATTTCCTCTGCGCCATTTCCCTAAAGGTGAGTTTAGCAATCGGTCTCTCTGCTAGACGCACTCCAGAATTTCCTGGCTATCTGCATTCTGACAGCACATACAGACATAGGCCTGATGGCTCTTACATACTGTTATGACCCAACAAATACAACTAACACGTAGCTGATGTCAAAGCGCTGACTTAAGGAGCACCGCCCAATTCTGCAGGAGACTATCGTAAAACATGATGATGGTGCACGGGCATGGTGTTCGTAAATGTCATTAAAGGAGGCTAATAGCGCTGTCTGTTTGAGAGGTGGATCAATACAGTAATGAGGAGACGGAGGCACAGGCGTAATCACCAAAAGCCCAATGGTGCTGAAATCCACAAAATAAAATAGAATTGGGTCCTGGAGGGCAGCAGTTCTGACTGACATATTCAGTAAGACACTCTCTCGCTACATCTCATCGGTTCTAATGACATGGCCTTAATGTTAGAGGAGTTTCTCAATTTTGCTCTTTTTAGTGCTTATTCTCACTACTTCACTGTTTTCTGTTCTCTGTTTAAAACTCTCAGAGGTTGGCAAATATACCTGATGTGATGTGAGACCTATAAACAGCAGGGGTTCTTGATATTTCACCTCTATTAGCAAGAGATATCAGAACACCCTAATGAAACTTCCCAGCATAAGGCCAGACACAAGCCCTGGTAATAGTGATTAATGTTGGAGATTAGTATAAGCGTTTAAGGTATAGTGGAGATGTAACATACACATAACTGGAGCTCATGCCGGGTGGATTTAAATGGAATTTCATTAAAGCTAAAAGAAAGAATGATGACTTTTACAACTCCCACTGGCAGCATTTTTACAGGCAGACATTTCCCACTAATGACTTGAATATGAAATAGTGACCCCATCGCACTAAGCACAGTTTGAGTAAATTGAGCTCACTGGTAAAATAACCTTCACCACATTGACTGGTAAATCTGTTGTTAGAGCTTCTTACAGCAGTGGTTCTTAAGCTTTTTTCAGCCTCAGGAACAGACGAACAACTTTAGCTTCTTGCCCTTGGACCCAAGCTCATTTAAACATATTGGTAATCTGTTTTTTTGATTACTAAACAACAGCAGGCCTGTGACCCAGTTATTGGTTTAGCTTGAGCAGTCTTACAGGTAGTTCACAGGTTGAGCTACAATGAGAAATCCTGTATGCATAATTGATTTACACCAACACCGGCCCGAGACAGTGATGACAATCACAGTAAACATACATTCACACATTTATCCATTATGCATAGGGATGGAAATACACACTACCACTGACCCTGATATGAAATAGGACACATGAGGGGTGTACTGGTTGCAATACAAGCGCAGTGTGAGTGTCGGCACCACCTTCTGTTGACGGTGTGTCTGTGAAATCCATCTGTTTCTGGCCATGACTGGCTGACTAGAGGGAACCAATGGAGTGAGACCTGATTTGGTGTCAAACGGAGTACTTGGATGAGGCAGTGTGTGTAGATTTAGTGTGTGTGTGTGTGTGGTGTGTGTGTGTGTGCTGTGTTGTGTGTGTGTGTGTGATGTGTGTGTGTGTGCGCGTACATGTATTGGATCCTTTACTACAGCTTATGGTGTTTATGTGCATCCTGGTGAGAGCCTGTGCAAAGAGCCAGGTTTGAGTCACAGTTGCTGGACAGAATGGAAAGACTGGACAGTAAGCAGGTTTTGCACAGTGAAATAAATATCTGCTAAGGTTGTGACTAATCAAAAGGACAGCTGTGATGTGACCTCATATGCATATGCCATACCAGCATTTCACAGGATCATGTTAAAGGGGGGAAAAACAATCAGCAGGTCATAAGTGTAATGTGCCTTTGACGGGAATGACTATGCAGACAAACATCTTTAAAACCTGTCACTTTTTTATTTATTCCACTGTCTGTATAATTTATTGTAATCACTTTAAATCATGGTACTTTATTATAATAACTTGAAGTTTACAGTACTTAAATGATTAACCTTTAAGTCCCGTATGTGCATGGTGCAATGGAGGTTGAAAAGTAATTTCCCCCTGGGATTATTAAAGTATTTCTGATTCTGATTCTGTATTTCTGATAGATCCAAACAAAATTCCCAGTAAGAGAGAAAATAAAAGGATTAATCATAAAATCTAAAATAATGTACCAAATACTGATGCCTGATTATATATAAATCATAAAAACCATACAAATCAGTCAAGAACAGTCTGTAACAATTTGTAAGTTTTAAATGAGTTTAAACGGTAGATAGTACTATATTAAAGACATCAAACAACTGATAGTGTGTTGCAGTCCAACCTCAAACAGCCAGCTTTTGATCACCCAATAAAATAATTGAATGTGACGGTATATATAGTTAGAAAGTACAAAAGACAAAATTAAGAGTGTGATATTATCAGCTTCTGGCTCACGCGTTGCAAAATGTCACTTACAATAAAGGCTTCTATTGTCAGCAGGCAGTGGGAGTAGGGCGGATATTTAGTCTGAAATGATGAATTGATCTCAGTTAACTTATGGACGCTGGACCACCCAGAGGTTGTCACTTAATGATAAATGGACGTAATACTGAGCAACAGGGACAGCAAGTCAAGGACTTGGGGAAGGAGACTTAATACATGATGGATGATAATCACGCATACTATGTGACATTAATGCAAGCCTGATGGGGCAAGTGTGTGTGAGAGAGAGAGTGAGAGTCAGAGTGAGAAAAATGCTACCGACAAACACACACACACACACACACACACACACAATTTTTGACAAACACACACATATAGTAAAGTTTTTGTTTTGTGATATTTTCTTGATTTTATGCATAATATGCATATGCATTTAACTTTTTTTCTTTTTATTCTATAATTTGGTAATGCTTTGGCAATATTGTGTTTGTTACACTCATGCCAATAAAGGAATTGAATGTCTACGATATGTATAGAATAAAAGGTGCAATGTGTGAGACCACTTCAGAGGACTGATATGAAACCTTACACTCAGTAACAGATGAAATAAAGTTTCTCCTGGAAGTTGCAGCTCTCCCACTCTTCCTTTTTGTTCATGATGATGAGCTCCATACTGGACACCAGTGGCAGTGGTACAGGTATCAGGAAGATGGACACTTCCAGAGTAGAGCTGTGTGTTTAGATTGGACCGATAAGAATGAATGTTCACCACTGCTGTCACTGGTTCTTGAGTCGGATGTTTTGGCCGGTGTAATCACCTCAGGGTAAACATGACGAGCTCGGAATACTAATTTGTGTCAGTGAGCTTTTTTACTCTGAATTTTTCACATTATGTATGTAAGTACTTACTCCTCAACAAAAATCCTTGACATTAGAGTATACAATATTTTCCACAACATCCACACACAAAAGGAAATTAATTTAATTTGAAATCAGATGATGCTGCAGTTATTATGCATTTTAATTAATTTGCATTTCACCTTGTCTAAGGTCTCCAAGATTCATGCCAGACTGCAGGCGTAAGAGTAATGTCACTATACTCATCACTCTTTAGGTTTGTGATTGGAATATCTAAATGCTTTTAAATGAATACCATGGGTGCTGTTTAATTAGATATATTTAAAATATTAATGCAGCATGAAGTTAATGTGACATAAACACAATCATGGACAACTTTAACTGTAATTTGTAAATAGGAGAAAACCTTCTCCCTGGACTACGCTAGTATCAAGAGTCAAGAATAAAATGGTCTAATTAGGGTACGTCTACAAACAATGGTTGGTTAAGTATGGTGTGAGATAACTATGCTAATCATATCACCTCACAGTATTTCTTTAAATCACATCATTCATTTTTTGTAAAGAGTTGTATTCTAGGAACATCTTTGTCATGTGACAGTTGTTTCAAAAGGCAGGCTGTTCATTTGCTGATACAGAAGAATTTGGAGCTGATTTGAAGTTATTATAGAAGTTTTTCTGTTTGTATACACTGATGTGAAATCAGACATACAAAAAGAGAAAAAGAAGATGGAAAAACAGTAGAGATCTGACCAGTTACTAAAATCTGGTTAGTTTTTCTAGCAAACATACACATGATCATGTCTGGGCTTAGCTCATAATTACTTACTGGCAGGCAGGGATAAAGCAATGTTCAAGAGAGCTTTTCAAAAGAGGGATACGTTTAGTTGTTTTTTGAGATCCTCAGACAAATCACGGCTCATAAAATGCAGGAATCTGCTGGCTCAAGACTGACTGTAAGTGTGTGTGTTAGTGCCACTTCCACATGATTTCAGAAAAGTCACCTACAGTACATAAAAATACCACCAGTGTGTCATCCACTCCTGCCTGTTGGCAAACTGTTACCAGAAGCAAATCATTGTCACTCTGAAGCAGCTTGAAACCAATAAATGATCACGTCTATCACTCACAAAGTGGCAAACCATATTCAAAAACCAACAAAACAAATGTATCACAATGACCACCACACAGCACTAGTTTCACTCACCCATCCCTGTTTTCATCTTCATCCGCATTGGAGAGGAGCTGCGAGCCAGCCAGAGAGAGGTCCAGAGCTGCGAGGGGCAGATCTCTGTAGCCAAAACTCACCAGCTGGACTGGAGGAGCCAGGCACTGGTTCTCATCCTCCACTGGCTGGGAGATGATCTCCAAGTCTGACAGACCTGCCTGCTCCACTTCCCTAGTTACATGCCAACACCAGCAACAGACAAACAAAATACACACATACATGCAAACACAAAGAAGAGACAGGATAGAGAAAGGCATACATTACTTGGAAAAAAAAGAATACATTTCTCAAATGCGTGCAGAAATATTACATCACACAGTAATATGAATGAATAAGTAGATGCCATGTGCCATTTATTTATTTTTTAAAATCTTTTTTGGGGCTTTTTCTTTAATTAGACAGGACAGCTAAAGTTAGACAGGAAAGGGGATAGAAAGAGAGGGGATGACACGCAGCAAAGGGCCACAAGTCAGATTCAAACCCATGGCCTCTGCAGCAAGAACTCAGCCTTTATACATGGGGCGCCACAAGTAGATGCCATGTCTGACTTCCAGAAAGAAAGATGCTACACTAGTGTCATTTTCTAGTTAAATGAGTCTTAACTTCTATCTCTTTTTTCACATTTCAATTAAATATTTAAATAGTTTAAAGATCAAAAACCACAACATAATGACATTCATCAATTACCATAAAAGTATCAGACGGAGCCTAGATAACAGAGCAGAAGAAAAGGACAGAAGGGGTTTTGTTGAAGAAGCATATATGTATGAGCACAAAGGCAGCGGATAAAAAAGACTAATTATTCAGCCCAGCAACTTCTCTAAGAACACATTCTTATTTACAGTGACAGCCCCGGGGAGTAAAAGCAGGGTCAGAGAGGGTTACACACAAACACCCACTCAAGCATCAGGGAGCTACTGAGCACTCACACAATTCTCCACTGCTGAGGACCGAAAGAGCTGCAGGTACAGTGCCTTGCTCAAAGACAGTGATTACTGGGGGTAGAGTGTGTGTTGCTGTGACTGTCCATGCTGTGACACTGGATATTTGAGCCACTGTCATCCAATAGTAAACAAGCTGACAACATGACACAAACAATACAGACAGAAAAGAAGAGTGATGAGAGGAAGAGGACAAGAAACTAAATGAGGACATTACTAGGAGGGGGATGCTACCTGACATGTATTCATTCTACAGTTTACATTGGAGACGATGTTGTAATGTAATATAAAGTTTACTGAAGTAAATAACTCTAAAAGGTTTCTTTATGGTAGCTTGTCACTGCCAGATACTGCACAATGATTTGTTTATAATAAATATGTGCTATCTTTATAATACTGCTCAGATTATCTAAATGCCACACCAGTATTATTTTGTTTGTAATATGTATTTGTCATTTTTATTATCAAATTATAAACTTATATATATACATATATATAATATTATAAATATTTGACTATCTGTCCAAGTTGTGCAGCAGCTATACGATGTGGTCCATACTAAATAGTGTATGTACCTGACAAAAGTATCAGATAGAAAATACATTTGAGTAATTTTTGACTTTTTTGAACCCAGTTGGTTTAATAAACAACACCTACATTTTGGTTAAAGAGTAAAATTAAAAAAGATGTCAATAGAGGTATGTCTAGAATAGTGATCGACCAATGTGGGTTTTTCAATATGCTGATGGTGATATTTACAGAGCAGGCCTGATGATGGCCGATATATAATGGCGATATCAAAACAAAGAAAAGTAATGTGTAATTTTATTCTATTCTTCTCGACAGGAAATTCAGGCATGTGTTAACTCACAAAGGGGGCACTAACATCGATCCACAGCAGCCACACTGACGAGACTGCCTGCAGATGTGTCTGAAGACATTTTTTGTGTTTTTGTTCGGCCTTGTGAGCACAGACATCAGCCAATGCCAATTATCTCAAAATGCCAGATAATCGGCCTCATTAATCGGCCAACCGATGAATTGATCTATCACTTGTCTAGACCAATATGTTTAAGAAATACCTGAAATATGAATTGCTGAAATCTTATTTATTTTCACCCATCTAAGACTAAATTGATTTAGTTATTAGAGTAAATGAAGTTCTAGTTTAGTTTTTACCTTGAACAGTTTTTCAAGGCATGTAGGCACCACACTTATTAATATATTTATATTATTATAATATTTTTCAGGTTTCAATTCATGGAATTTACAATCAGGGCTATTTGTGATTGAAACAATTAGACAGTTAGATCAGTGTTTACATTTGTTCACAAATGACAGGGTGAATGTTAACCTAATAACTACATCCACCTTCCTCTGTGTTCATATCAGCAAATCTCTGCCCTACACTCGTATCCACCTTGAAGTCTTAAAGTCTAAACCGTGATATCTAAACACATCAAGACTGCTCAGTTGTAGGCCAGCAGCATGTAACCCAGTGTGCCCACAAGCCCCAGTTGTGTAAAAGCTGGGCCATCTCAGTAGAGCGTGGAGGTGGAAACAAATGCTGAGTGCAGCTGCAGACTGACTGTGTGTGCCCTGTGGTGTGTATTTTTAGACCAGAGCAGATGCTGGTGTATCATGTCTGCTGTGACGTCATCGCCTCTCCCTTTGTCAGCTGAGTGGATCCCCACTCTCCTACAAACGTCAAAGGAAGTCAAGAAAGAGGTGAATGGGGAGGGGAAACTAGAAAAGGGGGATGGATATCAGGGGTTTTACAAGAAGTACAGGGGACAGCAATAATGAAAAACAGAGCTATGGACAATAAAAGAAGATGGATTTTTTAAAATGGACAAGAGAGACTGGGCTGAAAACAGAAAGAGGCGCAAGGAAAGACACAGGGAGGGAAAGAGGGCCACAAATGTTCAGGAGGAGGGCTGGAAACGAGAAGTGGAGGTAATAAATAAAAGTAAGAGAGAAAATAAAAAGGTAAGTAGAGAAAAAAGGGTAAGGGAAGAGAGGGAAGGAGGGCAAAGTGATAAAGAAGGAGATGTGATAAGATGATGAGAAACATGGAACAAGGTGGTAAAAGAGAAGAGAAGGTGCCTCCATTTTCTCACAGATATGAATATAAAATTCCCATTTAGCAAAAAAAACATATGATGAACAGACAGTAAAAATCATAAACTCTCTTTAACTCGTGATCTCGTGAACTAGTGATTGTAGTAATGGCTGTGTGTAGGGAGAATACAAAGGGTATTCCCAGCAGCCATTTGCTATTTACTGATACACTTTTTCCACTTTGTGTTTCTGAATTCTTCACTTTCTCTCCTTCTTTCTCCCACGTCATTCTCAAACTAGCATGACAGACAGCACTGAGTGACCTGAAACATTCAGAAGAGAAACACGCAATCTGAAAGACAGGCCTACCTTTAGGAAAGGACAGACAGGTAAACAGACAGGACAGGACGGGACAGATAGATATGCAAGCAGATAACAGATAACTCACCTAAACACACACACCATGACCCTATACCGCGGCACAGCCACAGTTTATTAAAATATACAATGATAATGTCAGTGCTAAAGGACCTTTGATGCAATCTGAGTGACCTGAGCTGTTGGAGGGCATCCTGTTCTCTGCGAGTGACTGTAGGGTGTGTTTATGTGTGTGTGTGTGTGTGTGTTTGGCAGGGAATCGTGGGGTATGGGTAATAGGAATCATGATGACGTCAACAAAGGCTGATCTGATCTAAACTCTGACTCTGTGACCACAGCACCGGAAAGTAAGGATTTAACCAGCCAAATTCAAATTTCCTATGGAAAGACTAAGCTCATTTGTTTAGGGACAGCATTGTCAAGGTGTAATAGGACAGGATGCGGTAGGTGAAATTTCCACTTTATCATCATTAACCTATATTGTTGTCCTTGTTTGGTCTAACATCACCTTCAGACAGCTTACACATTAAAACTGTTACCAGGAGAATTTCAAACAGAATGAATTTGCGGCCCTTGCATCGTGAAGGCCACTGATTTTACACATTGAAGTCTGTTTACAGGTCTTGTTGTGGCTCCAAAGGGAACTGCAAGAGTCTTAAAATAAACTGAGACAATAACTTGAGTCAGAATCGGTTGGGTCTAGACTAAATTGGAAAATGAAAAAACTATTGGGGTGTGGAGTTAGAGAGAAGCGAGTTTACCAGACCTCTGTAGCCCGCTCCTCCTCTCTGCTTGAGGCTAGCAGCTTGAGGGTACATTAGGTGTTAATACCATAAAACACCAGAACCTCCAACCAAACTGTTGGTGGTCGAGTTGCATTGTGGATACTGTAAGCGTGTTTTAACCAGGAAAAAGCACGGGTGGAATAAAAAAAGACAATAATTCCATCAATAAGATATCAATTCTGAAATGGAAAAAAAAGATTGAACTGATCAATTCAATCTTTTTTTCTAAACTGTCAATTGTGAGTCTGACAGTGTTAAATGAGTGCAATGCTAATTTGTGAAGTATTAATTTAATTGCAGTTTAAAACCAGGTATAAAAATTTTACTCAGAATCCCATTTTTCCTACCGAAAGGCAAAAAGCAAATCAGTTGTTAAACATGTGTGTAAATGTAAATGTTTGTCATTTCACTAAATTAAGAAGGCTATGTAAAGCTCCAAAAGACATCGTACAAAACAAATCCAGCACTATCTTGCTATAGTGACACATTAACCAGCAGTAAAGTTATTTAAAAAATCAACCATGATATACTGCACCTATTACCTGGACCAACAGTAAAACAGAGCAGCCTCAAGCCATTAAACCCAACGAGTGAACAAGTAAAGTTTGTGAGCAGAACACCAACAGAGCATGAATACAAGAAAAAAGGCACCGGCTGTAGTACTGAACACAATGACCAAATTAATGAGTCACAGCCATTGTATGTTTCAGGTGAGTAACACCATGTGCCCATTGGCTGCGAAGAACTTTAGCTATACACACTCTCTGTCCCATGGAAATTCTGCAAACCTCCTGTACAAAAGGGTCCGACTCATCTACTTATTTAGAATGTCATTTGTTTTTCATGTAATGGGAAAGACCATTGGACACTACTTCTCCACATATTGCTCTTCTTCTTTAATGCTGGCAATCAGCTCTACAACCAGGAAACAATAGCGGAATATGAGAGCCAACTGGTTCTCTCAGGCTATCTAAGAAATAGGTAGACATAGCTGAAGCTAATTGAGAGAAAGTTAGTACAACACAAAAGTAAATTTACACATAACTGCCAGACTGAAAATTCTTCATACTGATTTACTGATAATGATGTAAATCAAGGAATGAGAGCTTCTTTAAAAAGTAGACGTGGTAGCAGTTCCCAGGAGCTATCATAACTATAAGCATGTATAGCATACAACATCAGTGCCTTTTGTTTTTCATTATCAGAAACCCTTGGCTTTCAGGAAGAAGTGTTATTGCAGTCTAATCTCAAGAGCTGCTGCCCTCATCCAAATTTGATGGGATTATTTCCCTCGGCAACAGGGCCTTACATTTCTTTCATGATACATACTCTGTATCGTCAAAAAGATAGTCACTAGAGGCTGCAACACTGTCTGTTGACTCATGTACAATGCAATATGTGTTATATGAGTAAAAAATGGATATTAAAGTAAAAAAATATATAAATAGCACGTTTTCCCTGTAGACAGCAGCCTTTTTTGTCTGTTCAGAAAAACTTATCATTTCAGTACGTATAGTTATAGCACATACATGTACACAGATAAAATAAAATAAAATACAATGGGAATTGGGATGAGCCAAGTTAAATAAAACCCAAGGATATTTTTTTTCCAAACTTAAACTTTTAAACTTATTGCATATTTAATCATCATGAATATTTAAAGTTATGGAGAAATACGCAAGATTTTAATCTGAGTTTCCAGGGGCTTCAAAGGGCAAGTCTCGTGATCTGGAATTTGAAAAATAACTTGACATTTTACAATTTACAAATGCTATTTGACTCAGTACGTGGGGCACCAGCTCTACCAGGTGAGCTATCCGGGCGCCCACCAGGTATGTTTAATGTGTTTAATCTGATTTGTACTGTAGGTCCCAGTAAATGACTAAACCAACCAGGGCGATGCATTGTGTCATTGTGTGTCCCACTACAGTGGATGTATGTTGTGCTGTGGAAGTTGTCAATGTGCATCTATAATAAATACCTCCACACTTATTTTATTTGGCAAAGAATGAATTCCCGGTCTGAGGCTGTGGATCTACAGTATTATGCCACAGTGGGTTGGCCTGAGAGATGCTGTTTTCTCTACACTTCTCCTCCACACAACACCTCATCCATACCACCTCTCATCTACAGCACAGCAGCAAGTTTGGCTCTCTTCCCAAACAATCAGGACCATACACATAACTACTCATGACAGCCACAAGCTGTCCATACCCCACCGGCTCACAGCTTACAGTAATGTACCTGGTGCGCTGCCTGGCTGCCAGTTAAGATATCAGGAAAGTTGCGAATCCAGCCCATGGATTTGTGCAATGTTCAGCAAAGTTCTCAAGGGAAGCATAGAGTTAGTTGTGCAACGTCTGCTTTGCTGCTCTCTTAAAGTTGCTTTACTAAGGCGATCCATTACATCCATTTCATTTTTGTAAAAGTTACATGAATGTTGCATGGAAATGTGAAAATGCAGACTCATTTACAAAGTGGATTGTACATCACAGCTGCTTACATTGAGGAATAAATGAAAGCACAAATGATAAAAGGATAATATGAATTTAACAGCTCCTTGCATTAAAGTGGTGTCCAGCAGACAAGTGTTTTGTTATAATGCATTAATATAATATATGGCAATAACTTTAATGCACTACACAATGTCAATGAAAAAACCCCCCAAAGATAAACCTGTCTCTGTTTCTGTCCAAGTACGAATATAAATACATTTTGGCTGTTATAAATAAGAATACTGACCTTTCTGTGTACCCCCAATGTTCCTATCTAACAGAGAGTGGCAATTGCAAAATTCTCCAAAACATTATTTCATGGAGAGACTAAAAAGACTGCAACAGCAGAAGAGCACCCACAGGAAAGAAGTGATATTCAGGGAGAGCAGGATTCCCTGGGGGTGGCAGATAAAATGACATAGTGGACTGTAGAGTTGGGGCCAGGTAGGAAAGGTCATTATGAGACAAAAGTTGCTCAAGGGACTTCACTGACCAAAACATAAGGTCATGTAAGTGACTGGGAGCCAGCGGCGCTGAAGAATGTTCTTCCTCCGACAACTGGAAGTGTCTCGCTCATGACCCTCGTGACCCCTGTGCAATAAGACAAACTTACAAGCAGCCATAATTTGACTTTGTTGCTAATTAGCACATTGTTGGCATCATAATACGCTAAACTAAGATGGTGAACACGGAAAACATTTAACCTACTGAACATAAGCATATCAGCATTGTCATTGTGGGTTTCATAGCATGGTGATGTTAGCATTTAGCTGTAAGCACTGTTGTACCTTAGTACATATTAAGAGAGTCCTGTTTAAATATCTTGAATTAAAAGAGTAAAAAAAAAATGTATTTCTCTTCCACAATAGAGGCTAGGGGGCACAGCCTGGTGGTCTAGGGGCAAACAAATAAAGCCGTAAAAAGCCCCAAAAGGTAATTTTAAAGAAAATCTATGGAAGCCTAACTACAGAGGAAGAACATCCTGAGTGAAACTTTTGGCTTTACTTTGAATCAGTTTGACTTCAAAGTCTTTTGAAAGTGAACTCAGTACCTTAATATCCAGTTTAACCCTTTATTGGACACTGTTCATAAATCAGATGAAAATGAAAATAAGATGTACTATCCTCTGAATAAGATCCATTACATGGTAGTATTGTTTGCAGTGTTTGGATACATTAGGTATTGGATATGGTATGTATATCAGGTAGTATATAGTCTAGTACTGTTGAAAATGGTGCCATGAATGTGAAAATGGGAAATAGAAACCTGAAATGGTATGCTTTCATGTTATGACATGTAGTGTAAATATGTACATGCATCTATCAAGAAAATGAAACATAAAACTATGAGCCATTATTTCCACACGTTACAGCAAACAAAGGTGTTACGCTGCTTATCACTTCCCCTTGAAAAGCCCAATGGCAGCTTTGAAAATACGCTTTCTGAGGGAGTAAATCAAATTTATTTTCATCCAGGCATATTTTATCCTGAACCACACTCCACTCTGTCCAAGGCCTCAGTGGACTATAAGATCAACACATACACGTTAGATTAGCCTGTCTGAGTACAACGCCTGAGGATCTAAAACACACCCAAAACTTGGCCAGAACATGGAGACACAAAGCAGATGTTCCCTGCTCCCACCAGCTGCTGTGGAGAACTTTGGAGAAGCTGGACATCATTGTGTATTAGTGTTACAGACTCATCCCATATGAATATGTACACAGTTGGTAGAACAGCCAACAATGCAAACTATTCTGCAACTTCGAGGCTCAATGCCCCAATCAGTTTTATGACTAAATCTAAAAACTGTGTCTTGGACACAACAGCATACATACATTTCACACTTGTGTGTTGGTTGTAGCACCATAGACTAGTCTATTTCTTGCTGCTAAGAAAGTAGAGACAATGAGTAATGTTTGTCTTTGCTGATGACACACACAATGTAATATGGATTTCACATCAAAAGATGAAGATGAGGCAAAAGAAAGACTGTCAACTTTTACCTGAGGGACTTTATCGGCATCCCGATTAAACCATGCTAAAACAGTGATACCAGCAGAAAAACATACCTCATCTAACATTTCTTACCACTTGCACTTTGGTAAATATACACCTTAGTCAACTCAACCACCAGTCTTTTCAAGGCGATCACTTGGAATACATAACTTGCTGTTTAGCACAGTGTTCATGTTGTAGGACAAAACACCTGTCACTTCTACAGAATTTACAAATTGCTTCGGGGTAATTTCTTAGAACACCCAATTCAAGTTCCAGAGAAACTTTGGTAATTTCACGCCAGTGGATATTAATGAAGTCTGCCAGCCACATTAGCTCATTAATAATATTGCAGATTAAACTATGATGAATTGGTGGACTGCACAATGGACTGTTCTGGCCCTGGTGTGACCAGTCTCTTATCTGACCTTTACAGATACAAGCTGTAAAAGACACAGGAGACACAGAGACCCTCGTGGGGCAGGACTAAGACAGCAGATGTACATAAGCCTTTTTCATAATGGAAGGGTCCGTGGACCTTTTTACTCTGTGTCAGTTTCCAATAATAGATTATTTTAATTTCTACAGACACTTAAGGGAATATGCCTCTTGAAAGACTTAATGACTGAAAAGACAGATTTCTGTAGACTTGTAAAATTGACTTTACTGCCTGGCTTGTTTCTTCTGCACTGTATATTTGCATATAGTGCAAACACATACATAGTACATTCTGTATGTCTGTATGTAAGGTGTTGCCTGTTCCATCTTGAGTATTATGTAGAATTTGTAGCAACAAATGTTATCCTATTAAATTGTGAATGTTTAATTCAGTAAAGTGTGAGTGAATAATTATAATTATAATGGCATTTCCAGGAACAATTTACTGGAGGGAGACTATGCCTGCAGATAAAACTGATTAGTTTGAAAATTATTATGATGAAATGTTATGATGATATATGGAGGAAGAAAAGTCGGGCAAGAAACCCTCAGCTCCAAATGTCATCAAAGATAAAGGTATGTTGAAGTTGTTGAGTCTATCATGACACACCCTAAGCAAAGCCTCATTGTACTATGTGTGAAGTCCATCCTTAACTCTGACACACACTCACAGGACTTAAGGGGGAACACTGATACGGGGGACTCACAAGGGATGGATTAATAAAACGTAATTGCAGTCTCCATTACATCATCAGTTTGTTTTACTTTGGAAAGCTTCCCCCAGAACCCCAGAAATTAATTATGTACATTTTAACTTGATGTGTGGAATCACTGTCCAGCTATATGCTTGCTCAAATCAAATGTTTTCAAATCTGTTGCTGTCTTTTTAAGGCAGTCCTAATGCACATCATGGAGATCCGTAGGTAATAAACTGCATACATTCTGCCAGTGTACTTATGAAAAGAGCCAATTAGGCAGAATATCAGGTCACTCGTAGACAGCATTTCTCCCAGCGGGTAGAAGGCACCATGTGCTTGTCAACTCTCTCTACCTCTCCTCACTCTCCCTGGCATTGAATAAACAACAGGGTAAACAGCGACGTGGGGAGAAAGATGAATGGTCCCAATGAGTGTCGAGGACCCTTCAGAATCTTAAAGCGAAAATCCACCCTTAAATACAATTTACTGAATACATCAACCGCATGAAGTTAGACTCTTCAGGTGAGATGTCTGGACATGAACAATAATTTGTTTTAACTTGAGTCAAGTTGCGAATCTCTCATCATTAGGAGACAAAAGATAACACTGATGGTGGAAAGTAATTTAACTCAAGTACTGTATTTCCAGTTTCTCTCACTGTCCCCTTCTACTCCACAATATTTCAGAGGGAAATACTGTACTTATCCTCAACTTATATGTATCTGACATAATAGTTACTGGTTACATTTAAAGGTTAAATTACCTTAGAATGAGCTGTTTTATCTACAGATGCTGAGGGTCGCTTTCCATGGAGGTTACCATGCCGAACCGCCATGTTACTACAGTCGCTTGGAATAGACAAACGTGCGTTTTTCAAGAGTTTCACGGCAATCTGCAATTACACCGCTAAATGCCACTAAATCCTACACACTGGTCCTTTAGGATTTTTAGAAGCTTATAAAATACAAAGATTAAACAAATGGCTTCGAGTCAAGACCTCTTAATAAAACATAAAAGAACAGATGGGGCCCTGTTCAAGGCCCGAAGAGGTAGAATTATCTAACATTTTACATAAAAGTGTGTAGAAGAACTATTTCTTCCTTCCAACTCAATTTAATCCTCTCACGTCACCTGGAGGGAGGAGGAGGCCTGACCCCTGGGCTGGAAACCACTGGATTATACAACCCGAGAAATAAAGCATTGATGCATTAACATTAACAATCTCATTTGTCTGCAGAACGAGTACTTATATTAGAGTATTTTTACATTGTTATACTTGTAGATAAACAAAGGAGCTAAGTACTTCTGCCACCACTACAAATATGAGACAGAACACTAATTTATTATTTTATTAAAATGTCAGACGTAAACAGAATCAGGCACTAATTTGTATAAAATAAAAGTCTGCTTCCTTAACAATCCCTGGTATAAACGATAAATGCAGTGCTACTTCACTATAAACAAGAAGGTGAACAAACATTTGCACATGTGGATAAAAAATAAAAAAGATGCCAATGACCAATGTTTGTCTCATTTGAAATAGTTTTTGTTATTATTTATACCGTACTTTATACTTACTTATCTTAAAAATATGATCGTCGGTGTGAAATGGTCTTTTTCTGGTGAGCTATGGAAAGCAACTGTAAGCTATAGTCATCTGTTTTAGGATGCATTCCACCTGAACCACAGCATGATATGACATTGCTACTGAGACCCGCTGAGCTGAGCTCTGTATGGGACCACGAGCAGAACTGGTTCTCTTATAAAAGCACAAATGGAGCGATGATTTAGGGCTATTCATCTAGGTCAAGAGAATAAATGCAGCTAGTTAAGATGAGACAAATTAGAGAGTCATGCTATGCCAGCAGAATCATGAGTTAACAGAGAATAATGATTTTCACTGTTCTGCCTTACCTCTTACTTTGTCTTCACACACTCACAAACATACACACACGGGCTACAGCACGTTCCCTCAGTGAATGCATCAGCTGTTCTCACTACACACTTGGAGAGCAGATTAAAAATGGAAAGCTGGGAGAAAACTGGAGGTGGAGGGTGTTAATTTGTAATAGTCATGGGTAATAATACTGTACGTTGTTCCACAGAAAGGATTAACATAGTGACCTATGTTTAGGGCTGCAGAATGGACGCTCTGTTGTCAGCATTGTGCAGGTGTGTCTCTGCATCTCTGTGTGCGTCTGTGTTTAGCATTCAGAGTGACGCGGGTCAGAGACACCTCAACGGTACCAGTGTCTGACTGAATAAAGGTCATTATTGTAGAAATGGAGGCACAGAAGCATGGAGAAAAGTGAAAGACGGGAGGTTGAGTGAAGAGAAATAGTTGAGATCAGGTTAAAAATGAAATAAAATAAAATGCTGGGACAAAAGTGCTATATGAAAGAAAAAGGAAGGAATCCATAAGAATGTTGTCTATAGCTCTGAAATTCCTGATTAACACTTTTCTGACATTTGACCTTACATGCTCAAAGGTTACACTCTGAGTGAGGAAGAGAAGAAAGAAAGATCAGCGATGGACTGTACTTACTCAGCATTTGCCATGATGCTGGTTGCTGGAAGGAGGAGAGATGGTGTTGCTTGTCACAAGGTTTCCACTCAGTTCTGGCTGTTTTAGTGCTGCAGTTCACCTTTTCTCCTGATAGATGCTGCTTTCATGATGAACCTGGGAAGAACATGGTCATTATTGCAAGTGAAGCGAAGCAGGCATTCACTAATGTCTCATACAAGACTAATAATAATCTGGGTGGCTGGTAACTTCAAATTCAGTAGCTGGAGATCCAAAAAGTTATCATTTTAGGTCTGGTATTTGCAGCATTTCAATATCAATTAAAACTACGACTTCATATACCATGACTGGTATTAAAACATCACAGGTATTAAAACATCACAATTTATGATATTAGGGACAAAATAGTTTTAAGAAAAATGGTAAAAGCTCCTATCTCTACATCTTATGATTTGTTTCTATGATCTGGTGATGAAAAATAAGCGTTAAAATTGGTGGCACTTATTGCTTTCATCACAGGCTTGAGCCAAGAGGAACCTGTTTGAGGGTTTGTCCTTGGGTATTAGTGCTAAATAACAAACTAACAGAAACCTTGCACATTTATGAGTCACATGCCTTCTGAGCAGTTGAATTCAATGAAAATGTCAGACATCAACAAAAGACTAGAACGACTGCAGAGCCTATACTCAAAGAAGTCACCAAAAAGACTGTAAGCAACTTTTGTAAATGTGAACTTTTAATCCAAACCCCTGAAGCCTCCATCTGCCTACAGCTCAACGGAGGAAGGGTGCATGTCAGACTTTTCATCAGAGTAATAATTGCACCTGTGATCACATCGATTCACTTGCTGAATCAGATTCCACAGAGGAGAAACTAAATGAGAGTTGCGTGCACACAACTATACCGATAGCCCCCCTCGCTGTACATAAATTAATTATTTATCCGGAGCAAAGGACCTACCTGTGTGAGATTTACATTGTTGACGGGTAATCGTGCCTCCCGCTGCCCCCTTGCTGATAGTAATGTCTCCCTCGGTGGTGATGAGAGTAAGTGAAGCAGCAGCAGGCTCGCAGTGTGTGTAGGCTGCAGCTATCCTTAGCACTTTTGCATTGGACGAGCACCACCACCGTTGCTGCTGCTGCTCCCACTTGCGCTGCTTGGATTTCAGTGCAAAACCAAAAGAGGGGCTGAAGCTCAAATGCAAGAAGCATCGTCACTCGGCAAGATCATATTAGGTTTTTTAAGTCTTTATTCAGACCAAATAACGACCCTTTAAGCGCGATCTCCTCCTTCTCCTCCTCCTCGTTGAGGGTTGTGCGTGTGCTGCTCCAGATCCAGGTTCCGCTCCTCAGCCGAGGGTTTCCCCGGCGAGCGCAGCGGGGAACCCTGCGAAAAGGAGCTGCCCAAGGTGCTGAAGCGGGCACCCGACGAAGCCCCTCGGCTCTCTACCGACCCGCTCCCGCAGCAGCAGCCGGGCAACGCTGGGCGAATTTCATCCAAACGCCATCAAAACATTGACGTTTTGGTGCCGGAGACTGACAGTGGCCAATGAATCGTGTGACATTTGCATCGCTCCGGTCACGACATAGCAGACTAACAATGTTGGCTGTGTGTGTGTGTGTG
>NW_023339663.1:20131585-20135306 GCF_004916995.1 Morone saxatilis | reverse complement strand
TTTTTTTTTTTTTTTTAGCTTTACGCCTGGTAGGTCGCCCCTCTCCTTGTCATGAGCAGTTTTTTACGGTTTCCCAAAATAAAGATACTATGGGAATATAAATTGCCTTTACAGCAATTGGCTTAACCGTTTGTCATTCATCGGGATTAGCCAGTCGATGGTTAAAGCGCACATCAATCATTCTCGAGCGTCCCTTCCTTTATTTAAACACGCCTGGACGTGGGCTGCTGGAGATATTATAGGCTGAGGCTCGGATTGCAGGGTGTGCGCAAATAACGAAGAGCGGTGATGTGGATTAAGTGTAGTAGGCCTGCCTGTGGTTACAACCGAGGGAGGATGCGTAACGCCCAGTGGGCTCCGGGACCGGGTCTAAAGATGCTGCTGTAGTGGTTTTAAGAGTGGAGAGGTTGAAATAGATGGAAGAACAAAGCGAGCGCACAATATCTGCACATTGAATGTAATTTATTGAGGAAAAGAGCAGAACAGACATGATTTGGCACATGTAGAAAAGTGCATCGACACCAAAACAATTTAGTTCAATAAGCCATAAACACTAACTCAAAATACATCTTAACTTTCTCTTCAGAAACTATAAAGGGCAGATGCGTGTGTTATGATACAAAGAAGGACTTCTAATTAGGTCTTAAAAAAGTAAAATGATGGAATTTTCTTAAAAAACATCCATTCTTGCAGGCCTGTGTAGAAAAACTGAACTTCAACATATCACAGCAACTACCTGACAAGCAAACATGTATATACTGGAAATTGCACCATCATGGCATGAGGATAGTCTTCTTAGTGAGGAAAAAGCATGATACCATCAATGACAGGACCAACCAGAAGCAGTAATGGATTTTGACAGACAGCTATAGTCTATTATTTCTTATATTTGTCCGTTTTTTTCAAACGTGCAACTATCATAGTTAGTCTCAGACTATACTATCAAGATTTCAAAAAGAACCATTACCATTTATTACCTTAGCAAAGGATACTAAATACATCATCCTCAACACCAAATCCATCACATTTTTTTCTGACCTTAGTTAGAATATCTTATATTTCCAGCCAGTTTCCTAAAGTTAGACAGTTGTAGAAGAGTAGAGTTTCTGCGAGTCAGCGTCACTTACACAGCCGACAGGTTTTAGGATGCAGCTTTTAGGCTGCAGCTTTTAGGCTGCAGAAGTTAGGGAGTTGAAGTAACCACCAACAAGCAACCCAACATTTAACACTTAGAAGTAGGTAGTAACAGATATGATCCGACATGTGAACAAAAAAAGAGGCACTGTTAGATTCTAACCTATTTCCCTGTGCCGAATTGAACCATGGTACATAGATACCTTCTATCTATCAAAAGAGTTTTGTAGGCTAATGAGGTTTATTATTTTTTTCATTGGTAAGACAAAGGTGTAAAAACTACCATAACAAGGAAGAGCATTCAAATCAAGATTACCTTGATTTTTGTGGAAGAGGGACCATACTCCTCTTGCTTACATGAATAAAAAGTGCCTGCGCTGAATCAACGACTATAACAATAGCTTGTGGGACACACAAGTGTATATAATTTACTCACCTGCAAGGCAAACAGACCATAAGGTTGATGGCACAGGGTAAGATATGCCTTGTGTGAAACTTGGGGAAAATATAAACACATATATTTTACAAGGGTGCTCTATCACATTTGAATGTACAAAGAGATGGTCAGTTTGTCTTTTTATATCAGAACTTTGTGAAACTCACTAGTTTTAATACGAAGCTGTGTTTACACACACAGTCTCCAAGGGTTTCCCGTATGATGCCATTACACTGATGGCTAAAGGGAGCATTTCCCTGCTTTATGAGCGGAAATGTTGACAGCAATATTCTGAATTGTAATGCGAGTTACACACTGTACAGAATGTTTCTTGTTCCCAACTGCTGTTGCAAACAGGACCAAAAAGGGTCGTCCTGTCGTCCATTGTCACTGTGGGTCAGTCAGTCAGCCTAAATGGACCAAGGTCATGACTGTAGTGTACTCATGCTGCAGGCTATCCGTGTCAGTGTCACACAGCGTGTAGTCATCTTTGATGATTCGGTCGCAGCCAATCTCGCCGTTGCCGAACAGGCCGAAGAGCGGGGTGTTGGGGAACACCTTGTGAAAGGCGTCCGCCTCTACATTGGTCTGGTTGTTGTAGTAGTTCTGGCCTCTCCCCACGCAGGCGAACATGAACCCTAGGGTGTTCCTCTCTGGAATCTTGGCTGCCTTTAGCCGCCGGATTGTGGCTTCAGCAGCCTTTGGGTTGCTGACGTCTTGGTCCAAGAGCACAGATGCACCCTGCACCTTAGGGCCACTCAGGGCCAGGCCGACCACGCCGTATGCACCCTGGCTACAGCTACAGAGTGACAAATGACAGGAGAGGGGAAACAGTTCGATAATTAGCTTAATTGAATGAGAAATTTCACTTCAAAATGAGGTGAGATTACCCAGTAGGTATGGAAAGTCCTTCAGTCAAAACTATGTTTGAGGAAGCCTTGTAGTATTTGAACTTTAGGAATTTGCACAATATCACTTACAATTGTTATGTTTGTACAAAAGCATTCTTCCTAATATTACTAAGAAACTCTTTAATTTTAGTGAAGGACATTAACTTACCAGTGTCTGGTAGGAGAGAAGACACTTTCTACCAGCCCTCCAGCAACGAGAGCTTTGCTCTTGGCCAGCGGCTCCAGTATCTGGCCGAGGAAGCGTGCTCCTCCAGATTTATATGCCTCATAGACAAATATCAGAACCACGCGCAGCTCTGGGTTGTCAACTAGTCCTGGAAAGAAAATACAACAAAGGAGTGATATAAAAATAAGCTCTTGAAGATTTTAGAAGTTTTGCATTTCTCTGTTTAGATTTTTCTGCACTCACCTGCTTCTTTCAGGGCTTCTGGGGAGATGGACTTCTTGCAAAAATGGAAGGGCTTGATGTTGACACCTTCCATGCTGGGGAACATGACTGCAAAGCCAGCCTCCCCCTCCTGGTACTCCTGAGGAAGGCTGGAGCAGGAGCCACTAGGAGTCACTGCACAGAGGTGCGAGGATGAAGTACCTTATAATATTAAGTTACATGCACCATGCACACATGTCATGTTTTCATTCCAGCCGAGCCGTAAATGAGTCCCCCCTCTAGGGCTGACTAGTGTACCTATCACTGCAATCAGCTGTTGTAGTGTTTATTTGTAAGGAAAATCTGCAGAATCTTCATTACAGAGGACTAAGAAACACTTAGTGTATGTACCGTAGATGCGCAGTGAAACCTAATTATTCGAAATATCTACATTTTTTCCAGAGTTTACATAACTTGTTTGATACCAAGTTGAGTAAATGTCTGGAAGGGTGTATGGGCGCCTATTACTGATTTTTTCTTAAGACTCCTATTCCTTCCCTGTATGCAACCACCAGTGCTCTTATTGTAGTTATTGCAGTCTTAGAGAGCAGACATAACATTTTCCTCACTAACAAGTTAGAGGATTTTTCCCTTTTGATTTTGGTGCAGACAGTTCTTAGAGTCATCATCTAGTGGCCATTAGAGATACTGCATCTAAAGGCACTGATGTATTGACCACAACAATCAAGTGTGGTGGTTCCCGCTGGGTTGGGAATCATTTTCAAAACCGAGGACCGCAAGAGGAACAGTGGTCGAATGAGTAGACTCTGAAGCACATTGACTGAAAGACACTTAAAAAGGTCCAGTGTGTAA
>NW_023339663.1:20128557-20131543 GCF_004916995.1 Morone saxatilis | reverse complement strand
TATTCATAGCTATGTTTTCATTTGTGTATAATCCCCTGAAAATAAGAATGGATGTGTTTTTGTAACCTTAGAATGAGACGTTTTTATGTACTGACTCCGCGGGTCACCTCCCATGGCAGCTGCTGAACCTCCATGTTTCTACAGTAGCCCAGAACCGACTAAACACGGACTCTAGATAGGGCCGTTCACGCTTTTTGCACACTTTGTTGCCACCATCCCTTGTTCTTGGAAAGTGAGGATAGGATATTTTTATTTGTGTAGCTAAACTCCTGGTGTGCAACTTAATTACATTACAGAAATACTGCACATTAGTATCTCATTTATTCTTTAAAAGTTGTGCAGAAATACTATGTCTAGGTGTATTACAAGTCATCTTCTAATACTGTGCAGCCCCACTACCAACATGTATAAATAATCAGTTGTAATCTAGGCTATATGGCAGACTTACAAGTAGTCTATAGTTCCAACCTTATCTTTATTTGAATTAGATGTGCGTGGTGACCCTGGGGTGACCCTCAGCTGCAATATCACAAAATGAGTGTTATCACAAACAGCTGAGGCTGCCATTAAACCTGATAGACGACGGGGTCCTGATAAGCCATCATCTTGCGGAAAGAGAATGTGGTTGATGGAGAGTCACTTCTCTGCAGGGTTGTTATTATATGGAGAAATGGGGAGTACAGCACCAGGCAGACTAGGCAATCTATCAGAGGGAGAGCCAGGGAGGTGCCAGCCACCAGTGGTGCTTTCCAACTAGGCAGCAGCAGCAGTGGGGATTAATGTGTAGTCCTCTCTGATGAAAGGTGAGCTATTCCTCTTATATACCCAAGACACCTGGTTAGCTTTTGCTCTTTTAGAGCATCCCAGTAGATGGACATGCTAAGGCAACATATTTGTACCATAATAGCTTTGAAGCTCATTTAAGATACACTTTCATATTGATATTGAATGAAATGATTTCCTGTATGTGAATACCGATGGATTTAGGAGGAGGTGAGGAGGGGGATTTTATTCTCTTCTGTATAAATGAGGAATGAGGTAACATGACAGAGACAGAAAAGAGGAACACTTACAGACTATGCCTGGTGTAGCAATTCCCATAATGTCACAGCCTTTGGGGAAGAGGAGGTTCAGTTCTTCAACTGTATCCGGACTGTGGCGACTCTTTTTTGCTTCAGGATAGTTGAGGGAAAAAACATGTTAATGAGTAAGGTCACTGTTTGATATGCTTATCATTTTAATAATACATGAATACATGCTATAAATTAAAATGTCCTTAGTAGTAGCTAGATCAGCAGCATCTATATGAAACAAATACAAAATTCTCTGTCCCTTCTAGTCAATAGTTCAGCGTACAAGGTGCACTTATGATTATGTGACTGTTCACCATGACTATACACTCTAAATGACAACTTCAACACATCTTGCCTGGTTCTTAAGTAAAGTAAGTAAAGGTTTTGGTGTAAGTGCCATAACACTCTCTAGTGGGTTATTTGTGGAACAATTGCAGATGTTCAGTCATAATAATGGCAGAATTATTTAATGTGTCAATAACACAACAACATATGTTATTCAAACTGCAGTGACAAAGAGGAACAATGGTCACATATTGAAACTAACCAGCAGGAGACAGACAGCGTGACCTAACACTTCCTGCTAAGTGGCCTTCATTATAATATGACCCAACTCTGCAGCAGTGTTCATTAATTTAATGTTTAGTAATTAAGGTCACTGCAAAAAAATACTGTTCAATGATTACTTTGTCATGCCCCTACAGATGCAATAGTTTAGTAAGTAATCTGACCCATGTTAGTGGCTTCCAGTAAATGATGTAGTACTAATGAGCATAGGTCCTACTCATGTTGTATTTCGGTAATATCTTGTTTGACAAAAAACCAGAAGGTGGAGTCTAAAGCACAGTGTGACACCAAAGCTCTAGTTTACTTGCAAAAAAAGACCAGAGGACAAACATACAGTTTCCCAAACACATCCTGAAACACTAATTATTTTACTTAATTTATGTTAAAATAAAATGTTGACATTTGAATATATGTATGATTTTAGATGTAATGTGTTCTTTCTTATATTTTATACCTACTAATACTTAATTCTGATAATGCTGTGATACAACTAATAAATCCGAATATGATGGACAGGAAGTCAGAGGCACTGATGCATATTATTCTGACAAAAGGAAGGATTGTTACACCACTTACCTCATATAGGTTATATGTCTGTCCACAGAGACAACTCAAGCAAACGTGCACTTATTGGAAACATTCTGTCTAGTGAGCACAAAATAATAGTCCAACAGCACTGTGTACTAATATTTAACACCAACCTTTACTCTGTCTGTAGCAATACGCTTGTCCGTTGAAGGCTTCGCAGTCTACCATTGCCAGAACCGTTTTGGGCAGGAGAAACACTTTCTAAAAATAATCAGAAGCAGAATGCATGTGTTAAAACAATATTTAAACATTAGTTTATGTGCTTCTGGACACAAAACACAGTACAGCAATATATCACATCTTTTAAGAAATGTTTACTTCAAAATAAACGAGATATTTATTTAGTGTAGGCTTTGACCCCAGGGCTACAAGAGGAATCACTTCTTGCTGAGGATGTATGGTAAGCAAATATCTCAAACTTGGGCCATTTTATTTACTATTATCCATATAAACCAAGTACCGATGCTCTTCGACACAAATAAACAAATCAACGGGCCCAACAACAGCTTCCCGTTGTTGTTCAGTCGATGTGGGTGCAATCATTTACCTCCACCTCCTCAGCCAGGATGCTGCAGAGGGCATGGACCTCCGTGTTAGACGGTCCACAGGCTGACACCCAGGTGAGCTGCTGCTGGGTCCTCAGCACCCTGCGGGCACAGTTTCTCCACAGCCTGCACACACTGAACACACGAACGAACACACACACACACACACACACACACACACACACACACACACAAAGTCTCTGATAAGGACAA
>NW_023339663.1:20086085-20128457 GCF_004916995.1 Morone saxatilis | reverse complement strand
ACACACACACACACACACACACACACACACCTTTATACACACACACACACACACACACACACACACACCTTTACACACGAGCTCGGTAGGAACTTCGTTAGCTATTAAGTTCGTCTTCTATCACGAAACACCGTTGAGCACCTGCAACCATTGACACACCAGGTACAAGACTCCCAGAGGTCATTCGAGCTGCCCCATTAGCTTTCTGAAAACTAGTTTCACTTCCACTCGACAGCCATTGACGCTAGCTCACTTCAGTTTAGCATGCAAACATTTCCCGTTACCTTGCGATCCGGAGGAGAGATTTGGTTGGTACGAACGTCAGAATGCGCTCAACCACTTCGGCAACATTGCTGAGTATGTATGCTGCCTTGCTGTCTTGTAAAGAACCGGTAAAGTCTTCATTTTCACCCATGTTTCCCTCTTAAGTCGTGGGCTTTCCAGCACGGCTGCACAGCTACGAACTTTCCCCTTTCACTTCCACCGCTGCCGAGGTGAGACACTGCCCCCCCGCGGCGAGGAGGAGCTGTGACAGTTAAGTTTCCTTTAATATGTTAGTTTACTGTTAAATGTAATAAAAAGGTTCATTTTAAAGACTTATTTGTCTGGTAGTTATACAAGAAAAAGGCTACTGGTGTCTTTTTTGGGCTTATCCGCTTGTGAAATACACTTCACCTTTTAAGCCCTGTAAAAGTTTTTCAAATGAAACAATTCTAGAGGAAAAATAACTAATTTACACAGAGGCAATAACCAAAATGATTAGGAACCACAGCTTTATAATTAATAACATTGGTAAGTGGGCTCAATCACATTTTTCACTGGTGATGAACCTCAACTAACTGGGAGGGTACAGCTCATGTTTTAACAGTGGTATAACACATGTCCTTGTCATTTAAAATGGCACAAGTGGCAACTGTAAAGGTCTTGTGCACTATTTCACATTGCTTAAATTAAGTGACGGTATAGAGAATTTAATGTGCAGCAACAGTAATGACATGTTACATTTTGCCCAACTGTTTCATCAAACGAAACCTTTGTAATAAAGACAGATTTGGAGTATCTTATACTTGATCCAACCATTTATTTATAATCTTTACATTTACAAGATAAAATGGGAGAGACAAATTAAACAAATCAGTTCCTCAAAATTAACAGAAAAGTGAGTACAGTGCACAAACATTTCTTTCACTTTGCTGAATGCAACAGTACATTCAAGCAACTGCACTGAGAATTCCTTCCTTGCCAAACTGTGAGTATACAACATCACTGACACTGAATGGTTATAATACAGAAGAAACAAGGACACACACAAGCAACTTTACAAAAGTACACATAATAAAAGTCCCTTTTTTATAAACTTGGCTTAACTTATGGCTTTGTTCACAATGATTATGTGCAGTATTTTCCCCACAAAAGTGCAAATTCTCCCAACATATACATGTAAACCTATTGAAGATATACAACGGATTTTAACGGACCTCTGATTACAGTGTGTAACGGGAACAGTGTAGTTTAACTGTAGCTCACCGAAGCCGTTTGTGCTACTTTGTGTAGAGCTCCGTCCTTCAGGATGACCAACAGGAGACACACGAGCCCAAGCCCAACATTATATGTAGCAGCTATATATGGGAGCCAGCCATATTCAGAACAGATGAGGCAATGTGGGTAGAGGAACAGAGCTGGGTCAAAAGTTAACCATCTCCATTAGTGTCTGATCCAGCATCTGCTTTACGCTCAAGCTTTCTTCTTTAGCACGTGTGAGTTTATCTGTTAATATAGCATTGCATGGGTTAAAAATCAGACAACAGCGCCAAGATGCACAGAATATAAACAGACAAAGCTCTAGCCCAGGATAACAAACAGTGTTAGACATGTGCTGGATATTATTACAACCTTTTGCATGTGAAAAATGTCACCTCTCCATATCTTTTTCAATGAAATAAGTCAGCATTCATTAAGTACATAACTTCAACTCCAATACTTTGAGCCAATTCACTGTAAATATTACACTAAAGCTATAGACAGGGCTGTAGTCAAGACTGTATGGGTTCAGCAGAAAAGTAGGGCCCTTTGACAATGGTTTTAAATGATGCTCATGACCTGCAGTATCAAGTCCAAACCAGTCAGTCAAAAAAACCTAACCTAAAAAAAAAAACCCAAATTAGAGACTTTATATCTTCCAAATCATCCCTTGGTCATCATAGTGTTAGTGTTGCACTCATTCAAATTGTGCGATGTGTCAAGTTTACTTCAAATCCACTCTGTAAGGTCATTCATTACCAGATCAAAAAACAGTCAAACACTGATGTGTGTCTGTACTGAAATGCTACAGAAATATAAAAATTAAAAAACCACCAACTCCAATTGCAACATGTCAAACCTGCATGAAAACCAAAAAAAACGGGCACTTTGGTTTCAATGTGTACAGGATTATTTTTCTTGGAAAAAACATTTTTTTCTGTTTAACCATCATAATATTACAGGAGGATTCAGGGATGTAGAAGGAATTCTGGACCCCTGCGGCATTTTATGACCCTTCCGCAGCGTTCGGCCACCAGTATCATCACTAGTCTTCAACCCATGAGCAACAGCATTGTGCAGATTGGACTGAGGTGCTACAACCCTGTCGATAACTGAGATAAATATATCAAATCCATTCCATAATGTTTCATAACCTGAGGCCGTCTGAGTTTGTGCATGCATAATGTGAAAATCATACATTTGTATCCCGTTTGTTTAAAGCATTAGTTGGTTTAAGTGTTGTATTATAGACACGGTTGTCTATACTCTTTTTATACCACAGCATTAGACTGCTTTATGCCTGGACATTTGAGTTTCAGAAGAATGAAAGCATACAAGAGTCCGTTCCAGGTTAAGCCTCGTTTAAAGCTACTCTTAGTTCATTTGTCAGAAGACGGTTTTTCTCAAGCTGCTTGTATAGATGGTCTTGACAGTCAGAAAGCAGGTAAGAGAAAAGGGAAAGAGACAGAAAGCAGGTTAGTACAACAGAGAAAGAGTTAGTGCTTCTTTAAAGCTAATCACAAAATACAAGTTGTTGAACTGCCAGCCTCATGAACTAAAGCAATAACTCACTCTATTTGTCATTTCCGAAAAGGTCCTAAAGCTGTTACTAGCTTACTGTCCTGGTTACCCACAGCAACATTAATTACTAATTATTCCTTTAGTTGCTTTTGTACTTACTGTAGATTGTGCTTTTTTTTTCCCCCCAGAGATATTGAGGATAGCCTGGAAGAAGCCTACACATTAAGTGACCAACACGTAATCCAGATTCAGTGCCAGTGACTTTTGGCGGAGGGACTGAGGCTCAGCTGATCATCTGGAAACTGTCGCACCGAAGCACAATACATTTCTAAGAGGTATACTAGTCTGACAATATAACTTTCTCCTTTAAAAAGTACCGTGTAGACACTAAAGATCATTGTTAAGATACTTCAGTGCTTAAATTTAACCTCCCTGGTGATGCAGCAGTCAATCCTATTGGCCACCAAAGTGCGCTCAAGATATCAGGGGTTGGAAACCGTCGATCTAAAGCAAATAACTAGACATGACTGTTATTTTACCGTATTCTTCCAATATAAAAATGGTAAACCGAGAGGACAACTGTTCACTAAATGTGAACACTAGCTTGTTAAAAATAAATAAAATTAACACCCCAAAAGCACCATTATGTCAAGGAAGTCCTCTCAAACAGAAAAAGGAAGAGTGAATGTGAGAGGAGCTTCAGAGTTTATTCAAAAGCTACTCAACAAAAAAATGAAACACATAGAAGACAAAAATCAAAACAAAACAAACAAGAAAAAAGATAACGACAAATGGAAAATGAAGAAACATGGCAGGAGAAAGGGGGAGGGCTGGCAAAGATGGAAACATTTTTATTTTACAGAAAGCAATAGGGCTCAAAAAGGTCTGTAAGAGAGATGAACAAATGGAGGGTGGCAGCGATGGCCCAATGTGCAGGAGTAAAGAAATACAGAGACAGGAGAGACAGAAAGTTGGGCTGCGCTGCACAGGAAAGAGATGGCGCTCAACCAGCTTCTGGAGTGAGGGGTGTAAAGATTTAGCTGTGAAAAAACGAGACAAGAACAAAAATGTTGGAGGGAGATATGAAAAGGAGGAATGCAAGATAAAGAACATGCAGAACCAAGAAGGAAAAGTGCAGAATTGAACCAGAAACCCTAAAGAAAATGAAGCATATGAAGAAATATGGTAGTGTTGCAAGAAACTATAAAGGGGTTAACTAACACTACTGCTAAAGGCTGTTAATAGAAGTTAGGTTTGGGAAATCTAGCCTCAGGAAATAGTTTAAAATACACACCAAACACAATAAGTGCATACAAAAACCAATGTAAGACAAGCAGTGAAAGAGGATCTTTTAAAAAAAATAAAAAAATAAAAAACATCCCACCCATCTATAAATTAGCTGAATAATAAAAAAATAAAAATCACTGCACTCAAACATGCCACAAGAGGGAGCTATTGTACGCATGTAACAGTGGTTAGGGGTGTCGAGATCTAAGACACAAAGTAGAAACAAGCATGTGGTGAATTACATGGAAGTCATGTCGTTGAGGGCGTGGTCCAGCTCCTCGCTGATGGCCTTGTACTTCAGTTTCTGGGCATACAGCTCATCTATTGTGTGGTTATTATTATGAGGTGGCAGTGAAGGATTTGTAATAAAATAAAAAGACAACAGAAAAATAATAGTGTAAGAGAACAGTCAAAAGGAAAATACAAATAGAGAAAAAGCAGGACAAAAATAGGAAGTGCACAGGGAACAGCTGCTGATGTGGTGTCAGATTCCTGAGGAGTCACAGAGAAACTGCCTCACATGTTCCATGACCCTGGCAGGACTGCTTGAGACTGATGTGACCTTGAACAGTCACTACACCAGAATGCCAAACAGCACTACGGTGAGAAATGTTGTTGCCAGCATGAATAATATCACGTTGGCCTCTGAGGATCACCGCTTTGGTTTTTCCCCCCATCCGGTAGACCATTAACAGTGCCGATATTTGTCCTGAGGACTGTTAAACAACCTGCTGACCAGATAAATAACCTCACACCGCACCGGTGTTTACAAAAGGGGCCCTTATTGTCTATTTCACAAGTGTCCCTTTGAGAAATTAGAGAAAACTGTTGTTGGTTTTATGATAGTAGAAGACGACTCCACAAGGAATTCATAGGGCCTAACAAGGTTACTTTTTGAGTTGACTTGTTGAGTAGTAACACACCCCTACAGTTTTTATGAAAAAAATTCCAATGTTTAAAAATCAAGCAGAAAACATTCATACCTTCCAGGTCATCAATGGTCTTCTCAAGCTTGGCGACTGATCTCTCAGCGAACTCAGCACGAGTCTCAGCCTGAGTGGAGTAATGGGCAAACATTAGCAATTCACCTTAAGAGGTTTACATTACTAACCACAGCACTACAGATGATTTAAAGCACTTAAGGGCTGTAATTAAAAAAAACAAAAACATCAGCATACTTAATTCAAATAATTAATGAGTCTACATCCAATATTAGCAGTTACAAAGAAGTCTTTTTCAAATGACTTACTGCTGATCTTTAGTGAACTTTAGTTAACTCACCTCCTTCAGCTTGTCTGTAAGAACCTTGATCTCCTCCTCATACTTGTCCTCCTTCTGTGAGTACTGTGGTTGCAAACAAAGGCTTAAGTTAGGCAAATATACAAGACAATATAATCTACAAGAGTTTAAAACTGGATTATTGGCCATTACTCTTCTTGGTCAGCAATCCTTACCTTCTCTGCCTGGGCCTCCAGAGACTTCAGGTTGTTCTGCACGGTTTTCAGCTCCTCTTCAAGCTCTGAGCATTTGCTATTGATCACAAACAAAAGAAAGAAGTTACAATAGAATTTGAGTTATTTTGAGTTGGGACTTGGAGGAATAGATCGAGGGGAAAGGCAAGGAGGTTCCTACCCCTCAGACAGCTCAGCGCGCTCCTCTGTACGTTCCAGCTCACTCTCAACGATCACCAGCTTACGGGCCACCTGAAGTCACATACAAAGTTTAGTCCAACACTAGTTTAGATTCATCAAAAACAGACAGAATTAAATTCCTTAATGTACCTACTATAATTTAATTATTCATGACTTAGCTGCAATAATAAACTCTGAAAGAATGTGGCCATTGACGTCTGCTGTTACATTAAAGTAAAAGAAAATGCTAAGCTCAAAGTTCAGAATACTGCGAACAGCTGAGAAACTTGCCTCCTCGTATTTTCGATCAGCCTCCTCTGCAATGTGTTTGGCCTCCTTCAGCTGGATCTCCTGCAGCTCCATCTTCTCCTCGTCCTTCATTGCCCTGTTCTCAATAACCTTCATGCCTCTGAGGGACAGAAAACAGTATGGCGGGTAAGTCATTAGAACCAAATGCACAACAGCAGGCCATTATGTTTTCATAATTCCCTCTCATATGACTGATAAGAGATCAGTAGTTTGTCTTTTAAGAGGCCAGGAAATCCCATTCTTATGTGGCTCAAAGTAAAGTTTACCACAAACCACATGGCTCCTATCCTACTGATGTCTCAAATGGGTGAAGATGGTCTGAAATTGGAGGACGACTAGATAGACTTTACTTACTATCTGGATAACATGTCTATATACGTTACAGACACAATGATCCATTATATGATGGTGGGCAACGCTGTGTACATGATGAGCGGTCATGTAGAGAGTGACTATTTTAACAGGATTTAAGTTTCCATCAAAATGCTACAGGTGCCCACTTCCACTATTGATCTAGAGTTATATACCATTAATAATAGAGGAATTTGTTTATCAATGGTGCAAACACAACAACAGTGAATAATTTAAGTTATTATGCAAAATACCATCCATGAAAACTACTTTTCTATCCCCATATTTAAATTTAGTCCACACATTAGTGCAATATGACTTCCAGCCACCAGTGGCAGCACTGAGCACAAAGTTAGGAGTGGTACTCCAAAAGCAGGTATCATGTGCAGTGGGTAGCTTTTCATTTTTGCACACTGTAATTAAGCAGAATCCGGTACCAACACTTGTTTTCCTATTCATCTTAAAAGCATTCAGTGCCAGCATGACCACAGTGCTCCATAAAGTTTGCAACAGCGTGTGCGAGGATTTTCTTCGGTTTTGACCATCAAAAACTTCCTGTCCTAACCCTGCCACCTCACTCTTTATCAGAGAAAAGTATATTTTACCCAAGCAAATAATATGAGGTGATGGTGAACTAAAACCAAACAAAATGTCCAGGTTCCACATAAATAAAGAGAGCAACTGTGATGTTTTTCTGTAACACCAAGGACTAACAGAGGAACTTTTCAGTTGATTGTGTTTGGGTCCATCTTCTGGGTGCAGGGTACCCACCTCTCACTCTCATCAGCAGCCTTCTCGGCCTCCTCCAGCTTGGTCAGGGCTGTGGCCAGACGCTCCTGAGCACGATCCAACTCCTCCTCAACCAGCTGGATACGTCTGTTCAGGGAAGCTACATCACCCTCAGCCTAGGAGAGCACAACACCACAGTCATATAGAGTCAAATCATGTTTTATCTGTACAGCCTAAAAGAATATAGTGTGATTCAATTAGGTCTCGCAGGCTTACAGCATCCAACCATCCCACCTCTCCTAGGACAGCTTGGGCTGGGCCACGAACACGCCCAAAGGAGGGATGGGTATGTCTCCTCTATTAAGGCACATTTTGAACCTAACACAAGTTAGCAGTACATTAAGAAAATGCTAGACTAATTTATCCAGCCTTCCTTGCCTTTTTCCCCAGTCAACCCTGCATTTTTATGTCTCACAGTGACTCAGTGCTATTGTCCCATAAACAAATTACAGACAAAACATGGCTACAATTTAGTATTTGAGGGGTATTTGCTCCTACAAGCTATTGGCCTGTGGGAGTCTTACACAGTCGGGGATTTGATCCCAGAGGAGCTGTGGTGCTGCTGCAGCATTAGCCTACTTGTTACAGGGCTGTTTGTTTATTGTGGAGGTGCCGGGTGGTGTCCTTTCATCCACCCAGCGTTGTCTCACATCCCACACCGGGCTAATTTCAAACTACCGGATACCTGACTGTATCTGAGCATAAACCGTCGCTGTTTGGGCCTAGCAACCATGCTTTTTGACCAGATTTACGCCTAATGCCGTCGACAGTCTGGGGACTAATTGCCTTAGCTAAGTAATTAGCAGCGGCTTACTGCTTCCCTCGCACTCCTCTCCTGGTTCAGTTCCCGCTGTAGTAACGCTGCCCGGTCCTCCGCCGCATCGGCCTGCTCCTGCAACGACTTGATTTTCTTCTTCACAGCTTCCAGAGAGCTTCCACCGGCCATTGTTGCTATTTTTGACTCAGCTAAGGTAGTTGTTTTATCCTCAGCTCTGTGCGGGCTGCTTCAGCACAGACACACACACACTTGGGGATGCGGCGCGTTTGATCCCTGCCCCCACCGCCCTTAATCAACCGCTGATGAGGATTGGGATGTGCCATCAACCCCGGAAGTAGCAGATTTTTAGCCACTAATGATACAATGAATCAAATGAATTAAAAAATGTATATACATATGAATTGTGCCGATTTCCAGTGTTGTTTCTAATTCACTTACTCTTAATTTTTTTAATACTTTTTCTCAGTTAAACAACTATCTTATTCATGAGCTGTTTCAAGTGCATCCCCTACTGGTAAATTGAACTAACCCTATCAAACTCCGAGCTCCCAGCATTAGACACTGATTCAGCTCTGAGCTATCCACAACCAGGCGTAAGTTACTATTGTGTGCACAAAGATATTATTTCATGCTGACACTGCTGCCTGCAGACACTTTATCCACCACCCTATTGCATTGCTTAAGTGCATTTTCTTTGTGTTTTATTTATTTATTTATTGCAACTTGATTATGTCCTGATTTTATTTGTGATTTCATATGATTCAACAAGGCACTCTTACACTTGCAATGTCTATGGTGTGGTGTATCTGAATGTTTTTGTTTTTGTATTTTTTTTCGTTTTCCTGTAAATCAATCCATAAAGTCCACCTGTCATCTTGTGTTATTTTAATAATATTGTTGTTGTTGTTGAGTGGTTGTTGTTGACCCCGTTGTTGCTGATTGCGACTGACTGATTGTGTGAATCATTTGGGTGTGATTGTAGTAATTGGTGTAACATTAAACTCAGTCAATAAACTGGTAATTCCATCAGGGTTGGATGTAACTGCCAACTGAAACCAGAACAACCACAAATGTGTTAAGGATTTTACTGGCCAAAATATGCTTGTAAAAAGCCCGACTGAAACCCTACACTGGCCCTCAGATTTGTCCAAATGGCTGTGGAATGCCCTGGTAAGCCAGTGGGCTGTGACCTTACCATATACAGCATAAGAGCTAAATTTAACTATCCATATTTTATTCTATTTTATTCTAGCCCATAGGCCTCTTATAATTTATTATTGCATAATAATCATTAGAGTTAATTGGTATGGGGGCTGGTAATCTTAGTATTCTCAGGGGAACCACAGGGGTGGTTCGAGGTCAAACCATCAGGCAATGGGTGGCCCACTGGGGCCTCGCCACCAGTCAGTGGTGCTGTCAGCCTAAACTCACATCTGTGGCTTTCTTCTCAGCAAGCTCCAGTTTCTCCTGGGCATCCTTCAGGGCTTCAGAGTACTTGTCCAACTCATCCTCAGTTGCCTTCAGCTTCTTCTGTAGTGCTACCAGGTCATCCTCAAGCTTGGATACAGAGAAACATAAGATTTACTAACAAGAAGAAGGCATATATCACTACTCTCAGACTCACAACACACTCTTAGTGGCTCTTTCTAAGGTGTGAAAATAATACATGTTTTAACTACATAATAGACTGTATATCAACCATTTAAAAATACAATTACCCTAGGCTATTAGAATAGGCCTATTGTTAGACATTATAGCTAAATCATAAGGATTTAATGTAATAAATCATGTAAAATGTTCCCAACTGTTGTCAACGCCATGCAGCCCAAAAAAGAAGTAAAATAGCGCAAAAAGCAAAGATATTATGATTTTAAAAAGTTAATTTAATCCTATGAAGACATACACATTAATCCTCAGTCATTGGACACTGGGAATGCAGGGACAGTGCAGCGCAAGGCGCACGGTGCCATTGGCACCGGTGCGTAAAAGCACCAGAGCGGGTTTCACACTGGATGCCGACCTGTTTGCTCCTGTCCTCAGATGCCTTCTTGTCTGACTCTGCCTGCTCAGCTCTGTCCAAGGCGTTCTCCTTGTCGAGCTTGAGCATCTGCATCTTCTTCTTGATGGCATCCATGGCTGCTTAGTGTCGGGGGTATCCGCGCAAAGCAAAAACAAAAGACACTGAATGAAAGGATCGGAGCGTCTGTACCACACTGAACGCCAAGCTGGAGTGCGAGCTCGCCTGGGTTGTAGTGAGTCAAATATGTAGTTTGGCTGGGCAGTTACTGGATACCCAATACCTTTTTGGAAACAACTGCAGCTGTTTGCCAATGCGGGACCTGTTTTTTTTACTGGATGTCTTCAGTGATTCGCTCTTCCAAGACATTTGACCACGTCTATGACTAAACTTGGGATATGGGCGTCAGGAAGACACTGCCCCTTCACACCAAGACGTCCACTCCTATTACTAACACCCTCCAAGTGACAGGCAGGAAGTAGAGTGTCAAAAGGTAGTAGCTCTTCTGAGGGGTTTTATTTGGAAAAAAACATGCCGATAATAATGACCTCATTATCACGCATTTTATATTAACTCTCTGGGTAATATAGTCACTTGTGAGATGAGGTAAATGAGGAATAATCTGATCTTTGTCTTATAAATATTTTATACTTTTTCATCTGACTGTGCCAAAATAAAGGATATCAGACACTCTTTAATGAATCATTTACAAATATCAACATTCCAAGAGAGACTGGTACCAGAATGAATTGTAATTGCAGTCAATGCATCAGAGCTATTCATACAAAACAAATCTATCTGATTAAATAAGCCCCTGTGAAAGTTCTTCCCTCTCTGTGGGGTGTCATATTAGCCAGTATGGCTTGTTTGTCTTCCAGGGATCATTTTACCAGCTCCCTCACAGCATAGTTCAACATCCTCGCAGCAATCAGATAGGCTTTGCCCTCTGCCGAGGTATATCATCAAGCTTGTCCAATTCCTCTCTCAGCTAATACATGCCTGAGAGTTATATCTCAGATGGGCCGCAGTGGATGGGGTGGCGTGCACAGTGAAAGATACAGAAGCTTTGGCATTTCAACAGCCCCCCTCACAGCGCCTCTGTGATAGTTCACAGGGCCACTGGCACAGCCGCAGCTGTCACACACAACCTGTGGTCAGGACTGTTTGAGTAATAATAGTTTACTGTCGGCTACAGTAATTACTATTTTGTGCATGTTAGGGAAATTGGACCTTGGAAATAAGAATCTCTCTCCCAATATTGCTAAATATAAGTTAATGGGTGACATTTATATTGTAGTAAAAGGTTAGATACAGTATTTACAGTACTGTTATGAAATACTATACCAACAGCACTGCCTTCTGGTCCACAAGGCATAACAACCCCCGCTGAAAGTATTGTGGTATTCTCTAAGGTGACTTAGGTGACATTCTCCCTTTCTTCCCCTTTCCCTACTATTCTGTTTGTGTTTTGTTGAGTGAATATTTTTGGGACCTTACTGTTCAGAGAGCACCTGTTTGACTTTGTCCATGACCCCCAAAGCCACTCTCACCCTTACTGGGCTTGACTTTTAGCAAAGGAGCATTCACTTTCTTTCAAATCATTCACTTTTTTTGGTTCCTTTGTAAACAGAATTGGGGGGAAAACAGCCTAAATGATACATAATATCAAAAACACATCATTCTATCTTCACTTCTTAAGTATTGATTAATCATACACAGCACTGGATAAATCTTGACAAATAATGATAGTCCTACATGGAACAATGTCGGACTGGATTATTCAACGTGTTGGTCTCCAAGTTTTTGTAGCTAAATTTGGACTTGTTTTGAGAATATTTTTCTAATTATTTTTACATTACATTTTGCATTAAATCATTTGTCCCTTTTACTTTCTCTTTGATGGTCTGATATCCTTCCTGTGGAGCTTTTTTTTAAGGCAGTCAGCTGTCACTGTGTTGTCATCCCACCATGTGTTTTGTGGACTGTTAAGCAGCCAGTCAGGCATGCCAGTCATATATAGAGATCAGAGAGGCTCATGGCGAAATCCATGTCACTCTAGCACCCTGGAAAGATAGAGAGACAGACATCACCACCTTGTACCTGTCCAACAATTAATGATTTAGTCAGATTAAGGGTTTTGAGTCAGGGATCTGCAAGTCATTCTAAAACTTGTGCCTAGAGTTCTTTATAGTGCAGGCAGAGGTCTTTTTACCATGAACTCTTACTTTTGAATATAAAATGTTTTATATTCTCTTCCAAGGGCAATTATACAGGGAGGAAGAAGTGGTCGTCCTCATGATTCTTTGGAGCCTTTTATCATGTTTTGTTTAAACTAATGTTAGGGAGCTTGCCACTCCACAACCTAAAGTCTGCTTAAAATGTACACCCTAACTGATCATTTCCAGACTTGAGTAAATGTTCCAAAACTTATTTCTCAAATATTATCGGATAAATCAGTTTTCAATCGATTTCTTCTCATTGTTGCATATCATAACCATTATTTCTTCTGTAGTGCTCTGCGGAAATCAATGGTTTATTTCTAGACAAAACGTCTGTCTTTTAATTGGTCTGTTCACCAGGAACAAGTTTCACCATGAGTCAGATTTATGCTGACAGGTGTGATAATTTAAACAACCCTCAGTGTTCCCAGAATTCCCATCATGCAGAAAAATATGTGACCCTGTAACAATGGTGTTATGGCCTTTTGAAGAGCTACATGTGAAGTTTAAAGACCTGTGAAATTTGATTTCATTAGGTGACCATTGTCTGTTGATGCTATGTATGCATCACTGATTTATTGTTGTGAAGAACTCCCAAATCTAAACACAGACTCTTTGTTTCTGTGGTGCATCACAGCTCAGTATAGTTTCTCTTCTGTAGTTGAGTGACTGAATTTTACAACTAGCAGAACAAAAAAGCATAGTTTAGTCAAACTTTGCTGCTACAATGTCAGACCACAAATAAAAGCCCAGAGTTGTTTGAAATGTTCATTGTAGATGTGTTGAGGCAGCTGAGTGAGCAGCTCCCAGACACAAATGGTAGTATGGTGATGATTTCATTGTTAATGTCTAGACTGGAATTTCTCACATCCTCCTCAATAATTAAATGTATTAAGGAGGAGTAATGTTGATGTTCCGCCCACTCCTTCTGAGTCAAAAGTTATCTCTTGCTGTGATTCAACCTAATTAGGCTCATCGTAACGGTTTAGATGGGCATAGCTCATGTGTGAGGTCATGTAAAAATATCAGTGTGATGAGTGTTTGTTACAGCATGTCATTGGTGTGTTATTTTCCATCCATCCAAGGAGTAACGGCCAACAACCTAATGTGACGCTGATCTTTTTATTGAAAAGTAAATGTGAAAAATTAAGCACTGACTGCAGGTCACAGTGGTTGAGAGGAAAGAATCAAGAAACAGTTTGTGCCTGTGGCGCCCACAAGTCAGGACAGGTAATCTTATATTGAATACAACTGTCTCCAGTGGATGAAGCCTCTAACCTTGCTATGTAGCATGCTGCAGTCATCAGTAACCGTACCCGCTTTCTGACGTTTATTATAATTAGATTTAGGGCATAAAAATAATGGATGAGCTGTCTTCTATCAGCTGCTTGTCCACATTAAATTCAATGCCCTCGTCCTTTTAGCCAGGATTCTTGTTGGCTCCCCCTCAGCCAAGCCAGTGAAGCAAGGCCTCTTGTTACAAGTGTGATCCAACAGCAACTGGAAATTAGTAAATGAGATTTAGGTTTCTGTCGCAGAAAAGTGTTCTCAGTTGTAGCCTGAAGAGCTAACTTTTAGGGAATATAGCAGAAAAGAAGGATTTCAGCTTTAAAAGCAGCGCCGGGAGCAGCTGTGAAACTGTAATTGACATTGCCGCCTCAAATTTTAGTGGCAGACAAATTTAGCACGGGTCTCAGTTTATAGCATGGACTCAATATAGCTTTAGGTTTAGTGCTGACTCAGAAATGCCATCTTGTCCTGACACAAAACTGACGGACACTTACAGAGACCTTGCCAGGACTCACCTCTCTGCTATTCATTGGGGCTGGAGAACTCGTAGTGGAGTTCTGCATCCTGTCAGTACTGCTGCTGAGACATTGAGAGGATGCAAAAAAAAACACACGCATGGAGAGTTTGATGTAGCATCTTTTGACTTATTCAGTCAACTGTTGCATTTATACTTTCTGTAAATTTGTCTTGCCAATATAATGGTCATCTCCAAACCACCAGGAATAAAATCCTGGTGGGGACCTGAATCATTATAGGTCTGGGTACTAAAACTCAATACAACCAAAATGTGTGTCTTGCATTGAGGACTGTAATCTGGCAAGTGCAGAAAGTTGGTTTTGTTTGACATTTAATCAGATTTTTGATTCTCTCTGATTGAAATTTTCTTACTAGGGCAGACAGATATATTTTGTTAAATAAGAAAAAAGGTTCAACAAGGTTCATATTCCCCGAAATCAGGCATTGTATCGGCACCAACATTGATACCCAGCCCTATTCTTCATTTTCTGTTTGCCTAAAATAGTCAAAATAAAGCAGGCCAATATCAACTCAGAACAAACTGGAATCTACCTATAAACTGAAGTAATTGTAGAACACCCCCCCAAGAGGCTAAAACCCCACACGTTTACACAGAAAACTCTGAGGACATGACCTCAGTGTCCTCAATTTTAGCCATTGCCTGGATGTAGTTACAGATATTTGAGCTTGTGAGGGATGTGAGTCAGGTTGTGTGCTTCATAAGATGTTTAAGCTGAATCAAGCGTGCGTCTTTTTTTCTCTCTTTTTGTAAGTATAAAGGTGTATTTAACTCTAACTGCTCTTGAGACTTAGGATGCAAAGATTGAGTTATTTATTTAATTTCCAATGCTCAAGCTTAATTCAGAAATGTTCATCAAACCCAGCTGTGTGTTAATTTTTCCAATGAGGCAACCAAAGGTAGCATATTTACAAATTTACAAAACTAAGCAGATAAATTAATGAATCATTAAAACTGATGTTTTTTCACATTATAATCCTTAAGAAAAAACATCCACTCCTAACTCATTAAAAAAAAAAAAATCTAAAATTCTTAATTTAATTAATAATTAATTCCTGAAGTTTTTCTGCTGGAGACAAGATGTCTCCTGCTCCATTTTCAGTGACACCTACAAGTTTCTACATCACACTTGAATTAAATTGAATTGACGTAACTATTTGTGATGTCACAAATCATGATCGTAGACCCCGCCCCTTCAAATCAGATTTTCAATTAGCAGAGATTTCAATTCAGAATTATGAACGTGAAAACATCCTTCTAGTGTCAAACTGTGTATACATCATTGAAGCTCAAACATTTAACTGTAGGAATAAAAAGAAGAAAATGTTTGAGTGGGGGGAGACAATTTCTGTTGCTCCTTGAACACAGACAATTAAGTTTAGTGCAAGAGAGTGGTTGCCCCTGAAATATTGCAGTCAGGAATTTGCATTTGACCAATGAAATTCTGTTTACCTTCATGAGCTCAAATATCTCAAACTAAAAGACGTCAAAGATGATACTGGCAAAATGGGGGAGGCCTATTAAAACAAAGCCACATAATGCAGGTCTCAAATATGAAAAGAAATGTACGTTCATAAACCTGAAAGTGAGAAATGATGACAAATCATACCCACTGTAAACTGCAAAAATTTCAGTCTTTGCTCTCCAAACTACAAAAGGAAATTTGACACCCAAAGTTACATTGAAATGCTTTATTTTCAGTGAATACAAAAAATAGTTTTATTGAGGCCAGATAAATATCTTTTATATTGTATGTTATCACTTATCTTTATTGTAGTAACTTCATAATTGTATTTCTGTTAGGGAGGAAAACCATACAGAACACTTCAATTTACTCCACATCATTGAAATGTGTCACAACATCTTAATGGTGACAGATATATCGAAATGTTCTCATCACATGTATCTTTCGTAGAGGCTTAAAAGCACAACAAAAAAAAAAAAGCCCATTCATACAATTTCAGTGACTTCTTAACATACAATAAAGCAGTTGACAGACCCAAATATCCAGTCTGTTGTAGTTTAGAAGCACTGTGGTACATGCCTATGGAATGCCATACAAAAATGTGTTCATATATATATATATATATATATATAATATATATATAATATACATACTTGTATATATACTGATGGTACATTTTAAACAGCAACACATTTTTTTGACTGGCGTACAGTTCCTCCGTCATCCCCAAAAGGCCTTACATGTGGCAGAGAGTGAAAAAAAAAAAAAAAAATTAAGTACTTCGAGGAACAGTATGTTAACAAGTGGGACAACAAATGATAGAAAACCCACCGACACGAACCTACATTGTCATCCAGTACCTTCTATTGACCGATGAGGTGAAGCTGTCACTCAAGCAGACCAGACACTGTATGGGCTACGGACTAAGGCACTAATAATAACACTACAGACTGGACTGATGAGCAATGAACCCTCCCGCCCTCCCACGCTCACACATAAAATACAATGCCAGAAAACGCCTCTGAAGACCCAACTGTTAAACAAACTAAAAAGTGATGGTCTGTCTATAGCTATTTGCGATACTGTCTGTATGTGGAGGTCATAATCCCTCAGTGTGTCCTTAAAACTCTGTTGCTGTACTAAGAGATGCATCTGAAGCACAAAGCCATGCATTTTCACAGCAGGACCTAATCTTACAATATACTGTAGTTTAATATTGAAACAGTCAATATAGTAAGACAAGGGAACCAAACACACTACAATCAAACTCGGTAAACAAAAAGGTTCCTCTATTGCAGCAAATAGTATATTCAGTAAAGTTGCACAGAGCACCCTTAAATTCAGAGACTGATGAAGAAAATACATTAACTGCAGTTACGTTGCAGTCACTTCACTTTCAATTCACTTATTTTAACATCAGTACTTGTTGTGTTTTATTTGTTAGAATTAGCTTATTGCTAAGTTGTTTCAAGAATGTGAACTTTGTTGCTTCCTTAATTTACAGAATTGGACGTGAACTGACTCAAATCAAGTCCCTGGCAGTGATTGAGTAATGCTGGAAAAATTACTATAATCAGTCTCTAACACTGAAAGGGCAAAAGTAAATCTGCAGAGAGTAGTAACCATCACACAAAGCACAGAAGGTGTGCTGCACGGATTCAAGAGGTCTGAGGTGTTTCAAGGTATGCAAGATGTTGTAGTCAATCAACCTGCCTAATTATTCTAACCACATATTGTATACAATATCATCTCCTATACAAGTTTGCACGGTGTAAGGGAAACCAATGCTGCCCCCTGAAGCACCATCAATGTTATTGCATCATGATCAAATTATCTTATACTGTACGTATGTCTCAATACTTGAAACGATAAGGAATAAAAATATGTCTGAAGGATTGGGGAGGATGTCTGATTGAAAGCCACCACAGGCTCTGCTAAGCGGTGGTAAAGACTATTTCTGCCACGCAAAAGACGTCTTTATGCTAAAAATACTTGTGAGTAATAAATATTCCCTCTATGGTAATGTGTCGTCCCGTGTAGAGAAGCATTCACATGGTAACATAATGAAAAACATTTCTACTTGAGTCATAGCGGATGCATACAATGACACCTATATTCAAGGGCTTAGACAAACATGTATAATTTGTTGCATCTTTAAAAGACACGTAGAGCCCATTAACATCAGCATTAAAAAAAAAGAAAAGAAAGAAAGCAAAGACGCTTATATCGCTGTCTACTTTAAGGGAACATTCCCAAAAACAACTGTCCATTATTTAACTTTACAGAATGGTCCGAGAAACACCAATATGCAAAAACCCTACCTTCCTTCATATAAAGGTGGTCACTGAATTAAAGACATGCCAGATAATTTGAACAGATATTAAAAACGTGTCAAATTGTAGAATTAAGGCCAACATTTGTACAAATATCAGAGTTCTGAGCTGAAATCTTTTTGCGACGCTGCAGTTAAATGGCTGGATCACATGAACAGCAATACAATCAATTCTTCAATGAAGTGTCTGAACTAGAGTTGTATATAACATGAGTTTGTAAAACAAAAAAAAGGAAAAAGAAACTGTAGCTTATGGGCAAACATTAGAGCATATGAGCTGTGCCATTTGTCCCAGGCACGTCACATTCTGGTCAAAGTAGTTATGTTATACATGAGGACAAAAAGCAGTTCTTCAGTCGATTCACCACAATCTTTGTTGTTTTCAGGAAGTAGTATTCCACACAGTAGTATTTCAAACTTGCTAGTAGTTGACTTTAGTATCTTTCAATGTCACATGGACTGCAGACTTTTACTTACTGGTTTGTTAAATCAGTCACTACATATCTGAAGTCCATGTAGACCACATACCTGTTCAAGTGTGCCATTTAAAAAAGGACAGAAATTCACACACAAACTCACACACAAACACAGATGTGCTCTTCACACTGTTTCAAGCGTATGCAGCAGTGATGGCGAGTTTGAATTATTAGTTGTTGTCCTCTCGTAGTTCGCTGGGCAGGAACTTGTACTGTTGCTGTCTGATCTGAGCCAGTTTTTTCCTGGCTTCCTCCAGCTCTCGCTCCTTTCTCAGCATCTCCTCCTGGGCTGCAATGATCTAAACAGACGAAAACATTTTACATTTAAAACCTGCGGAAAACGTAAAAGGCCCTCTCTAGAACCCGTGTTTGGTTTGTATGTTCTGGGCTACTGTAGAAACATGGCAGACTCTGAAGAGGACCCACTCCCACTGTAGATAAAAACATCTCATTCTAAGGTAAGGAGAACACTTATTGTCAGGTGAGTATACACTAATGAAAACATACCTATGACTATACCATTTCTGCCAATAGAGCCTCCTAAATGTTATACAGTGGACCTTTAAAATACGTTTTGAGAGAGGGATGTATCTGTGTGTGTGTAGATATACTATGATTCAATTCCTACATTTTCTCAAGTACAAGTACAATATTTGTATTGGATGAAGCAGAAATAATATATTTTATGAGAATGTTGAGAATGTGAACAGACAAGAGGAGGTTTGGTCAGCAGAGCTGGAATATGAAAGCTGTTGCAGATAGTACTTTTTTTTCCGAAAAGCGGTCCCTTTAAGGCAACAGAAGCATGTCATAAAAATTAATGCTGCTTGACATTCTTACCTGTGCTATTCCACCCACAAACTTTGTCTTGACCACCACATTATGATCATCTGCTTTGTCAAACGCTGCCTTCTGAGCCGCCCGCACCAAGTTGTCTGATGCCTTCTTTACTGCATTCCCAGCAATCTATTAGAAAAGATCAATTTAGAACAGCTAATAGCAGCATGAAAAAGAAAAGAACACATTCAATTAAATCTGAAGCCCTGTAAATGCTGTAGTAACAGACAGTAAACAAAAACACTGCCCTGCTCCATGTTGAAAACTACTTGTATTCTGCTCACCTGCAGTCTCCTCATGGCCTCAGAGTCTTGGTCAGCCTTCACCTTACAGGCTACCAGCAGCTGGGCAGTGGAGGCCGCCACCTGTTTGGCTGAAGAGATGAGCTTCTCCTCACTTGCGTGGCCTTGTACAGAGGCGTTGGCTGCCTCACAGAGGTTGCTGGTCGCTGCTGCCACCATACGTGCCTGGAAGAAAAAAGGAAAGGGAGGAAAATCGAAGTCATTTTGTTGACAAAATTGTGCTGCTTTGGGGTGGCAGTAGCTTAGTCTGTAGGGATTTGGCTATGGTTGCCGGTTCAAGTCCAGCACGGACCACAGTATGAAGAGTGGACTGGTAGCTGGAGAGACGACAGGTCCTGTGGACTGAGGAACTAACTGTTCCTGAAGCGCCGCTACGTGGCAGCCCATCGTTCCACCATCACTCCTCATTCACATGTCTATAAACCCTGTGTGTCCATGACTGTATTTTGGGTCTGTATGTGTAACACTGAGTGAAAAAAGATTAATAAAGTATATCTTCTTCTTCTTAAATTGTAAAGCCTTGTAAAAATGGCAATTCACTACACACTTACAGCAGAGATGAGCCCCTGGGACCACTGTCCATCGTCCACAGCATTGGCGGGGATGAGGCCCACTTTGCCCTGAGCCACCAGTTCTCTTTGGGCAGCCGAGGCTGATTTGACCAAAGCGCTGGTTGCAGCAGCGATGGACTTGGCTGCCTCCAGGATCTGCTCCTCAAAGTTCAGTGTCTCGTCCGCTTGCTGAAGGGGAAGGAGAACAATCAGTCAGACAGGATGGCGTCCTACACAACGCTGACATTTGTTACCTTCAGCAACATTTTTAAACAAAGTACAAAAAAGGTACATCTGTTAAATCATTTTCCTATCAATACTGACACGCTTGGTGACTAAGACAAAAAAAGGTGACAAAGCTTCACACAGCCAGATACTAAGCATCTTTTTTAAAACTGCAACAACTGATAAGAGGCGAGATGCCACTAAAGAAGAAACAAGTATTACACATACAACATTCATACTGTCTGCCTGTTTAAAACACACTTTCACACACACAAACACATTCACACCACAAGTCTGTAGACAGAGCGGGACACTGTAGGAATATGTTTGATATATAGTTGGGACTGAATAACAACCTAATATATCAAACATATCAGACAGAGCCCTGCAGAGAAGGCCTCCGGTGGTGGGGGCAGGCAGGGAGGGAGGGGAAGGGTTAACTGGAAGCCAGAGGACATATACTGGGACAGGCTTTGGCTAGAACTACCACAGATGGATGGATGATCAGAAGAGGAAAGGGAATATGGCAGATGTCTTGTATGAAAGAAGGGGGTATGGCTGAAGATAATATAATGTGGAGGAGGGGGTGAGGTTTTAGTGAGTTTTCAACTCAACAGCTGCAGAGATAAAACTCAAAAAGTAAAACTTTGGTGGGCACGGATATCCAAAAAAACTGGGTCGCACATGAGATTGTGGGACGTTCAGGTTAAGAGGTTAAGTTGTGATCTTAAATCAAAGTCAAAACAAATGTGATGGGAAAATGTAAACGGGGAGGACACAGAGCACCCTTTCTGAGAACGTCAAAAACAAAAAAGTGTAATTTGGTTAGTGTGAAATTGCACTCCCAACATTAACACTGAAACTTAAATATAAACCACAAAAAACAACACAGAGATGTTTACAGACAGTCATAGAACATTGATAAAGGTAAAAAGGTCATGTTTCAAGGCATTGCTACAAAGGAAATGTCTAATATACAGTGTTTCACATACAGTGTTTCACATACTGTACATTCCAAAGGCATCTGATCACAATAAGGTGTTTATGGGGGGGTTTCATTAGACTGAAAACAGAATCAAACCATCTTCTTTTGTACTGCTCTCAAATCAGTTCCCCATACACTGACAAAGTCTAAGTGAGTTACCAGTCATGCAGTCACCCACCTTGGGCTTGGCTCGGGGTTTGAGCTGCTCCAGCTTCTTAGCTGCCGCTTCGATGGACGCCGCTGCTCCAAGCAGCTCCGTTTCTGCAATCACTGTTGGATCCTCAGGGTCCACCCACTCTGAACCTGAGGGGTGCATGCACACATGCATTTGAGATTTAAATTTTAACAACAGGATTTTAAAACCAAAAAAAAAACCAAACAAACAAAAAAACCCGTCTCAAGGCGGAGTGTCAAAAGATCATGCCTCACAACAACAACAATACTGTGATCGAAGAGAAAAAAATAAAAAATACAAAAAAATCACTGCATCCCATGCATAGCTGACGAAGGCCACAAACTGCCATTCACTGCAATGAAGATGGAGTGATTCATTTAAAATGAGATGGCACATAAAATGAAGCGCGATGGATAGAGCTGACACTACGCACTTGAGAAGCCTGCGAGCAGCTGGACTTCAAAATGAGATTAAATGAATCAATGTTAGCACTGAGGAGAGAACGTGTTGAACAGCTCACAACTGGTGAAATAAGGCACAGAAAACAATGCTAACTTACCTCCATCTGTAGCAAAAGAAGGAGGACAGGGATATTACCAACACATTGTTTAAAAGGACTGTTTCTGTTATTTGGGGAATTTAAAATGTATTCTGTTATAGATGTAGTAGCCTCCTACTGGGGATTACAAACAATAGCAGATTTTGTTGGAAGCTTCATTAGTAAATCAATAAAAGTCATCAATTAATGATACAGACTTCAGTTCATCAGATATAACACTGTAAAGGGTGTGTGTGTGAGGCCATTACCTTTCATGGCCTCTGCGGTCTGGATGAGCTCTGTGACAGCTCCTGCCACTCGTTTGGAGCAAGCTGCCAGCTGCTGCTTCTGCTCTCCAGTGGGCTTCTGCAGGACCTACACACACCAAAAGATGCACACACACACACACACACACACACACTTACTTTAAACAAACACTATTATGCTTGGAAAGACTGAGACAGCCTGTGAACATCATTCAAAGCCACCAAACTTAACTAAAGGTTAACGTGATGTACCAAAATGTCTAAAGATATCAAATATGTCAGGCTAAACAGCAGAGAAATTCATATAAATGTATAAAGTGTCATTTGTCAAATATATGTTTGAACAATCTGATACAAAATATACAATTCATCTGATATCTTCCATACATAGTGTACAGTCAAGGTTTTATTCTAAATTTTAGAAACAGTACAGATACATTTACAGCAAGGATAAGAGGTTAATAGTCAAAATCTCTTTGATGTATTTCAGCATGCAGGAGCATTATTGGACCAAAACATTCACTGTTACTTGTAACTGCTAACAAAGAACAAAAAAAAATCTCACACACTCCCTGCAGATACTTAACGACACAATGTCAACCTACCAATAGTACTTGTTCCAGTAGATCGATATATCCAGTTGTACACTCTGATCCGAACATCAGCGCTCTGTTCTTCACCTCTTCACTGACCTCTTGATGGTAGGCTGCTTGCTGAAAGACAAACAGAATATACACTCCAGATTGAACAGGATGTTAAAGTTTCTTTTTAGGTTTTATATAGACACATCATATAAATATAATTATTCTATTGGTAAGGTAAAAGAAGAACCTTGCAGGTGGTGAGCATGTCTGAAATAGCCTTGCGGCTGAGGTTGGCTGTATGGATAATGTCCTCCTGCCGGGCAGAGTTCCCTGCAGCCACTGCTTTAGCAGTTGCCATGGTGATGCCCTTAGTCATGCGAATGAACTCCTCAGGTGTGGTTGTCTTGTTGGGAGCATCCCTGGATTGAAACAGCTGGGGACCACAAAGTGGGTAGGTGTTATTTGACAGGTAGTAAACTAATTTGATTGGGATTTCTCCAGTATAACAAAACTGATCATCAGCGTCTGCTGTGTTAACATTATCAAATATTATTCTTGAATCATCAAAGACATCATTCAGCCATATGTAATCCTTGGTGATACTGTTGTCCAGCAACCACCCATGCTCATGCCCTCCACCCGTCCTTACCGACATTTCCTGTTTGATACACTCAATTGTGGCCTCCAGCGCTCTGGTGCCCCGAGTGGCCTCATCCTCTACGGCTTTGACTGTCTTTAGCAGGGACGTCACGTTGGTCACCATCACCTGACAGAAAAACAAAAGAACAAAACAATGAAACTTTTTTTTTTTTATTCACATCAACTAACCCTAACCCTAACCCTAACCCCTAACCCACTAAAGCATGTTCATGTCATGATATCAAATGATGTGCATCAGTAACTAGTATTTTTATCTTATTTATTATAGTGGTTTATTTTAATTGTTCACTCTTTGTAAGAGTTTTGTCAACAGGACTGCCTTGTCTTTTACTGGAAACCAAATCTACCTACAGGTACAAATAAAGTAACCTGAACCTAAACAATGAGCGTATACATGTCTCACCCCAACTTTCAAATTTTCTATTCATATTTCACAGTGGATCCTCCTAAAATGTCTTTCATTGTAAGCACATTTTGCATATATAGCGCTTTTTTGTGTGATCCTACATATAAGCTGCCAGTGTCCTCTTCTATGGTTTGAGCATTGCAAAGGAGTATGAGGGTGTACTACATCAAACTCAAAGACAGGGGGCGCACAGCACCCATGCAGGAAAGCCCACAGTCCTCATGACTCAAGAAAGCCAAAATCTTACAGATGGTTTACAAGGTTTTTTTTCACCTCAAGTCCTAAAATTGCATGTGAGGCCTGTTGTTATCCTCTGAAAGACTCCATGACACACTGAGCTGCCGCAGACTGTGAATCTGACATGTTTTTAAAAACTTCACAGCTCGAGGTGATAATGAGCAGTCAGCAGTGGATTGTGAAGTGGGGCTTTGAAAATATGCGTTGAAGCCAAGCATTCAGCTGATTTATCTTGGCTAAAAATTCCCAGTTTCCTGTTATCCAGAACATCCATTTTCATGTTGCAATGGAAAATTTTCATCATTGGAAAAAAAGAAGAAATTAAGCAAATGATTTGATTTCTTACAAAAAATAAAATAGAAAGAAAATACAATGTTCTGATGTTTAAGATTTCTAAATCTGAAAAAGACATAAGACACAAGATTTAACTGCATTCAAGATAGGTGACATAGTTTCAGGCCCGGCATATCCCCTGATCCCCTCACCTTGGCAGCGCTCTTTAGCTGGTACATAGATGGATCATCAGCTGCCTTGCCAGCAGCACACTTTGTGGCACTAATGAGCTCAGCCAGCGCCTTGGCCACATCTTTGACAGCATTTATCAGAACCACCTAGAGAAAGGACACGCAGATAGGCACCAATTTATCACAACTCAGCCTGGGAAAGAGACAAAACTCTGAAAAGGTTATTGCCATTCACAGCTCATTCCTCCACATTTGTGAAAACAGGCACAGTGAATAAACGACAAGCAGAAAAACAAGACTGGCTAACCTGTGTCTCAGGGTCATCAGAGCCAATACTGGCAGCTCCCAGTTTGACCACATCTGTGAGCTGGGTAATGGTTTTGGCCGAAGACTGGGCGGCCTGAGCCAACTTGTCCTGACCGGAAGCTGCACCGGACACCAGCATCTTTGTGTCCTCGACCAGAGCTTTGGCCGTCTTCAAAATGTTTTCCCTGAGAGAGAAAATGAGGAGGCAGAAAAAGATAAGTGTTGAATGTTGCTTTTGGCGATCCAAACTGTAAATGTGTGTGAATTCCAGCCATCAAAATGATGTATACTAGCGCTCATCTCTTTTCATATCGAAGGCATTTGTATATCAAAGCCTGTGCAAACACAAGGAAGATAGGCAAGACCATGTAACCAGTAGAGTCGGTTAAATTTCTAAAATTGACAACAGAAAATGTAGGAAACTGCTGCAAAGTTTCTTCTTGATTTTCAAGCGAGCTGCATGACATAATTTGAGCTAAAAGGTGATTCCATACTCTTTCATCCTGCCGCGGCAGGACTTCTCTACATTTTTTGCTTTCATGATTCTTCAGTGAGGTACAGTGCAATTTCACTAACAATTATCTGTAAGGATCTAGATTAATCATTTTTGGTCATAGTAGCATGCAATGTGCCAAGTCTTGTATTGGATCATTAGATATGTATCTCTTTGAACTCTAATCATTCAAAAATAACTAGGCCAATCAAGTTCAACACAAGTGAAACACTAGATTGTGAACACTTTTAGTAGACATTTAGTAGACAACAAAGTGGGATTTCCTTGAATATACCCAGAATAATTTTTAACTTCTAAATCTTATGCTGTTTTTTTATCTTTTTTTTAAAGCACCATGGGAATCCTGCCTGCGAGTGGAGTCTTTAGTCTGAGAGTAAGAACAGTAGAGATGTGACACTTCCTCTGTCTTTCAAACCCTGAGGGTAATTTGTAGTTTCTAACTTAAGAGACTTCCTGCCCCCTGTTGACCAGCTAATATGTCATTCTGTCAGTTTCAGATGAAAGATAACCGGAGGGCTGGTTTTAGACTCCAGTCACGTCTTGTACTTGTAGACTTAGTGATGTCTCGCACACTAAGTATGTGTATACAGACACAATCGGGCACATTTCCAGCTCTAACCTGTGGTCAGCAAAGGACTCGTCATTTTCTGCGTTGAGTGTACCGGCGGAGGCGAACATGATGGTGGTGTCCAGATCAGCGATGATGCCAGACACTGCGCTGGCTGCTGTGATGCAGGCCTGAGTACCCTTGTTGCCTGCCTGGAGTGCTGAGAGCACTAAGGACACCTGAGGACACACACAGACATCACACCCTATAATCATACAGGTGAGGATGTGCAGATTTCTTGACCTTAGGCAGAAAGTACATTTACCATACCTTAACTGTCATTTTGTTCTTAGGGACACAACCCACTATATTCTTTTAAATATTACTATGTTTTGGTCAGTTGGAGTGGAGTTGAACAGACCCTTACTGGACAAAACAGCAGAAATAAGCAACATACTGCTATCGATCCTGGTGAACACTATTTTGCATTGTTTGTGACATGTCTCTCTTTGGAACATCATAAATAATGCATTCAACTGAGAAGACCAAACACTAGACGCAAGAGGATTTAAAAATTTGCTGTGAAGGCAAAATACCATGTTGGCGCAGAGCAATGCACAACCATCACTCACTCATCCAAATGAGTACATGTCAAACTGGTTTAAACTCCATTTGTTTTCCTCACAGATGCCTGAGTGGCAGCAGAAACTTATTAACTGATGTTTCCAAAGTCTTGACACTTGCATATTTTCATAAAAATAATTATAGCTGTGGAATGTTATGGGGTTAGGGGGTCAAAGTAGAACAAGCAGGAAATGTTCAGACAAACCATTAAGAAAAAGAATAAATTTAATACCTCTAGAGGAATCTGTTTGCATTCCCATACCACATCTGTACAATGTAGCTGGCCTGCTTGGATATGATCTGTGCAATATTTACGAATGAATTATTAAAACAGTCCGCTGAGTATTGTATTTTGCCAAGGACTATGAATTCTTATTAAACAGTCAGTCAGTCTTTGACGCATAAACATGCCTTAAGCAAATGTTTTTATCCAAAATGGTTTAATTCAGGAGGCATGTGATAAAACGAATTATGGCTCAAACCCTTTTATGCTGTTGATACCATGACAGCAGGATCACTTGTTGCAAACCCCACAGCCAGAAAATAATGCTTTACTATTATCACTAAAGAACTGGAGTAGTAGGAAGAAAGAAAAACAACTAAATTCTCAACCAGATATGTTAATGAAAGGATAATACCTTCTCTGTGACCGCACGGGCACAATCAATGAGCTCCCGTTTGGTGAAACCATCAGAGGGAGTGATCTGCAGAGCTCCAGCTTTCTGGACGAGGAAGATGCAGCCATGTCCCAGCTCCTGCACTCGAGTCTTGATCTGGAAACCAATCTGGACAACAGAGAACACCATACAAAATAAAACAATATACATTTACTGAGCTATTATTTTTATGGAAAAAAAAAGAAGATTGAAAAGAAAAATATGTAATCAGGCAGTGTAAATGTTTATAAAGAAAATGTGTCTCAGCTCCACCATGACATATAGCTGCATGCATATACAGGAAACAAAAATGACATAATGGTATGTATAATAGTTAAGACAATCTGTCTTTTGGTGACACCCGGGCCATCCTCACCTCCTCTGGCTCAGCCGTGTGAGCAGCCAGTCGTCCCTGAACGGCCAGCTGGCTGTAGTCCACAGTCACCTGAGAAGCCAGAGCTCCCAGGTCGTCTGGACATGTCACCGATTTGGTCATCTGAGGGATGAACACACATCAACTGTCAGTCCAAACTCAAACACATACGTTTACTCCACTTCTGAACTCTGCACACAAAGTACAGCACAGTAATAAGCTGCTTAATTATAAAATGCTAAACGTGTTCTTTATAAAGAAAACTAACTATATTTTCTCCTCAAACTACCAGGAGACATTTTATGTAAGTTTGGTGAATTAGCATCAATCAACAGCAAAGTGCATCGGACATTTAAATTCCTACCAACAGATAAACTGACAGATAAAACACATTTTGGTGTTTAAATTTTTTTTTTTTTAAATATATATTTTTGGGGCTTTTTTTCTTTTGACAGGATAGCTTGAGAGATGGAGAGGCAAGGGGTGGATGACACGCAGCAAAGGGCCACAGTCCACACCTGAACTCAGGGACGATGCACAAGGAGCCCAAGCTGGTTTTATTCGGATTTATTTTAATTCTGAAAACATTTAATATTAGACAGTTTTTCCATTTAATAAATAGATAATATATTCACAGATTACGGTCACATTTCCAAAACGGAACGTAAACTGTTATTTTGAAGGCCTACCATTTCTTGAGCAGTGACAGCAATGGCCTTAGAGTGTTTCACCATACTGGTCTGGTAATCCACAAATGAGCCCTCAGGTTCAGGAGGTGTACCTTCATCCAGCTGGGGAAAGACACATAGACACAGACACACAGACACACACAAACCCAAGGTTAAAACGGCAATGCAATTTTCATTTTAGGCGTGATTGGTTTGTCCTTCATAAAAACAAAAAACAAAACAAAACAAAAAAAAGGTACAAACATCGTCAAACAAGACAATCAATCATTCCGCTCTTTAGTTGCAGCAAAATGTGAAATTTAATCTACCCTTCAATTATAATAATTCTGCCAGGTGTGCAGGCATCAGTTCATCTGCAAACCAACGTTAATGTAATTTTATATTCAAATAAACACTCAGAATGAATGAAAAACACTCATTATAAATTATCTACCAAATCCACTCTGTAATTACAGCTTTAAAATAGCATCAACTACAAAAACATTCGATCACCAGCTTGCAGCTCTGCATACATTACAGAGTGTTTCTGCCATTTCTGCTAAATTAGACAGCACTCAACACATCTGAGTATAATGGCAAAGCAGAGGAGACGAGAAAGATGAAGTCATGTGGAGAAAGCATGCTGGTGCTGGAATGAATCTACCAATTCGCAAGTACATGATGTTCACCCAATGAAAAAGGACTTTAGAATCTGTGGCCTTGCTAAGTGACTAAAGGTTCAACTGAAAAGCATTTAATTCACCTCTGCTGAAACCACAGCAGAGTGACCATTATGTAGATGGATTAACTAAGAGGATTATCTCTTTTTAATCAACTACTGACATGCACACGCTTAGTGAAACGGACAAAAACACACACACCAAAAATGAACCACTTTCACTAATTATTCATGACGTTCCACACAAAGTTGATGCGGAGATGCTGTTTCCTCTGGTGACACATACCTGAGGCCCTTTATCAGACCTGTGATAAGTCTCACTCTGGAAGGCGAGGAGGATGTAATTATTAGTTGATGATATTCTGTTTGTACTTGAGATAAAAAAAAGTTTTCTTGCTTCACACCTTATGTGTTTGCCAACAGTTTGACTGGTAATTGGAAAGCTAGTCTAAAGGCCCAACGCTGGCTGAGACTGGCTTTGCTGTCTTCAATTTTCCTTTGCTTCGATGGCTTGTGATGTGTATTAATATGCTAATCAGTGGCTTTTTATGGTGCCTTGGAGACACTGAGGTCGTAAAAAAGATGATGATAATCTTAATTAAAAAATAATGGCTGTTTGCACAAATCCTGGAAAAATATTAAGAACATTTGCTGTCCTGCTAGTTCGCCTGTACTCTCTATCAACCTTTAACCAATTCATTCCACTGGTTTTTTTTCAACAGTATTTAGGCTCTTTCCATTGTGGCCCTTGCCACAAAAAGGTCCTTTCCGCTACATCATTTTGCCAACTCCTTAAGATTATGCTGAAGTGGGAATGTTGTTGTGTAGTCTCAGGCGACCACAACTTTGTCCTCACTTAATTTTAGTCTTTAGTGTTTTCCTGGAGCTTGAAGGCAAGCACCTCTGTTTGGCCACACAGGGTGGACCGAGTCTCAGAAACAGGCTCTTGGTACATGGAAAGTTACATTTTTGGCAGGGAGGAAAGTAGAGCTTGTGGTGAACTTCATACATGGGCTGTTTTCTCTGTGCTTCTTGAAAAGGGTTTAAACTAGTTGTCCATGGTGAGAGGTACTGCAAGAGCGTGGGGATATGCTTAGGAGACGAATGTCTGTAGCTTCTCTTAAGTTAAGCCAGAGTGTGAAATAACTGACAGTCCAGGCAAATGGAAAGCTAAAAGCCATGTGTTCTAATCACCTTGGCCATGGCCTCTGCGATGGAGTCCACCATTCCTCCCACCATCCCCACTTCACTGGCAGCTTCATTCAGGGTCACCATGATATCGTCAACCGCCTCCTTCATGAGCTGGGCTGCCTCTGCTATGGCATCATGGGTATGGGACGCCTGTGTGAAATGTGACATCAAGACACAAGCACATATTAAATATCACTGTCCTGATAATCCTTCCGAGGAAGAGTGGCAACATATAAAAAAAAAAAAGCATAAAGTGAAATAGTTGTACCTTTGGGTTTCCTCCACCCTCCTTGGCAGCGTAGAGCATCTGCAGCGCAGACTCAGCCAGAGTCTTAGTTTGGTCCAAGAAAGTCATCTGCTGCTGGTGGTCCTTCAGCTTGGATGCCACACCCACAGAGGCCATGATCAGCGGCTCAAAGTAACGAGCCAACTGGGTCACCTGAGGCAAAGTGCAAAGGTTTTTAATGAGTTCTGTGAGAATTCCTCAATGTCTCAATTACACTAAATGCTACATTTTCAAAAGAAGAAGAAGAGTGGGAGAGATATTGCTGCCCTAATTAGCACAATACTCATTTTGTCCAGATACCCACTCCTAACACAGGGAAATGCGTAATACTGCTACCTGTTAAAAAAAAAGTATTACTTTGTTGCTCCAGCAGTATTTAAGTAAAGTAATTAACTCCTGCCCTATATACCTTGTGTCCTAGTTGGGAAGCTTCGCCTCTGGCAGCGGTGGAAACGGGGTCAATTAAGTGGCCAATTTCCTGCACAGTGGACGTCAGCTGCTCTTGTAGTGCCTAAAGAGAGAAAATAAAAAGAATTAGTTTTTGACTTGCTTTTTATGGGAGACAGAGGTATATTCAAATATGTCAGCTAGAACCTGCTAAAAAGCACCAGGCAGGGAGTTAAAGCTACTTTAGCTTCCAATATGTGAGCTTAAACACTTCATAACTCTACAAAACTGGTGCAAGTGCGAAAAACTGCTTTTAGATCAGTTCTGCTTCATGCCAATCTCAGGTTTTATGGCCTAAGGACCCAGTGGGATCCAAACTGCAGGTAGGCTACTAGAAGGGTCACCAAAATACTGCATTGAACTGCAGAAAGGTTTTTAGATGACATTCAATCCCAGATTTCTGCCTAATGAGATGTTTGTGACCTAGAACACACAGAAACCTAATTAAAACCACCATTAATAGATCCATAATTTATCAGAGTGTGACAAAAAGCAAGGACTAGAAAAAAAAAAAAAAAAGACGTGACTGTAAAACTGACTGAGAAAAACACAGAATAAAAATGTGCAAAGGGGATAAACAACCAGACAAGAACAAAAAGAGACAAATGCAAACAGCGAAAGATACCAGCTGGTTGTCTGTGGAAAATGTTGAGTAATTTTCTGATGGTTGCTTACCTCCAGTGAGATGTCGTCCCTGCTGGGTAAGTTCTGGCTGACTGCTGCCAGAGAGGCCTGCTCAATGTCCCGGATACATTTGTTGATGTTATCAATTGAAGAGTCGCACTCCCTCTGGCCGGGGGCCTTGTCCCTGAGAATGAAATGGGAACAGGAAAAGAAGAGACACAGAAAGCAAAAAAAAAAAAAAAAGGTTGGAAACAGAAATGAGAGTAAAGTTGAAGGATGATGTATAGGTGGAAAAATTGGGACAGAAAAGGCGATGAGGAGAGGACAGAAGAGAGAAGGGGAGACAAAAGAAGTTCAAATGTTAACATAACGAACAGAATGTCTCCTTAACAAATTGTCTACTGGTTCCCTCATCTTATTGCTGGTCAGATCACATCTGCTGAAATGTGGCCTGCAGGGTATCATCACTACACAGGGAGATCAAGCCGGGCAGCCAAATTAGCACCGAAGCCTCTGAGGGGTTGGGGGCACTGGCCACACAGGCAGAAAGAGTTTAGTTAAAACTAATTTCCATGCATGACGGTACACTGAAGGTAAAACTAAAATAAAACCTCATTGTTGCGTGTAATGATAATAGTTTATAAGGTTGGCTTTTGCAGGACGGAGTCTATTCCTATTTGTGTTCTTTGGCAGTGCAGTGTATCACTGAATGCTATTAAAGGTCCGGGCCAAACTCCAAGAACTCGATTTGCAGTCTAAAAGGAAGACTGTGATAAGGACATCAGAATTGAACATTAAGCTGGCGGCGTGTGAATGCTAACATGCAGATGTTCTGAGCCAGGCAGAAACATTAATATTCAGTGTGTTTGACACTGGGAATTAGTTCCTCATGGGCATCAGTTTTGTTCTGATCAAGGTCAGGTACAAAAGGTGTGAAAGGAGATTAAAAATGTAAGCTGTGGAGGTACAAGCATTTGTCATGCCTTGGTACAGCATTTGGGAATCCTTGCTCAACTACGCTGCATAAGTCTCAAAAGCATTTTATGAATGCACACTGATAAATGGAAGTGAAAGTTATTTCAAAATGTAAACATAATTCTGATTTTAACATTAGTTTTAACAGTAGTTGTACATTTTCAAAACCCATAATCCTCTTTGTGCATCCAGAAATAGTAATAATCGCTGAAGGGAAACAGAGTACAGTGGTGTTAAAAGGATACAAATTATGACGTTTTGGTAACTTCCTGGAGTTTCTGCTGGTTGCCTGGTAACAAGGTGACAACAAGACAAAGAAACTCTCTGCCACATAAATCCCTAGTAAAACCACAATATGTCTGGTTATTTTGTGCTAAGCTTGCCAGCTGCTGGTGGTGACTTAATGTGCATCGTACAGACATGAGAGTGGTATCGATCTTCTCACCTAACTCTGAGCAGAAAGCAAATAAGCAAATTTCCCAAAATGCCAAAATATTGACCATATATTGTATTTGGTCACCCATCCCATTTATTTCCACTCACTTACCGGATGGCTGTGATGAGACTCTTGATGGAGTCGGACACTGTGCGGGAGTGACCAGCCAGAACAGACCAGGTGGGCGGGTCTTTGGGGTTAATAACCAATGAGCGTGCAGTCTTGAGAAGGTGGGTGGAGCTGTCAAGCATGGAGCGTGCCGAGTGGAGGATGGGCTCCTGTGCCGCAGAGCCCTGCAGAAATTACAATATACATTTTTTTCAGCATATTTGCTGTAAAACGTCCATTGATATAATTAAATAATGTAAAAGCTGTCCATGAATATTACAAACACTTATGGCCATACCTCGTGGCTGATTTGAGCTGGGATGCTGGCAAACTCTGGGTTGGAAGCAAACGTTGTCAGGTTTTCCACAGCCTCGATTAGGGGAGCTGTGGCGACCCGACACTTGTTCCTGTTCTCCTCCGAGAAGTCTCCATCTAAAGCCTAGAAAGGGACAGACACGGAATATGAATTAATAACATTATTGATTTAATAATCAGTCTGATTAAACAACATTACCTATTAATTTATCTAATCCAAGAGTCAAGAATCAAACAAAGCATTAACAGAAGTTTGCAAACAAATACAAGCAGACATGAATCAAGAATGTTTCACAATTAACTCAGAGGATTCATCAGAATTATCCCACATCAATCACGAAGAATGTCACTGGCGTAGTCAAACAGGGGAGGGAGCCAACCCCCAGCCAAGACTGGCAAAGAAATCCTACCTTGATGGTTTTGACCAAGTTGGCGGTGCTGTTGGCCACCTCCTTGGCAGACTGGACAAAGTGCCTCTTGGCAACTGGGTTCGTTGTCTTGGAGGAGGCCAGACGGCAGGCGTTGCACAGTGCCGAGGTGTGCTTAGCAACAATGGTGGCTGCAGAGAGCACCTGCCACGTTATAAACAACAAAAATTTAAATCAGGAACAGGGATTTTATATCCAAGCAACTGTTAATCAGTAGATGACAATGCATGCCATCAAGAATCATCCCAGTGTCATGCGTATGTATAAATCATCCAGCATTTCTTTCCACATATTTCTGTGTGCTTTATTTTAGATTTACTATGCATGTACTAACATGCACCTCCCGTAAATCTCTGGTATCGCCTAACGAGTTAGAAACTGACTTATGTAAGAGCCCTGTGGGAGCAAAAAAATAGTCTAGTCTTGAACAAAGAATGTTGTTGAGGTCAATAAAGGTGATAATAAAGGTAAATGGAGGAGTTTAAGACCTGCTGTGAATGCTTCTGACTACACAGCTGGACGCTTCTGCATCAGATATTTGCAGAAAAAATACAATTTTGGGAGCAAGAAAACTTAGGTTGAAGATCGAAAATTGTTTGAAGATTTTTGTTAGGGGTTTAAGTAATAAATTTACTTTTCTTTATCAACAATTCCATTTCTAACAAGATGTTTGCTTCACGTAAAATGTTTATAACATCAGTATAAAGAAAGGATTCAGGGATATTTAAGATGAACATGATAGGAAATCTGCATGTACTCTGAGCATTAAAACAACCATTTATCATAGTCATATACTGTACAATTTATAAGGCTTAACACTCATCCATGCAACACTCTTACCTGATAATAAATCATACTGTGGCACGTCTTCAAGAAAAATGTAGATACCCATCTTTATCATGCTGCCAACACCTAAACCTGACAGATTGCTTTACAGAGAGTATTGTAAGTGCATGTACCTGGGAGGGACTACTGTCTGGGTCTACAAGATTCTGACAGGCCATCTGGATTGCCTGGTTGGCTTTGGCAAACTGAATAGGATCCACCAACCCCTGGTGCCCCGCCTGACTGTTGGGATCAGACACACCCACCAGGTAGGAGGACTGTGGGGAAAAAACAACAACAACTCCCATCATCAGCCTCAAAAAGGCAATATGAGCTATTTAATAGCTACTGTAAAGTGAGGGTTGCTTCTCTCCTCATTCTGTACCTGTCCTGCAGCTTCCGTGAGGCCACACAAGGCTTTTGAGGCTGATCCTACGCAGTCTCCAAATACGGTTACATCCCCAGTTTTGCAGTTCTGAGAAATACCTGCCATAGACTCTCCCAGGATCTGGACAAAACAAAGGGACCGGCCAGAAGAACAAAGAGAGAAGGAGGCTTAGGATGCTGAGCTCTGTGTGTGCAGAGTGTTTTTATTATTATTATTATTTTTTTATTTTTTGTTTTTGTTTTTAAAATCACTGCCTGTTTCACTTAATGAAGACCTACCTTCGGAGTCTCCATCAATCTCAACGGAAATCAGCTCGATGCAGTCAAAGTAGGAGAGGTCACTGACTGGCTCGTTGGGATTGTCCAGCATTCCTCTGACAGCCTGAGAGATGAGTGAGTGGTATGAGTCTTTCACTAGATAGTATTTCTGAGGTTATTTATTTTCACAAATTTCTCTCTGGTTAATTCCAGATGAGAGAATTAGTGCAAATTATTATTTCTTTGCGGACTACTCAGATAGACTATGGAAAATAAGACCCCCATCGAGCCTTTGTTGATATTATTGCTGATTGTTTCTGTTGTTCTGTTTACCTCCAGCTCTCTCAGGGCATTGTCACACTCCTTCTGGCCAGGAGCCTGCTGTGTACACAGTGTGATCAGCTGGTTGATGCTGTCAGTCACTGCTCTGAAACAAGAAAAACAACAGAAAACAGAACAAATCTTTAATATGTGTGTTGACAATAAGTGTTTGTGAGCATGCTGGCTTTGACATATGTGAGGACATTTACTGGAGGTTTTTTCTGTGCAAGCCTATGCAGAAAATATGAAAAATTCTAAATATTTCTTTCTTTTGAAAAAATACCATTTTTGCTTCATTTTTTAAAAACTACAAGTGAGGTTGGCAGCGGCAGTCACCAACATTAAAGCCTTTAATGACTAAGATGACAGATGACTGAATGCATTTTGCTGATAACCTGCACCTCATAATGAAACACACCTGCCTTGATGGATTATATTACCACGGTTCAATATATGATGAGTGAGTTACTTACTGCTTAGTGGTTTTAAACAGAACTGATTCCAGTCAAATGCCAAATTTGCTTTTCAATCAGACTGTATCTAAACAACAGGAAGTACCTAGCACTTCCAGGAAAAATAAATAAAAATATAGATAGAAATATACTAAAATATATACACTATGGAAAAAAAGCATACAAATGTTTAGGTGTGTAAGTGTGGGTATGTAGCTAGTTGTGGTACCTTGCAGCAGCAGCCAGCAGGTTCTTGGCATTTGCTGCTGCGGGGTCTACAGACAGACTCTTAGCTGCAAGCAGCAGTTTGCTAGAAGCCATGGAGATGTTCTTCAGGTTCCCAATCACCTGCACCTGGTCATCCTTTTTCTAAAATTACACAAGCTCATAACATTAGAACATCATCAAACACACATCAACATGACTCAGATGTTCTTGTAAAACCAATTTAACAAGACCAACCTGAGTGTGGCCAGCCATCTCGATACCAGCATCCAGGAACTCATCAAAATCTTGGCTGAACTTTCCGGAGGCCACCGCCAGCTGGCTGCTGGAGCCTCTGGAAGCATGGACCACCTCGCCCGCTGACTGGTTCAGGTCTGCTGCTGTTTGGTTCAGCTCGCTCTGGGCCTCCTGAAAGGACTTGGAGGCTGGTGGGATCTGAACAGCCGACACAGAGAGGGACGGTAAGCACCAAGTCACTTAAGATAAACTGCAAAAAAAGATTAATAACTTACCAATTCAAAAACTACCGCAGATATCTAGCAATTTTACTTTTAACTTGCGTGTGTCATTAATCTTAATACATTTATCAAAGATCTTTTTGCTGTGGGGCAGAAAAGGGCATGATGGTAATTTTGCTCGCAGAGATGTGGTGAGTCACCAAAGTGACCAAACTCACAGTTTCAATCAGCAGCTTCTTGCTGGCCTCCCCAATGCACTTGAGAGCCATGTCCACATCCTTCTGGCCTGGCAGACAGTTGACGCAGTTATTCAGGGAGTGAGACACAGCCTTGGCCACCTGGAACACACAGCAGGTTTACAGCAGACTGAGTTAGAGGGACCAGGTTGCGTTTAAAAGGCTGAAGTCGTGCAGAATAATATCAGTATAATTTTACTATTTTTTTTCCTTTTACAAATATCAATCATCATGCCTGCGTGTCCTCTTTGATCATGCAACCAATTACAAACTGGGTTGTCAAATCAGAGGCCAGAACAGAAGCACATGACAACATGAAAGCAACCTTAGATGCAAACAAGAGGCAGTAACAGTTTTAAAAAAAGAGCAGCACAGGTTTCTTAATATAATTTCATATCCCATAGCAATTTCAAATGACAAAGTACACTACTTAAATTTGGGGTTTTTTTAGAGATAAAAAATATGTATTTGCAATTCCCTTATGAATTCTGTACATTGCTATTGAGAAACATATGTTAATTTTGTGAAGAACATTTGAGGAGGACAAGACATTAATAATTAAAAAAGGTACTTGGCCTGTAAACATGCCACCAGGTTTATTACAGGAGTCCCTTGCTATATTTGACAGGTGTTTACTTTCATGTATTACTAAGCAGATGCAGACATTCATCTGCCTCAGACTTTGTCCACAAGAAAATCTTGAACAAAATACATTACAGAGCTGACTTTCCTTTTCAAGTTTACATGGCTGCATGTTTAATTTCTTACAGATAAGACATCTTTAAGGATTCAATGAGTCCTATGAGATGTGAAGCATTATTAAACTTTCTGTTTTAGTACAAATTCAGACTAATCCAAGAGTTAAAATACTAAGGTTTGATGTATGATGTATTAAAAATGTAACCACAATAATAAAACATTCATGAAACATATATATACTGTATGTAATGAGAAAAATATAATATAAAATAAACTGTTGGTTGTGAATCAGCATAAACAAAAGTCTCATGGACGCACAAGCTGAGAGTATATTTTTGTTTTGACAACCTGCAGAATCCTGCAGAACTGTCTTTGCAGTGACATTTGATGGTGTGAGCTTTCAAGGCACCTTCCAGCCTGGAGCATCAAGAGTCACCCGCATTGTTAAAAAGGACAGACGCGTAGAATAGACTCCATACCCCCCTGAGCAATGTTGAACCGTCTCACCTGCGCCAGCCTCTGCTGACTCTCAGCGTCTCCGGGGGAAATCAATGCCTGCTTGGCCTCATGAATGAGAAGTGCTGAGCCCTCCATAACATCACGAGCTGAGTCCAGCATGGCAGCAGCAGCCTTGGGGTCCGTAGTGGAGGCAGCGACACCGCGGGCCGCTTGTGCCAGTGTTTTGAGGGCCTGAGCCGTCTCCCTGGCTGCTATTCCTACACAAAGGATCAGACGTAAGGAACAGTACAGATGTGACAGAAGTATCTCAGAGACACATATATAATTTATACATCTATGACTCTTCATCATAAATCCTAAAAAATGACATCCTATTTGAACTGGATGTTTGTTTAATGCATAGTATTAAGTAAGTATTAAGTATATTTTCTATCCTGACAAATGTGTTGCAACAAGCAACACAGACAAAACATAATTTTGTCCAAGAGGGTATTTGCCATTGAATTAAATGTCTCATGAGAAATGTGATGTCTCATTTACAACAAACCAGCTGGATGGGATACAACAAATTATACATATTATAGACATATTATACATAGCAGTTAACAATTTTACCTAAGGAGCATAAACCAGGGTAATGAAAAGTCTTTGGACAACACATGTTTACAACTGAAGAGATCCAAAATAGGCAAGGTTAGATTTAGATAAAAAAAATTTAAATATCTTTATTCACCTTGCCTCACCCCAATTCACCAGATAAAGCCTACTAAGAGCACTACATGAGATCTGGGTAAAATATTAAGTGACTTTTGATGCTGTATATTGGGTAACTGGATTATTCAATCACATCAAGTAGCTCAAATATTTTAAAGTCATGTGAAAAAAGACAAAGACGCCTTGTGCAAAGCAAAAGATGTTGGTAACTGCAACATGAACAGTCTGAAAAGTGTTTGTAGCTCGTAAAAGTGTAAAAAAAGCCTTGAGCCGTGGCTGGACATAGTTAAAGAAATCTCTGTAATGAAAGGAGGACTTTCTCTCAGATCTACAGGAGCAAACTTCTTTAGAAAATGGGAGAAAAGGACTGCCTATTCTACAGTGAAAAATGACGCTACCCTCCTGTGAGTCCCCTTTGAACAATAATGGTCTGATGTTCTTCCTGTTTTTCTCCCTTTTCTTTTTATGTATTTAAACATGTCAAAGATCATTATGGTGGCATGGCAGGAAATATTGTGCAGTTTGGAACTGAAAAGAAGTCAGTATATCACCAGTACCAACCTGTGTAGTGTTCATTTCCTTGAGCAGCGCACGTGAGCAGCTGAGCCATGGAGGATCCCACTGACTTAGAGGTGCTGCCCAGATCCTGAGCACACTTCTCCAACTGGAGCAGAGGGAAAGGGGAAGTAAGTAACTAAAAACTAAATATTAGGTTGCAAACCCATTAGACTCTGCTTCAAGCATGAGTTGCTGGTAGCCAGTATTGTTTGTACAGCTTAATGCAAGTGCAATTTTTCATGCTGGCTTCGGAAGAATGATTCCTGAGTCAGTCTCATTGGTCTAAAACATCTCTTACCGATTCCCCGGGTAGTGGTTTCAGCTGGGCATTAACAGCAGCCAGCTTGGCATCTTGCAGCTCACTTCTCAGGGTCTGAATGGCAGTCAGCGCAGAGTCAATCTCCATGGGGCCGCAGGCTTCATGAGCCTAGAGAATAAAAGGAAGTCTAATGTCACTCTCAGTTCACATTGTAAGTAGACAGAAATATATTCTGTTGTCAGTTTCTGCTCGTTATAACTCAAACAGGTGCTATATACTAAACATATCTGCTTCAAATCCTGTACTTGTGGCAAGTGTGTCAGACTATTGACACAGATCAACTTAGGTGACTTGATGTGACTCAGAATTTAAAAGCCTTTAAGACAGCAGTTTACACTGCAGTGCATCTGATGTGGACTAGGAAGTAAAAAAACAACAACTCAAGAACTGAACACACCTTGTTGACATGAATTATAGTCCTTGCCATTATTTTAACCATGCAGCTTATTATGCAGTGTCTTTCTGGAATGATGTAAATGTACTGGGTTTGTTTTTGCATGTAGTTTGCATATGAAATGTGACTTCCTGCACATATGCAAGTGCCTTTGTGTTTCTGTGCTCTACCTTCTGTGCAGACGTCCTCAGCTCAGCCAGGCATGTGGCCAGGTTCTTGGCACACTGACCCAGTTGCATGGCTGCAGCCTGATCTGTCACCGTGGGAACAGATGACTTGGCCGAGGTCACCATCTTACTACCAGGCTGCAGAGTGAAAAAGAAAAAAGAGGGAGAAAAAAAAAAACTAAAATGTTTTATAAAAATTATATTTTCCCTGAGAGCATTAGGGAACTGCCTAGAAAAACTAAATGTTGCTCCAGGCAACAACAAGGCACAAAGGTTACATTATGTGGTGGTATTTGTGGAAACCCCACAGTCCTGCATCAGCTCTAAAAGTGTCACTCAGACATTAAACACATAATCCCATCACAACACTGCTTCTTTAACTGCCTGCTTACACCAAAAAGAGGTTACAGGCCTATTTTTAAAGGGATCCCCACATGGCAGAAGCACTATTTATACTCTTTTCAGCCTGGTTCCCTATGTAGGACTGAAGTTAGTCAATTTGAGCATGGGGACATAAAGTTTTTAAAATCCAGCAAAGGTGAAAAATGGTAGGGCCATAGAGAGAGAGAGTGTGTGTGTGTGTGTGTGTGTGTGTGTGTGTACACTGCACCTGTAGGAAGTTCTGGCTGGCAATGATAAGTGCTAGTTGAGCACTAAGGTCCTCTGGTTTGGCTTGGCTGCCACGCACCCCCTGGACGAGTTGTGGGATGTGGTCTGCCACTGCCTATACAGACACAAGACACAAAAAAAAAAATACAGCCTCAGTTTAAAATCCATCTATTATACTTTCCAATAAATCATCAAGCAAGTGATTTGAATCGTCACAATACAATGACATTAAACAGCAAATAAAAAAGAAAAATAGTGTGAAGTAAACAGCAGCAAAACACCCAAAAAAAAAAAGAAAAAAAGAAACACATCGTACTATCAGCACCTCACCTTACAGCTCTGCACCAGCTGCTGGTGAGCAGCAGTGTTCTTGTTGGAGGCAGCAGCATTTTGAGCAGCAGCGATGGTCTGCGTGGCTGCAGCGGCAGCCTGCTTGGCAGCATTCTGAGGATTATTAAAACCCATATAAACATTCACATGTAGAATATGAATAAACAGCAGCTCTCTGTCTCTGTATCAGTCTCACCTCAAGTGTCCATTTAAATTAAAGACTTCTCAGTGTCACATCTCCGCTATTGAGCGTGGATATTAAAAGACTACTGTCGATTTTGTGTATTTCCTAACAAGATGATAAGCTGAAAGCATCCCTATGAATGCAGGCTGCATGAATAATTTATTAACAATACTATATTTTAATGCATATGAGTAGAAATAAAATAAAAAGCATTAATAAAAGTTTGGTCCTCAAATGTTCCAAGTTCAATTGAAGGTCTTTTGTTTATACAAAACTGATCAATTATTGTAGATAACAAAAATCCAGTGTCTGTGTAAAATAAACATACAGTACAACTGCACATTGTAACAAACTATAAAAGGAAAAGGGACTACCCGACTCGTTTGGGCAAGAGCAAAATAATCCTGAGGCAAATGAGCCCGTATTGATCCATTTTAAAGATAGATCACTATTTTTCCTATACTATTCAAAAAAATGCAACCACAAAATAAATCTGTCCTGACATTTAATGGTGAGAGACATCCTGCTGCTGAAATCAAAATCTAATACTCACTAATCTTTGATGCAGAGTGATGCCTCCACTCGTACTCATCCTAATGTTTGGTACTTTAGAGATGGTGACATTTACTGTAAGACTGGTCTTGGTGTGAATATCATGATTTATTGTAAATATTTTCAGATTCAAGAGGAAATGCCCTCTTCCTAAAGTACTATTTATTTTGGGACAAGATGTAGCATTACTTACCTCCAGTCTGTTAATCAGTTTCTTCTTAATAGCATTCTGAGCAGCAGCGTTGGTGGCGACACGCAGGCCCTCCGCAGCCTCCCTCAGTCTTTGCTGCTGGTCCT
>NW_023339663.1:20077888-20085985 GCF_004916995.1 Morone saxatilis | reverse complement strand
CACACACACACACACAGATCAGCAAATACAGTACACAACCGCTAAGCAGGAAGGGAAAACAGCTAATATGACAGTGGGAAGAAATAAAGAAGAAAAAAACAAGGCTGAATGATCTGTTAACAATATTCCCCTGACTTTCTACAATCTTTAAAATAACAATTTTCTTTCATTGAAAAGCATTGTCATTCCTGAGTGACAGTCAGCACTCATCACATCACACGTACTGAGACGAGCAGCAGACACACCCACACAACAGCCATCAGCACATACAAGTAATCTTAGAAAATCCAATCGTGTACACAGACTTAAATCACTGCACTCAAACTCAGCTGCAGCTGAGCAAGTTGAACAATCAGTTCTTTTGTTGATGGCTAAATGTCAATGAGAGTGTGGTTTATTCATATCAGCAAGCAGCTCTTTCGATCTTCCCGTTTATGAATCCAGCAGCACAAGTTAACTGGGTTCTGTGGAGACCAATATCACTTAGCACCTCCGTGTCTCCTGCTGTTGGAGAGAAAGCTAAGCCTGCAGCCATTAGGTTAATTAACTGGGAACTCGGTGGCTTCACCTGCAGCTGCACAGAGAGGTGTGTGTGTGCTGCTGAAAACCTGAGTCATTAAGGTAACGTTTAACCCCACAAATGCCACTGGCAGAAGTTGCCACAGACACAGATATCACTATGAACAAGGCATACAAGTGCCTTCAAGTAATTTCAGAGGTTTCAAATGTTTTGTTTCCTTTTGCGACTTCCATACAACATTTGACTGAGCATTAATCACAGTAAAATGATGATGTTGGTGTCAAATCAGTGGAGTTTGCAGCTGTCATCTACCTGCTGGCTGACACAATTTAAATTTAACAGCCAATTTGCATAATTATTAAAAAGTGCTGATTTCCAGTGAAAAAGGCAATGTCTGTTTTACAGTGATACAATACATGTACAATATGCGTCTGGCTAAAGCAAATCATGACCTGACGTGGGCTTTAAAAAATAAGTATAAACACAGTCAGCTGTAAAACATACAGTCCAAAAACTAAACTGCACAAGCTCAAATCAATCAGTTACCAAGGCAACAGCTGGCTGAGGTCTCAGCCTCCATTGACACAGATAAATGTACAGCTGTGACGGCAATAAGTCTGGCATCAAACTCGACCATCAAACCAGCTGGAGGGCGTCATTTAATTTCCATGGTGGAAGTGGAGAGTTATTAATATCAGTGTGTGATTCTGTCGACAGATAATGGGACTGATGTAGAGAGATGGCAGATAAATAGTTTGGACAGAGGAAGATGGGATGAATGGCAAAGCTAAGCCTGCCCTGCAGCAGTCTGGGAAGAAAAAGTCTGATGTGCTCTTAATCATGTTATGCTGAAAACTTGAGGTGTGAACTGGATGGTGAATTTAAACTCTGTATGGATTATAATATTTAAAATGTCAACCTCATGATTTTTCTACTTATTTGACCAATTATTCTCTGATCCTAACCCTTCATAGGTCAATTCCTGGCCATTGCTAAACAGGACTGGGAATTCCAGTTTAATAAGCAAATATGCCAGCAAAGCAGCATTTCTCTTATTTAGTCAGTTTATTAAAGATTAAATGCAACAACTTTGAAATTACAACTTTGTTCATGTATATTTGAGATTAAAGAGAGAAGAATTGGTGGCTAGTTGCCTTCAGTATCTAGTAAAGGATTGTAGCAATCATAATAGTAATTGTATGACATTAGAAACAAAAATGAAGTGCAGTTTATTTGAGGTCCCTGTTGTGGTCTGAAAGAGGTGTCAGAGACACATCCTGCAGCTGCTACATGTAGAGTAAATAATTCCAAAAACTGAAAAGGAATAATTTTTCAGGGTCCTACTCCATAATTAATTAATTGCTCTGATTTACAGCTTAGCAAGAATGTTGACCATGTTTTCAGATGTTGTGACTTTTGGAAAAAACATAAAAGCAGTTTCAGAAAAAAACCTCGGGATTTGGATGTTTTCAAATTAAAGATCTGTCTGTGCAATACATTTTTATTGAAGAAAGTTTTAAAGGTCATCTTTTATTAATAAAATAACACTTTACAAACAAGACTAAGGAGAATCACTTCTCTTGGGGTGTCAGCTTCTTTCCCCTCTGCTGTCACTGAAAAGGTCACCCAGTATGTGCAAGAGAATAAAAGCCAGCTACCCTGTAGATTTTTATGTGGTCTTAAGAAATGCCACTATGCTGATTAAAACCAAAACTTTTCACCTTTTTTTTTTATATGAATTATGCATGGACTAAAGCTTGTTTTTACACCAGCCCCACCGTTTGAGTTGATTATATAAATGCAAGATTACGAGAAAATAAACAGAATAAATATTGCATGCTTCATGTCTCAACGCTGCTCACCTTCGCTGCCTCTACCATCCTCGCGGTGGCGTCGGCCAGCAATTTAGCAGCTGCCAGCAACTTCTTAGAATTGTCAACGTCCACCTCTGCCTCTGCATCCGACCTCATGGCATTCACCAGGTCTGAGGTGGCCTGAGCCAACACCCGAGCCTGACGAACCATCTCTCCTGAGGGGTGATAAGAGAGGACAGAGGAGAAAAAGGTGACAACATTAATGGATGAATCAACTTGTTTTAACTTAACTGAGTTTATAGTCATGAACAATGTGGACAAAAAATATAAATAAAATCCATCTTTACTTCTTTCTTGCAATAATAGTCAAACTATGCTTGGTGACTGCTTTCTCTTGTGCAAGTTAGAGATGATGATGATGCAAGCAAGCAATGCAATGCTGGAAAACCTTAGTGGAGCAGGTAAAATATTTCAACAAACTGCATTGATTTTTAATTTGATACCATTTAATTTTGTATCAGCAAGATAAATTTAAAGTTTGCTTCTTAAAATTACTGATAGTGACTGTTTGATGGCGTAAACATCTGCAACATAAGAAAAACACCTGGTGGGAGAAAACAAGCTATACAAGAAACAAACACCTTTCCCTTAGCTAAGTGTGGCTGGATTTTTTGATGACACAATGATAACACCTGTAGGTGAAACAATTGGATGCAACTATTCCACCAGCCTGGTGTTTTTGACTCCCTCTGAAAATATACTCTGTTCATCAGGCTAATGAGGTAAGACAAAAGAGATAAGAAATGGATTGGGGTCTATATTCTCTCTGTCAAAGCAGACCTGGCGCACCATCAAAGCTATCTGGTGGTAAGCCTCTAGAATTCAGGTGAATGTATCAGCTGATCTGCCAACACTGCACTACAGAGGGATTCACTCTCTTTTTTGTCTCTTCACATTTGATATTTGTACCTGAATGCCAGGTTTGACCTCACTTGACACATTTGACACCAGTTCAAAGGCTGAGTTCTCCAGCTATTTCAAGTATTTAGGCCCTCAGCAGAGCAAACAGCACTTCTACTTGTCTATCAAGCCAATCAATCTGGCTAAGATGGCTGCTGGGCCGGGACTTTCTCTTTGTGTGTCTTTCAATCTATCTGTCTTCCTCTGCTGTCAGACTTGTTAACATCACTGTCAGCTTTTTTCTCTGTGGCTTCACCAGAGCTGACAGGGGTCCATTCAAACCCACCATCATGCCAGTCTCTCTAAGGAGAAGCTAGGATGAGGCATGATGCGCAGTCAGACATCTACTCAGAAAGCAGAAACTTTAGAACTTTTAAATCAAGTTTGAAGCTTAAATGAGATATAGTTTATGTGCTTTTGTTTTTAAAGCAAGATATTTGGCCCAACCAGGTCAAAGTTAGCCACATTTGAGATCGAATTTTAAAGCATGAATGGACCAAAAATTGACCCGTGGTCATACAGAAACTCTTTGATGGGTTGCATATAGAACTATGATGGGGCAGGCTGGTTTTTGGTTGAGTATCAGGCAGAGCTTGGTCAAACCTTTGTCAGGTCTTGTAGGTTTTGGTAAGAAAAAAAATAAAAATAAAATCACAATAGGACTGGATGATAACAAAATAAAAACCACAGAACTTCTTACCAACAATCAGCTAGCTTGTATCTTTGTTTGCTTTTATTTTTGCCCAGATTGCCACATTTCACTCTAAACTCAAGCTGTCTGCCTCATGGTGGCACTAAAGAAAAAGGCAAGAGGATCACAGAAGTCATTAGGCTTCATCCTCTGGGGAGCATATATGATAAAAAATGTCATGACTATCCATCCAATAATTGATATTTCAGTCTGGGGATGAACTGACCTACTAAAGACAGACATGGTCATCTTAGAGCCATACATGGCTAATAAACACGTCAGTGAAAGTTGCTGGCTGTGGGTTGTACTTTCCTGCTAATGACTCAAATCATTATTGCTTTTCAAATCAAAAATAAATGTTCACTTAAAGGGTAATTAATTAACATGCTCTTTAACCTAAGCACCATCCAGAAGTACTTAATCACAAACACAAGTTCATTAATTTCAACATATTTCAGCCTTTCTCTTTATTTTTTAGCTCTTGCCAAATTGGATGCACAATTGATCTGATTTTTCTCAGCTTTTAATCTCTTTTGGACTCACCTGCGTCTCCCATCGAGCTGAAGATACTCTCAGTGACAGTCATAATGGTGTCTGTAGCCTGGTCATAGCGCCCGATAGGCTCTCCCCTTGAGGTGTACTGACGAACATGTTGCAGGAGATCTCCCAGAGCCTGACTCACCACGCTGGCGGCTGCACTCACCTTCAATACAGGAGATGCACATCATCAGCATTAGTGCCGTGTTTTTTAAGCTGCATTATTCCCAGCTTCTTATTCCATCAGAGTGGGGAGAAGCACACAGGACTCATTATCTTCATTGCTCCTTAAGCCATGTGTTAATACAAACTAAATACCCTCAATAAAAAAACGGCTGGATTGAGGGTCAGTATTCTAATATAGTAATAGTCTTCTCTAAATAAGTATTTTCTGGGTTAAACTTGTGATATGCCTTGTTATCTTCTGAGACAAAACTAAAAATGATACATAGAACCAATGGAGTTCAGTGCACCGCTGGTCATAAATCAAGCTGACCTGTTTGAGGAGCTCGCCATCTTCTGTGGCTGAGAGGCAAGCCTGGACGCAGCTTTCCACCGAGCGGTCCACCAGCTTCCCGGCTTCAATTAACTGCTCCTGGCAAACCGGTGAACTGATGGTGGGACTTACCACCTACAACAACAACAATAACAATAACAATGAGACAATGTAAAACAATCTCCAATGTGAAGAGGAGACACTGCTATTAAGTCAGCAATATGTGGAATGTCAAACATTTTTCTCCAGTTTAAAAGTCTAAACGATGGTTTTATCTAAAGTGAGAATTAGAGCATTAAAAACTGTCCAAAGTAATTTCCATCTAATTTCTTATAACATATTTTACATTGGAATAAACACACTGCTAAAACACTGTTTTCGTCATTAAATTACAAATTACATTCCACAGAGAACAGAGGACACAGAAAAAGGAGAGGAAAAAAATGATTTGAAAGGGATTCAGCAGATGGTTCTCATCACGCTGCCATGCAGAGAGGTGAGGCTTTGTTCAGTAAATGCAACTATTCAGATTGGGAGCTAGGAGGGCATTTAAACTAATTAGAGGCATGTGGGTTGTACAATTAAAGATGTGCAAATATGATGAGGGCACTGGGTATTTAACATTGCCTTGGTGCATCCAAAAATACTTATTTAGCTGCAAAAAAAATTACAGGTTATTTAAATATTTGTAGAAAAAACTCTTTACTTTACCAAACCCCACTGTGCAGTCTACTCATGAGAAAGCAAAGTTGTCGTTCATTCAATCAAATAGCTTTAATAATAGCTTCCCAAGTGATATCCTTACACCAAGTGTAATATTCAAATCCGAGACAGAACTGACATAATAAATGGAGAAACATTACACCACCAGCGCATCATTTCCAAGGATTTGCATAATATCCACTGAATTTAGTTTTTGGGAATTGAGTGCATATTATACAAACACTGATGTGATGTGAGTGAGTCATTTAGTACAATGAGTCCCATATTTCATGCTTGGTTGCTGTGGTGAATGTTCAGCACTGCTAGGGTTTGTTTTTTTTTTTGAGAGATTTCTACAGATCATTTGAATGTATTACAAACATATTTTTGTACCTTGGCACATGCTACCAACTGGGAGGTGGACAGGGCACACTGGGTGGCAGCAGCAATGACTCGGTTCTGAAGCACGGGGTCCTCTGCAACCTGGGCCACATTCTTGGCCTTCAGCACCAACATGGCGGCAGCATTGGCCACTGCTTTAGCCAAATTCATCAGGATATCCTACAACAACAACACCAACAATAATGGGTGTCAGAGATGCACAATATTTTATCTCATTCTCTTGAACAATGATGAACAATATTGTGGCATTTGAAAACGCAGATGAGGTCAAATTATCAATAAATACAGCTCTCTAACAGTTCTAAAACATATACTTAACCATAGAAATCTAATTTAAGGGTCCAGTGTGTAGGAATTATTGGTATCTAGTGGTGAAGTTGTAGATAGCAACTGCCTCGCTTTACTAGCAGAAACTACGGTGGCAGCGAAACATGCAATAAAACGCAAACGCCCCTAGCTAGCCAGTACTTGGTTTGTTCCGACCCGTGGTGATTCCAATACTCAGGTACCCTATATTCATACCTTTGAATATTAGATTACATTTATGCAAATAGAGCCTTCTTAATGTTACAAAGTGGGCCTTTAAGGGTATCATCGACAATCTCATCTAATTAAAAAAAAAAACACATTTGCCAACTGGACATCTGTATAAGTCAACATGACGGAATGACTGTAAAATACTGACAGGCAGGCTGGAGAAAAGTTGTGTTGCTTTGCTCGCTGTATAACCTCGACAAACATTGTCTTACAATAACAATCATGGTTCAGCCAAGTATGAGCTACATGAAAGAATAACACAAGCTTAACACCTAGAATAGCATTCACTTGAAACAAAAACATCTAGCTAAAATATTCCCTCCATATTCCCCTGGTTACAGTGTGGTTTTGATTAACTGAGTGGAAGCTCCTCAGGACTGAGTTTTCTTTGAACAGCATTCAGAGTGTGGTGTTGATGATAAATGGAAGGGGTGCAGCGTTACCTGGAACCTCTCGTCTGTCTCGCTCTCTCCAATCTGGCGCAGAAGGTCTCCACTGGCCTGGCCGATGCTGCCTGCTGCTGTCAGCACAGTCTGTCGGGGCTGCACACACACATACACACACGGAAAAGCATCAGGATGTGAAAATGCATTTAGACACCTGGCTGGGAACTGCATCATTTTGCATCTTGAGATACAGCATGGCTTCTACTTAACTTGTACAGTGTTTTACTGTGCTGTATACTGCAAATAAAAAAACATCAGTGCCATTCTGAGTTAGTCATTTCTAAAACAATATAATATTGCAACACTACGACACTGTTAACTCTAACAAACAACCAAGATCTCTTCGTCTAATTTGCCTACAGGCTACAAATCATCTTTCCAACTACTTTCATGCATAATGCACAAGTGTGTGGAGCTCAGGGTTGTGCCAAAGCTAAATAGGTCTGTGCATTATGCAGATTACCAGCCAGCAACTGTATAGTACATTAACTTCTGAATGATAACAACAAATTCCTAATAGACCTCAGTGAGAACATTACAGCTCTGCAACCCCAGCAGATGCAGACTACATTAGCGTGAGTGAATGTAGTGTCATTTATAGTATTTTTTAAGCAAGTTCTGTTTCCATAAAGGGACAAGATGCCTGACATTCAACCTAGCCTTACTCTGAGGTCTTTATTTAGACCGACCAGGACAATTCAGTTAGCTGAAAGCTGGACGGCAGAAGAGGATGTTAATATAATTAGATGTGGTTTTTGGAGGACCAGGAGAGATGCTGCATCATTATAGGATGATACATTGTCTCAGAGTAGAGCTGCTTCATGGGAAACTTTTTAGGCTGTCAATTTGGATCGAATAAAACCCAACTAAATACACACATAAAATCTGGCATTTCAAGTAACAAATGGCAAAAAGTTTGCTTGGGTCAAATCCATAGTCAGGTTTCACTTTCACACATTATTATCCATTGTGTGGATTTGGTTTGGACTCAG
>NW_023339663.1:20041424-20077864 GCF_004916995.1 Morone saxatilis | reverse complement strand
AATAGTGTGCCATGATTGTCTTCCTTTTACATTTCAGTTTCTACACTAATACCTCCCATTATGTCCTTCAGACTTAATTTGCCACATTGGACTTAAACCTAAAAAAACCACAAATATATCTGCCACCTTCAACAGATATACAGTAGATGCACAGAGGATGGGGAAGGAAGGCAGGTTTCAGAAGCAAAAATCAAAAGAAACTGATGATACTGTAATAGACACAAAAGTACAGTAGAAAAAAAAGACTTAAAAGACATAATGTCATTATCTCAGGGTTTGAGGTTTCTTTGCTCACCTCTCCAGAAGCCGGCTCCACGGCCTTCAGCAGGTCAGACACGGCCCCGGCTAGTGTCCGGGCAGCCCTCATCAGATCATTACCTCCGCCAACATCATCCTCCATCAGCGCAGCCAACAGCTTCACACCCTTTGACATTTCTGTCAGGTTGGAGGAGATGGTGGTGATGGCGCAACCCACTGCGGTGTAGTCTGTGTCAGTTGGATCGCCTGAGTATGGGGAGAAAGGAAAGAGTTAGGAAGGGCCATCAGATAAATAGTCTTTTTCAAACAGAGCAGCATGATTGCTCTCCAGTGAGTCTTCTTAAGATTCACTGACTAGTGTAGATGGTCTATCCATTCAACCAAGAGTCATAAATATTTGCCTTTAATGGAGTAGAAACTGCATAAACACATCTGTCCATTTTAGAACAGGGAAATAAGCAGGAACAATTACAGAAATGTATCAATCAGAGTGGCACAGAGCCAATATTCACCAAACCAGAGCGGGACAAGAGGGAACTATTAGACTTTATACAGGATCTACAATGATGTGAATGAACACCAGGCTGACTTTAAAGTCACTAATTGACCTGATAATTTTAACTCTGCAGAAAATAACACCTCTAAAATGTACTTGTAAAACTGTGGGCACATGTCTTCACACTCTCACTGGTTTCATTAAGGATTCCTAAAAGGCTTATAATAAATCCCACAAAGGCTATGCCACAATGCAATGTAGCCCTGCTCCATGATCGAGACACTGATGTTAATTATTTCATTGCCAGTGAATTGCATTAAATCCAAGCCAGAACACATTCTGCTAAGTCATGCCAGTGCCACTGACCAGCTGTGAGGTTGACAACAGAGGCTGTTCCTGCAGTGATGGCGTCGACCTGGGAGTGGATCTCGTGTTTTGACTCGTCCATCTTGTTCTGGATCCACACCTTGGATGCCTAGGTACACAGAGGTAGACCACACCGAAATACATTACTTTGCAGGCAGAAAACGCACCTAAAAAGCAGCATCAGTTTTGATTTTGTTTTATGGCTGCTGCACATTATGTATATACATGCATAGATTTGGAGTATGTGAGGGTTTTATGTTAACCGTAGACACATGTTTGTGTGCTGTACAGTACCATGTCCTGTCCCAGTGGTGGCAGGTTGTCGACCTCCCCTAGATCAATCTGGGCCTTCTGCACTGCTTGCATACTGGTGTTGATGGTTCCCATCAGAGCCTGCTGGGCTGAACTCTACATGTGCAGGAAGATAAACAGGTCAATTTCTCACAGGATGCACCCTACAGTGATTTTTCAAGGAACCTTGCGGAGGGAAGATCATTGTCCCCCTGTGAAGCTTACTGTTAAGCATGTGTGTACAGGACTTTATCATTGAATAAAGTATACATTACACTGAGAGCCATTTTGCTGTTCTTACCAGTGGTGGCATGTGTCCACGGTGCATCTGACCCATTGTGATCTGCTGTTGAGCAGATGGCATGGTGCCCATGCTGAGCGACTCGGTGCCAATGGAGCCGGAGCGGATCACCCCAGGCAGCGCCACTGAGCCATGCTCCACCCGGCCTACACGATTAAACTGCTGCTGAAGGATGGTGGACCTGCAGGTACACAAATAGGCAGTCAATGCAGAATCTATAAACGTTAAAGGGTTAAGCGCTTGTCTTTAAAACCCCATGGTCTTCAAATGACGTCCTGTCTTAAGTTAAAGTAGAATGGTACACAGCGTGAAAAGAATTCTGAAGTTTTCCTTTAGAGAGTCAATCTGGCAAGTTACATTTATTTACAATACTTTAGATTCAAATCACACTGTCAAGTTTTCAACTCAAGCAGAGAAAATCTCAGTTAATGTGTGCTTGGTTGATAAAGCCTGAGAGTCACAGGAATCTATTTAACTGATCCAACTGCAGTGACTAGTGCAGGGAATGAAGGTTTTCCAAGCACGCCTGCCAATTTTGTTCATATACGCACAGTGGCCTTTATGACCAAATTGATTAATCATTATCCTCCCAGCCACTCAAATTACTTGCTCACAGATCTGAAAAAACCTGTGCCAAACACGATGGAGCATGATGAAAATGCCTCACCAAATGTAGAGAAGAGACCAGAACCAAGTAGGAACATAATATGGTTGTCTGGATGCAAATAAAACACCCTACAAAATATGCAGCCAAAGACATATTTTAAAGATATTTGTGAATATATTTACATCAACATGTTATGTTTTCTGTCCATAGTGTTTCCTGGTATTATTTTGCAACACATTATTCAATAGAATAATCAACAGAGGGAGAGAGCTAGTGGGAATGGGAATGGCATGAACTTTTACACTGCACTGAAAAACAGAACTTCCTGGCCCTTGGTCCCTTTTAATATTTATTCCCATCTATACATCACAGACCTCACTTGTCACCAAAATAATAACTTCCTTTGCGCTGCCACATTTGAATGACAAGCCCACCTTTGCTTACTTACAATAAAAGACTATAAATTAAAATAATATACAGAGACCAGAAGCACATTCAAAAAGGTAAGGAAAGTGCCAACTTGTTGTTTTACTCTTCCTCCAGTCACATACATGTATTGTATCTCTCATAGAGATGTAAAAAAAGGAAAATTAGACCAATTATTCTAACAATAAAGAGCATACACGTACATGTACGAACATGATGTACAGATGCATCCATAAATACACCATCAGCTGAAAGCAGAAGCCAAATAACAGTCCAAAATACAGCTGTAGTGTAGTTATATATCAGAGACAAGCTGAAACTGTAGCAAAACGCATGAAAACAAGGACACAAAGGAGGAAATAAACTCAACCAACTGAAGACAAAAAGAGAGCATGTTTCGGTTTCTTGGCTTTGTGTGCGAGTGTGTTTATGGTAGAGATTTAACACCAGGCAGCGTGGTTGTGTTCATTTGTGACAGTGGGCCACAAACACACAGCAGACTGACACTGCAGAGTCCCACTGTGTACTTCTGGAAGACAAAGCTTTGTTTTGTTTTTCCTCAGCGAAGGCCTTCCAGAGTTTGGCTTGCTGTGTGTTTGCAGTATTAAAGAGTTTTGCCTTCGGCCCCGCACACAAGCCCAGATAAAACAAAAGGGGGAGAAAATAAATTTATAATTGCAGCAAATACCCTCACAGTTGACAGCAGGATAGCAATATCAATTGAGGCTAGACAGGAAAAAAGGCTTCGGTTACCCACTGCGTATAAATGAGGTAATACACATCTAATCAGGAAATGTTCCGATAGAGCCTTTGCTTGTCCAGGGCAGCAGAATTTCCTCTCATAATGATTATCTCTCAGGATAAAGTCTGGCTAAGGAGGTGTTCATCTGGTGAAATTAGGTCCTGGAAGATGGATGTGTGAGCTGTGTTTGAGGGCGGTGTGAGAAGGAAATTGAAAAAGGACACAGTCTCATATTGTGTTTTGCCAAAATAATATGCAATAACTTCAAACCCTCACCACTGCACAGTTTATAGTGGACTATAACACAACAAAGCACTACAGGGATGATATGAGAACTACTGTAAGGATGTATCTATAGAGTTACAAGGTTGTTGCGCCGTAGCTTTATTTCCTTTTCTTGCCTTTGCAAAGCTTTCTCTATGTCAATATAGTGTACGGTTTAATACAGCATGGGTTAAAGCTGCAATTGGAAATGTCATAGAAAAAAAAAAATGTGTCCAAAAAGTTCCAACAACTTATTTTAAGTCATAATTTACTAATTTACATACTTTTTCGGGGATACGGATTCCTCAAGCATGGTGGACTCCTCATCACCTTCTAGTCCAAAACGGTCTTTGCTTTGCTTCTGCAGGAGAGAGAAAAAAATACATCAAATATTACCTTCAAAAAGGAGCCAGCAGTGTTTATTTAGAGAAGATACCCTGAGGCTATCTCTGGTGAATGTCAGATTTAGTGTTCCATAAAAAAACATGGGCCCAAATTTATAAAGCAACCTTTGGTCTCAGATTGACACATATTTAATTCTACTTTTAGGCTTTGAGTACACCTGATGAAGGCAATTTAAACTGAAATGTCCTATGAAATAAACAAGAGCAAAACAGTGTGTGGGAGTTTTTCCACGTTTATTGAAGTCGTATTGCCTTGACATACCTGTCAAACCTTCATTTGTGCAGAGATACAGTATCTTTTAGGCATTTTAAAGGGCATTAGGTGAAGAAATTGCATATTTGTGTCTTTCATAATTGAGGAAAGAAAGAATGGAGACCCAAGTATGATGCCTGCAGGGAATAACTGTTAATAAGACTTATTCCACTCATTCATTTTAAGTGACTTGAGGTCAGTGATTGCTAAACAACATGAGTTCTTACAGTGTGCCACATGAGCCCAGCTGTCCTGTGCTCGTTTTATTTATATAACTGCAGCTGTAGCCTGAATACATCAAGCATCAACAGATCTGAGACTTTATCTGCCACAGAAGGATATTGATTCTTATGATTCATCTGCGTCTCGAGAGATAAATGTCTCACCTTTTTGAGGATAATGTCGATGTAACCAGCAATGAGCTGAGAGATCTGTTCCCCTTCAGTGGTCTGCACCGAGTAGTAGCTCTCCTGGTACTCCCCAAAGTCCTACACACACACACACACACACCATCTTAACCATGTATTTTATACTGGACTTTAAGGAATGTAAATACTGCAGTGCTTGTACTCTACACAGGCTGAGGATTTACTGTGAGGATTAATGTGAATCCATGCAGACAGCTAGATTCAGATGAATACTACACATTGTGTTGGGTAAAATCAAACTGCTGCAACATACAGAGTCAGAAGAAGAAGAAGAAATCTGCTCCAAGAAGCATTTTGGCGCAGATTTTATGTAAGAAACTGAGTAGGAAAAAAATAATCTGGGAGATTTTGCTTTATAAAAAATTATTTAGAAAAAATAAGTAAGATATATGGGCCCACCATTCAATTTACAACAGAGAAACATATGACTCCTTCAACGTGTGAACGACCAATCAACCTTGAATCCATTTTAAGTCCCCGTGTCACAAAAACTCACAGCCTAAACCACAAAGCACTCTTCTGAATTAAGGTAGAGTGTGTTAATTTAATAGAGACAGTGCTTCTACCAGATCTGCAAGATTAAATCCATGTTGTTCATTGACTCTGGGTGCTGACACAAAGCAGGGATATTGACAGGGAAGACAAAAGAGCCTGTGCAGTAAGAGGGAATGAAAGGACAGGCAGACTGAGCACTACAGTGATTGTTTTATGGCCACTGCAGGGAACAGCTGGGTTCACTGAGCCTTCCTATTTACTACTAGAGATGTAACGCTCAGTGTGGAAAGAAGGAATAAAAGATAAAAAGGACAAAGACAGAAGTACCATAACCTTGCGATTTCTTGTGAAAAGATATATTCAGAACTGTTGCTTCTGTGACAAATCGTATCCAGTCAGAAGTTGTTGTTTTTTAAATCTTTGAGGTCAATGTAGAGTGTATGTGTCTCTTACCAGGGTGAAGCTCTTGGGTGATGCTGCCCACCTCTTCACAGTGGTAAGTGGCCACTCCTGAACCACATCTTTGGTCCTCTCGTCCACTCTCATCACAGACTCTTTGGTGATTCCCAGGAGCCGTGGCACCAACTTGTTCTTACTCTTCATCTTTTCCTGTAAATAACAGAAACTTTATTTAATACTTTCCAAACTGGACAAAAACACTGCCATTAAGCCAAAAACATTACAGCAAACAAATACTGAATCAAACTGGAGAACAGATTAACAGCACTTTGTAACGTCCTGTAGTCCTTTCCTAACCCAAGCATCATATTTTTTAAAAATATATTACAATTAGATCATTTTGCAACCATTGTTGGACAAAAAAATACCACACATACCATATTATGACTGCCAACACTAAACAGGTGTCAACCTACAATTTTAAGCTTTGGATAGAAATGTGACTGACAATTTGTTTGACATTTGACAATCTTAGTCTCAGTATTGGAGTATGAGGTTTTTATCTGCACTTTTTATATCACAGCACTGTGAGTTTTGTAATAAGTTAGTTTGACAAAGCACTGTGTAGCGCCTTTTTTCTGCCAGTTGAAAAAAAAAAACGTTTTTGTTTATCGCTTATCACATCTGCATTTCAGGAAATCAAAACTGCTTCACAACATCTGAAGGCTGGATTTTTCTCAAATAACTTGGCAGGAAAGGCAATTCAACATTTTAATCTGTTTAAATGAAGTAAACGTTATTTATTCTTCCTAATTTAAATACATTGAATTAAACTGTACACCAGCTATTGATTGGACCAGTAATGGTTACATTTGTAGACATTTTAGGTTTAAAACATATACTTTTCTTTTCATGATTTTTGGCTCTTTTGATGTCTGTTTTTATAGATTTATGTTGCACTGTAGGTTTTGCCAACACACACACGCTACTAATAGTATTAGCGATGCCTCAGAGAGTGGTCATTGGGCCTCTGAGTACTGCTACTGATCATAACACTGCCTGCAGAAGTAGTAGGACCATCATTAACCACCATAGTACTATCACTATTACTATTACATACTACTAGTACATAGTTTGACTGCTGGAGACCACGCAGTGCCCCCATTACACCCACTTTAATTGAAGTTTCATGTGTTTTAATGTCACTTTGGCTTTTCTCGCCTGTATTTGTAATTGCCACGTGTAGCGTCTCTGCTTTCCATTGTCTTATGTATACAGGAAACTTCACTGTCATTGGACCACATCGTATAGATATAGGTAGAATAAATACATGAAAGCAGATGATCAACCAGACACCAACCTCATGATGCGAAAAAAACATTTTACATGAAGTCAACTGTATTCCTTTCAGCGAACAATTCTGCCCCCATTAAGATTCTTTCATTTTCTTTGATTTTCATATCCCGCTGCCTACTGAGGGTATTACTTGAATAAAAAGGCATTTAGAGAAAAGCACAGATTAACAGTTCATGCAACAAAATTAAAATTCACAGGCCTAGCTGTTTGAAACTCTAATTTTGCTGTCACATCGATCTGCCAAGATGGGTATTCATCTGTCTAACCAGTGAAAAAAACATAAAACTCTTCCCAGTTAGTAATTAAAGCGTTAAGTCTTAATCATGTCTTAATCATGTCTTTATCTTCCTGTCAAAAACTCTCAACCTTCTCCTGTATTCACTAAGCCTCTAATGTCATACTCCAGTTGCTGTCTGAGCCCACAGAACTTATTTTCCTGCCACTTGCATGGAAAGAGAAAGCGTTTTTCTTTAGGATCTGCAGCCGGCGAGCAGATGGACGGACCGTGATGGACTGTGACGTGAGGGCAAAGAGGTGAGTTGTGTAAAAAGTCCTGGATGGCCTGTAAACTCTCTGGGGCCTCCAGGGGATTATGGGTTAGGGACTATAGGCTGTATTTTTTCCAAGGTTATTTTTAAGATGTTTCTGCTCCACTGAATTACACTCGAGGATGACGGAAATGACAAAGGTGAGCAGATAAGATGTCAAACTGATCAAGGGGAACACAGATCCAAGGCCAGGAGGTGGGATATGGTCTCAGATGTGTGTATTTTACACTGAAAAGGAATAAAGTGAAAGGTAGAGTGTGGACTGTGGAATATGTAAGCTACTGCAAATAAAGATTGGACGAGGAGAGATCCGATCTAATAGAGAGTTGTTTTTTTAATATCTGATCTAAGCCCTTATCCTCCAGTTCTCAAAGCTACTGATGAAAAGCCAGGAACTGTCTGGTAGAGAGCAGCACAAGGGACTTTTTTTCCCCAAGCAAACACCAGAAATGATCTCATTTTCTATGAGAGCTCAGCGATGAAGTTTGAAAAGGTGAAAACTGGAATGCAATTATTGATGCTGACACTGAAGTTTCCCATGACTTCATGCAGGCTGTCCACTAGGCAACAAATGATGTGAGGGGGAAAAAGTTATCTGTCACTCTTGTCATAGCAGTTACACTAGTGCTACAATTGGAAATCAGCCAATTGCTCCTTTCAGCAGGTATCTGCTGGACTTATTTGGGAGAGTTAAGTGTTCCAGGTTTTGCCTGTGCGATGTTTCCCTCATTCACTCCACTTCCTCCCCCACTCGCTCTGAAATAATCTTTAGTGCCACACTCGGCTGCACAGACACATTTGGTTTCCTTCCAGGAACACGCTGAACTCCCAGCAGACGAGGTGCTGCCGGTGTGTATTTGTATGTGCGTGTTAGTGAGTAAATGAAACAGAGACAGACATGTAAGAGATGTATGGGGGGAAATGAAATAGCTTTGTAATTTCTAACAAAATAGCTTCATAAAAGGTTGTTGAGTTTTTCAACACAGTTTAGTGTAAAAGGGGTTGAAAATGTTTTATTTTCCAATAAAGAAAATTATCTACTTTCAATTCATTTAATAATGTCAAAGACTATGTAAAAGCATAATCTATATAACTAAAGAAAATGTATTTTAGCTAATAAACAAGCAGTTGCTGTTACTTTGCATTTTTATGCAAGAAGGACCAAATTTGGCTTTGGGAGAGCAGCTTTATCATCCAGCACAGGTGCAAGAACATTCCCACTACAATCCACATTTTTTCCTTTCTTTTGAGTCTTGTTTTAAGGTTTTACCTTTTAACACTGAGCTGAATAAAAATACTATTAAAAAGGATTAAGGCTTTTCTTTCTAGCATTAATGTCATACAATGTTTTGTAATGACTATTTTTATCTTGAGTGATTTGAACAGTAGTAGTAGCATTTTCCATCTTGGTTTGGGTGACATGAGAAGCTCCAAAGGTTCAGGTGGACAAAAAATTTGCCCACCTGCTGGGTTCTGCCTTCAACCTCTTTATCCAAATTTCACACTCAGGAGATACAAGTCTCGGATTACGTTTCAAGCCATTTAAAAAAATCTGCATCCGCCCTTTTAAGTATTCTAATTTTTTTATTTTTTTTAAAAAGGAGAAAAGAATGGGCTAGATTTGTCAGTTTTTGGGGGTAAAAAACGTTTTACCACTTACCTTGACCAGGAAGAAGGAGACGCCATATGTCCGCAGAGACCGTGCCAGTTTGACGTATTTCACTTTTGCTTCAATCTCTGTCATCTCTCCACAGTTTTTGTGATCCTGTGGGTTGGAATAATTATGTATTCAGCATCTGAACAGTTGGTGCACAATTGTCAAATGAGCTGAATGTAAAACAATCAATATGTTGTTTTTCACCTGGAATATTTTCTTCTCAGCTCCTCTCTGCTTTATGTATTCTTTGGGTAGAAACTCCTTCAGGCTAAAAAGAAATAAAACATAGAAGAAGCTGAGATTCATACAGAAAACACAACCTAAGTTTTTTCTGCTAGCTACAGCCTTAAAAACATGATGAATTTGTAAACTCCTGGTGCGGAATTATGACGTAAATACAACTTTTTCATGAAAAGGTTAAATTCTTTTACTTTTAGTCAAATTGATGAAAATCAAATGCATTGTACACGTCATGTTTGGGAAACAATCTGTTTTCATTTTATTTAACATGATTCCATTTGGATCATCACCCTTCATCTTTGTACCACTGAGTAATCTTCTTGTGGGACAGAAACTTACTCTAAGAATCCAGGTTTGTGTTTATGCTCTATGTAAGGTCCAAACTGGATCTGGGCCTGGATGCCTCCGAACTCGCAGGCCTTGTCAAAAGATACGGGGTGAGAACCGTTTAGGATGTCATCTCGAGCCTGAAAGTCATAAGGACAACCTTTCATTAATTGGGATGTGCTGTCAACTCCAGTAAACATATCTGATTCAGCTAGAGGCAGAAAAACTGCACCAGAGTGCAGACTGGCAACTTCAGAGTGATGGGTCAGACCTGTACGTAAAGCAGATTGAGCTGGACAGGGTCTCGGGAGTCCACGTTCTGGTCGGAGTAGAAGAACTTGCGCCTGAGCAGAAGAGTCTCGTTCTCGTCCACCCCCTGCTCTCTGAACGTTCTGCTGTGGTCCAGCCAGTTCACTAACAACACAAGGTACAGCCACAAGGGTCAGATTATAAAAATAAACCCTTCTTTAAAAAGGCTGACAAATCTAAATATGAGTATCAGTTAATGATTTTATACAATAATCCAATCTGTGTGGTTACTCGGAAAGAAAAGGATTTAAAAGCAATGAGAGATTAAAAAAAAAAAGAAATCCTTGGAGGTTTGGGTGTTACTGATGATAGTTTTAAGAATTACCTTAGCCAGATTACATGACTACCAACTCCAAGCCATTCCTGTTAATCTAAAGGGTGGCTTCCCTCTCACCACAACTTCCAGATTCCAGTAGATATCACAGGCAGCTATTAAATGGACATCAAGTGGCCATTTTTCTGTTTAAAGAACATCACACTGAAGATTTTCATTTAAATAAATCTCTGTTAAACAATATCTATCTGTTAAAACACTTTATCGCCAAATGAGGTAACACAATAGTAATTAAAACTATGGCCCACTGATGGAAACCCTGGCATTATTGCAAGCATGGCAGTGTTACACACTGGGAGGTGGTGACATTCCTGGAAAAAAATGCTGTGTTATGTTACTTCTAATGCAAACCGAACACATTTCCTACTGCTGCAGCTTTACATTTAAAGCATTTAACTGGCGAAACATGAGTTGCCTTTTATTATGAAGTAGTTACAGTAAATGCAATGTGTTTGTCAGTGAGATTAGCAAGCATAACCGCTACCTTTCAAAAATAAAAATAATAAATACAACAGTTCCTTATGTTTGAAGTTATTTCGACAGAGTAAGTCTCTTACATTAGAACCTAACAGTATCGCCAAATAACAAGATGAGATCTTAAGGCATCGTCAACTGCAAGAGGACAAATTAATACCCATCAGGCAGACAACGGTTTTAGCATCAACAGCTTGTGAAGCAGTTGTATGAGCAGCATTACCACCCCTCCACTACCCCATCAGGATTGATGAATATAATTGTACTGAAACTCCACATCATCGTCGGTTACGTTGGCTTTCAGCTTCATTTTTCTCTCGGTCTCGCAGCAGCGTCTGTCTTTCTTCAACGTGCCCCACCCATCCCTCCTTCTTTTTCCTCACTGCTTCCGGATCAAGCAGAGTATTCCTCTAGTGTGTGCCTGCGAGATGAAAAAGGAAAAAATATTATGATCTACGATACCCACCGCGCAAGACAGTAAATATAAAACATTTTTACCATACCAAATAAAGACAAGTACAGTTAAAAATGGTGAACCTGTACAGCAAACTAAAAAAAAACTTAAAAAAAAAAAAAAAAAAACTTACTAAAACATGAAAAGGGCTAGTATAAGAAACCATGTACCATTCTACTTGCATATAGTCACAAGCAGCTCTCCCACTGCTTTTGGCTCCACCATGATGGTTTAACAGCCTCCATCCAACATTGATTTTCTGGCCTCTCTTCTTCTGTATCAAGTATATCCTAGTCCAAAGACAAAAAGTGAGAAAGAGAACAGAGAAAAAAAAGAGCCAAAAAGAAGAGAGAATGCCAGAATAAAATGCAAGAGAGAAAGAACGGAGAGAGCACTGAGGAAATGATCAAATGCCCAGGTTGCGTGGAGCGGCAGGGAGAATTATGCCAAAACCTACTAACGGCTGCCTATCACAGGGCCGCTGCTCCCCTCCAATCACAACAATGAAAGATTGGTCAAGAATAATTGGTCACAGTCATCTTTCTTACCTGGTGGCCCTTGTGGATTAAAGAGGAAAACCATTTAGGAGCTGCCAAAAACCAACCCACAGATGACTGGACGAGCGAGCACTACATGACAAACCAGCAGTCGCCTCGCGCCTTTGCAGCGGATCAGAGCCTGCAAAGATCTACAGCTGCTGCAGCACTTCTTAAAGTCACTTTTAAAACTTCCTTGATGTCCTGATTCCATTTATCCTGTGCTTTTATTCTTTCTCTTTCTGCCACTTTTACTCTGTAACCTAGTTTAGAGTAAACCATGTTCCTACAAACTGCTTGCCTTTAACCAACAATTATTTGAACAAATCAAATTTCATATTTTTTCCATCAAAAGTCACTGATCTATTAATGAAAAGCATCATATTGTACAAGTAGTGTATTAACTCTGTGTGCGTTGATTGTACTCGTTATTCACACATCTCTCTCCATAGTTTTTCGTGTGTTGTGTGTCTGTGTTGTGTGATGTGTTGGGTGTGTGTGTGTGTGTTGGTGGTGGTGTGGTTGTGTTGTGTGTGTGTGTGTGTGTTAAACAGGCTGATATATTTACCCCATTGCGGAGCATGTAGTAGTCCAGTGTCCTTCCAGACTCCAGCCAGATGCCTTTCCTGGGGTCTTCATCTGACAGAAACAGACCATAGTCTGAAGCTGGAGAAGTGAAGAGAGACATCATTACTTTAGAGACTGGGATGGAAGATATTCTCCTAGTCCTCCTGTCAGGTGGAAACAATCAAGTCGGAACATGCAACCTCCTTCAGATGACCTATATAACAGAACACAGGTCTTTATAGCTGGCAAGCTAAGATTGATTGGCATCCAATGTGTAGTTTAACATAAGTCTCAGTCAAGTCACATTAAGAATTTGTGACTCTACAAAAATGTCATATACAATATTATATATTAGAAAAGAAAGAAATAGAAACTTGAGGTAATTTTTGCTGTTCCTAAATATGTATTATAATGTTTTGTTATATTTATTGAACCCCATGTATTTACATTTGTTTTTGAGCAATTCACCAATTAGATGTATTGCCCTTAATCCCCGTTTCTTGTATACTTTACACCCCACCCAGTGTCCTTCCTGTGAAATGTCTTTTGATCATCCTCACCCTGTCCGGTCTGAGCCTCAGGGACCCTCTCTCTGATTATCCTACAGGCATCATAGACTGCCGTGGAGGGCTCGAACTGCATGGTCTTCACAACATTGCACTGGCGAATGCAGATTTTCAGCGACAACACCACCATCTTGGCAGGCGGTGTGGGCGGGGGCTGCAGCTACACCTGCGCAAAACAAGGACAGAGAGGGGAAGGACAGAGCAGATAGAGGTTGAGTCCAGGAGGTCCAAAACTTGAGCACAGTGATAAAACTCACTGACTGTGATAAATGAGCCAGATGTTGGAGGAGAAAAATGACTTTTCTGTTGCTACAGAGGGGTCGCATCCACTTTACACTCGGTCTGAAACACATTTCTCTTGCAAATGGGATTTTCAAAGACACTAAAAGTTACTTTAATCCACTGCGGCATCACTGCTATGCTTGATAAAACAGGTAACATCTTTTTTTTTATTCCCCCCTCAAAGCCTTTTTTCACTTCACGCATCTGTGCTTTCTTATAGTTAGGCCGTGCTGTTATGACACACAAATATACACACACACACAAAATGTCTTTCCCTTGAACTGTCATAAACAATGACATTTTATGAAAGAAAGAAAGTTCTAATTTGTGCACAGCAAAACCATTGTTATGCTTCATAAAACAAAAAGTGCCGACAACAAATTTATCACTTTTTGAAAACAGCCCATCTGGTCCCTGCTGGGGACAAAGAAAATACTCAATATTCTGGGCAAGAGACTTTTAAAAAGGTAAAATAAAGCAATAAAGCAACAAAGCTATCCACAACAAGTGGAACTGGAGAGGAAACTCCCAATGATCTTTTTTTCATATTAGATGTGTGAAACAAACCACTTCTTAACATCGCACTTCTGAAATCACTTCTGATGCCAGTGACCAAAACATCAACCACAGGTCTGAGCACACATTATCATCTTCACAGGTACAGAGGCAGCAAAGCAATTTCCAGCTTGTTATCTTCTCAAGATAAAATCAGTATGGATCCAACACTGTTAAACTAACAGCACACTCCATATTATCTTACCACATATAAAGTTAACCACAAACAAAGAATTATCCCTTGAATCTGCAGCTGCCCTCGGATTACGGAGCTTTACAGCGAGTTCCAGCTCATTGTTCCGCTGTGAGCCCAAAACTTGACTGTTTTGGTTAACACTCACCATTCTCATAGCGTCGCTTTGGGCCGCAGCAGGCAGCTGTTTTCAGTGACAAAGCTCTAAAACCCACTGCACACTATATGCTCAGCACCAAACAGCCAGCAGACACAGTTAGCAACTAGCTGGTGAACATAGTGGAGCATTTAGCAACAGGGCCAGATATTTTTCTCAGGAGCAAAAAGAGAGCTAATAGAGAGGGAATATTGGATATATATTTGCCAGGTGGCCAGAAACAAAACTCCAAATGAATGCTAATGTTGCTCCATAACTGCTTGATGTGTAAATAAGCTCTCTATATCAACCAAATGACTGAGGGTATGTCACTGTTGTGTTCACAGCTTTTTCCTGTTGCCCCCCCAAGTGGCAAAAAAAAAAAAATCTGTTATTTCAGGTTTAGATATGAATAAAAATACCCATAATTATGAAGCCTGCTTGTTTTTCAGATTCGGCACTGGTGCGTTTCACAGAGTAGGAGGAAGGAGGAGAAGAGAGCTTTGACCTCCCAAACAGAGCACCGCCTGTCTGGGACCAACGGGTCCACAGGGCTCCTCTGTGTCAGGGGGTCAGAGGTGAGACGTCAGTCTGGGCCATGGCTGAAGTAGGCGGGTGGCCCCTCACCTGCTCCGCTAGCCTCTGACCCTGACTCAGACGTTCAGAATCTGGTTCCTATGTGAGATGTGTTCGCATGCAGAAGTGAAGGTGTTTGTCTGGCTCACAATGTTGACACTCGTCTACAGTATCCTGAAGCCAACTGTGGTTAGAAGACAAGTAGATATTATTGAAGGATGTACGATAATTTGCCCAAATAGTTAAGCATTTATCTGAGGCAAATCTTTATTTCCTAAAAATAAATAATAATTTCTAAACATTTCTTTTTTGGGCTCAGTAACTGCTCCATTGGTGCACTACCTTTTATTGCAGCCCGTGAATTTGTCTCAGTTATTGCTTTGGGCTCCAACTCAATCAGTCAAGCACTTCCAGAAAACTCCGGTTGATAGTGGTTGGACCAGTGCCAAACTCTATCTTACCATCACTCACGCAGTCAGAGCCTGACTGAGCTTTAAGGACAAGCACCATCCTGAAACAGATATGAAAAATTATTCTAGTGATTCCGTAGTGTTCAACCTAACCTGTCAGAATGAAAAGGTCCCTCGAGGGAAGTATCATGACAGACAAAACTCCTAGGGATGCCCTTAAGAGAGGTGTTTCATTGAATAAAAGGCGATTTTGTGGAAACACTGACCGGGCTGAGGGAGATTTACAAGTATGGGAACACATTTTTTAAATACTATAAATCCTGTATCATTGTATGAATCCACAAAGCATCGCCATCTGGTTATGGGTGTTTTTCCCTCCTTTTCTGTTTTGATTAGATCATAGACTGGAGCCTCGGTGGTCTGGTTTATACCTTTGGGTCGTATTTGTTCGCCTCCACAAACAAACTGCAAAAACCACAGAAATAATGTGATATTCCTCTTTTAGACTGTAATCTCTGCAGCATCAGCCTCTACAATGGTCAGACACACAATGGTCAGACACACAGCAGGAAGAAGTGAAGAGATAAGGGGAAGCAATGAGGAAGGAGCATGATAAACTAATAACATGATGAAATGGTTATCAGTGGAACCACCAGCAGGCTCAGCAGGACTACAGACCATGAACTATAGAGAGAAAGCTATTTATGGCCGTATAACTACAAACACAGAAATCACTTTTCGATTTTAACTGTATGCCACATCATGGTCAACATCTTTAATTTGACTTTGAATCTTTGCTTGCAATCCACCGCACCCTGAGGCGCCTTTTCATTTCACTGTAACACCATTTGTAATAAGAAACCAGCAGGTCTATAATGCTCAGGTTTAATGGATATTTGACTTGGTTTTTTTTTATGCAACTGTGTCCTTTCACCACATCTAAGCTATGTAAAGCGCTTACTGAATAACAATTGATTTGAAGCATGTTAATAGAATGAACAATGAAGTGGTACAGCTGACAATGCAAAAGTGGATGCAAAAAGCAGCATTCATTCATAATTTGTTCTATTTCACGTAAGTGTGTTGCTGCGACATTTATTTATGTACTACAATGAAATTCAATAATTGTGTTCCATGGTGTAATAGTGTAATTCAGTCTGTAGTAATACAATATTTTAAATGTTTGGGCTCTGTGCTTTAAGGCTTAGATAAATAACAATAAAGCAAATGTGCTTCTGCATCAATGTTGAAATAAATATAAAAACTATTAGCTCAGGTAACCAATTTGACCATGAACCCCACCTAAGGGCCCTACAGGCCATTGTTAAATGTTAGTCTCAACTATGCAGTTGAAAAAAAAATGTGTCCGATGTTGCGACTCCTGATAGCCCACCACTCTCTGCCTAACTGCAACTGGGTATTGGGGGCCCAAGTAAAAACAATAATTTAAATCAGATCACACAATCATTTTCAATCCTAGCAGTAATATGAAAATTGGTTATGTTACATCACATGGCTTATTTATCCTACCTTAAACCATGTTGAGCCTTGATGTGACTCACCTGTGAATTATAATTCATTTTACTGCACACAAACAACGCATTGATATAAGGGCTCAGTTGTTTCATACACAAATAGTTTCTTCAACTTATTTAACATGAAACTTTTCATCTAATTAATCTAATTAAATACAAATAACATGAAACAAAGCTAATTATGAGCTTGATTGTGAGCATGACACTCTAATAAAGCCAATTTTAAAAACTGAAGGTCGATTTCTCCTTCATCCTGCATCAAGACAAAGCTCCAAGCCTCCATCCAGGCTGGATTACCACCAAAGCATCCTATTATACATTTTCCCTTCCCTGCGATGAGAAAGGACTTGCCGAGATCAAATGTGATCGTAAAGCCCCCAAAACACTTGAGTACAACCAACTCATTAGGCTGATACCAAATCCAGTGTGGGAATAAGGCTCCAGTGTGCATACACCAGTAACAAACCCACCTTAGGAATCATGTATGGACCTAATGCAATTTAACAGATAGCTCTCACCATTTAAAACTTCAGGATCTATAAGGATACTGTTAACAGAGGTGAACCAATGTCATCTCTACCATCAGTATCAGCACAATAAACAGGTCCTTTGTCTAGCATGCTAACATTTGCTAATTAGCACTGAACACAAGTACAGCTTTGATCTGATGACGGCACTAGAAGAAAAGTTAAAGAATCACTGAAGTTATCGAAAGTCACCCAGAATGAATGTCTCATCTGAACCATAATTCATGCCAATCTATCCAATAGTTGTCGACATATTTCCCTCAAAGAGACAACGGTGAACTTCATGGTGGTGCAAGAGGAAAGGTCAGGAGACACCAAAGTAATTAAGGGTCACCATTTGGGAATCATGAATGTCATCCATCAATTGTTGTGGAGATATTAAGTCTGGGCCTAAGTGGTGCCATTTTTAGCCATGCCACTAGCAATTATATTTGAACGGCATATTGTTAGTCATACTCAAATCATCATGGGAAATGTTGAATGGAAAAATGCCTTTAATCCAATAACTTAATATACAAAAACAGGCTCCATTATCAAATCCTGGACTTGGCATTTTATGGGCTTAACAGCCTGTTTGGGTCTATTAAGACTAATATGTTGATAAAATTACAACAAGAAATTTTAGAAGTACAATTTTAAACTGCAAGGAACAAATAAAGCCAGCAGAAACACTCCATGAGAGGCTGATGACAAACTTGCAACTTGATTTCCACTTGATAAGATGAAGAGCTGTATTTTCAGTGACGACGGCAGTCTAGTCTCACCTCCAGCAACCTGCTACATCCCTCTTGTCTTCAGCTCTCTCTATGCTGCTAATTCCACCTGGATGCAGGCCCATCTGTTTGCCTGCATGCCTTATTGATCAGCCCGCTGTATCTGACTGCACTCATCCACCTGCTGCACCAGGCTGCCATCAGTCGGGCTAATTTACTTGCCTTTCTTTCAGCTCTGTGCCTCACTATCAATGCCAACTCCTGCTAAACAAGAGAGGAGCAGTGATACCCACCACAACATCAAGAACCGTTTGCAGTTGCCAGTCATAAGAAATGCAATTTTTACATCCAAAAATTAAACAAAAGTAAATCCTTTGAGCAGAGATAAAGGAGCCACTGGCCTTACACAGTGTGTGGACAAAAACACAGACAGAGAGTACACAAATCCATAATCATTAATACGCTGTACACTCCCACACTGTAATACATAAGCACAAAGCAGCCCTCCCCCTCCTGACTTTAAACTCAACTGCACCAGTAACACCTACACTCCTTAGATCTACTGCAGGCTCATATAACAAAGAATATTCAACAGCACCACTCTACTGTAAGCAACATTTTTTGTGTTTTACACCAACAACAGCAGAAGCTCATTCAGGGCCAGACAATTTATGGCAGACTGGGCTTTTGTTAAATAATTAATGGGGAATTTCAGGAATATATTGTTGTAAATAGTGAAGAGCACTCTTACAATGTGTTTAAATTCATTATGATGAGGAGGAGAAACTACTCCATCTCCATGACAACTGAGCAAAAATTATGCTGAAGGGGTGCAGCTTAAAGCTTGTAAAAATCCAAGTAAGTGGACCTTTAATTGAGATTTTTTTTTTTTTTTTAGCCAGTTAGCAGCATGACTTTAAGAATGGCAATGTCTGTCTCTTGGTCCAGACTGAAATATCTCAACATTTGTAATAACCTTGATCCCCTGACTTTTCCCCTAGCGCCATCATCTGCCCCAAATGTCTATTTCTCCAATACTTTGGTTTATGACCAAATCCCTGCAAAACTAAAGATATTCCCACCAGCTGTACTTTGTGGGTAGTGTTAATTAGCAAAGGTTTGCACGCCAACACTCTAAACTAAGATGGTGATCATGATTAATATTATACCTGCTAAAACATCATAGTATCGTCAATGTGCCCATGGTGACATTTTCTAGGCCAAAAAAGTAGACGAAGAACCCAAAAGCACAGTTCAGCTGCAGTTCAGCACATCTTAAGCCAGTACTAAGATTTACTTCAGCAAAGAGAAAGCATAGTCGGTGATAATAGAAAGAGTCAGCTGCATTCAAGCATCTGAGCCCTCGAGGTGCTTTTTAGCCTTGTATCATATTAACCCTGCACAAAAAGCAGACACTGATGGGGTACATCTACTTCCTGCCAAAGACAGTGTGGTGATGAGGCCATTTGGAAAGTGGATACTGTACTCCTGTGAGTGGTACTTAGTGGCCTGGAGCAAAAGTGAGAGCACCCTGGTTGTGTCATTTTGGAGGAGGTCAGACAAACAGACAAATCCATTGGAATGAATTGATTTTTCAGAGTAATGTCGCCATTTTAAATGTTGTGCGATAGTGTGACTGAGCTTTAACTGAGCAGGTTATCTGGGCTCTCTGTAGGTGCAGTGCACAGCATGTCAAGGATCTAATGATCTATTAAAACTGGAGGCTATAGTCCCATTCTACTGGAGCTGGGAAATCCAAGAGAAGAAATGTTGACAGATGTCAAACACGTGAGCTGCAGTGGTCTAGTCTATATTAAGCATTGTAGTGTTTGAGTCAGTAACTCAAAGACATGGGTTTAAATACGGACATCACACACCAGAGGAGGATGGAAAGCAGTTTACATTTTGCCACTGTGCATGCACAGAACTCGATTTCATTTGGAGAAAACTGCCCCCCTTAGAGTCAGACAAAGGTTCGTGGGATAAAAGGAAAATGAGACAGAGAACTGGAACATGTAGCCATTGTTCAATAGATCAATGAGGCAGCGCAGTGCCTACTGGGAATGCCCGGGCCCTATTACAGTAACATGGCCTCTAATCCAATAATAGACCAGCCTACAAGTGAAACAGACCAATCCTAGAGGAGTTCTGGACCAGGGAACGTATTAAAAATTTGGCCAGAGCATGTCGGTAGCCTAGTTTTGACATCAGGGCCAAACTGGGCTAACACAGGCATGGTAATTAGTCCATCTGTTTCCTGTGTAGCATTTCTGTATTTAAAGTCCATCTCCAATCAAACTGCTTTGTTTGTCTGCTACAACATACATTTAATTATCCTTATCACAGCATTTTCAGATTAACACACCACTTTCTAATTTGCAGTTAAAAAGCATATAGTTTCTGACCTAAAGCAATGCCACTTGATCCTGCAATGGAAAACAGCACATGTACAGCACAATACGACCTTATCGTATGACAGCGGCTTTCATTCTGACACCACACATGGCCTCGGGAGATGCAATGAGGATGAAGGTTGCTGGAAACTCAATGATGTTGTTTTCTAAATGAATCTGACTGTGGAGAAACCACTTATCAAATGTTATAATACATTATAAAACAGACACTAAGATGACGTGTGCTTAAAAAAAAAAAAAGAAAAACTGTAAATAAACTAAAAAACAAAATATTTAGGTTGAAGCCTACTGTGACATTTATGATATTATTCCTGACTAACAAGTGCATGGAGGGGGCTAAATTTATTCCTTGAGGATTTTGCAGATTATGATCCATCTATTTTACATACACTGCTACTGAATAATAACTAGGCTGTGTAATGCACCACTTTGTTGGGATTCATCGTTACCACCTTGAGGGGGTCTGGTTGAGCTATAATGAGGGGGAATCTGTGTGATAGGACCCAGCAGCAACAAATTCAATTAATTTACACAGAATAATCACAATCAGTGGATTTGCACAAGTAAACTAAAAAAGCTGGCCAGCATGAGCTAATGTTAAAAAGTTCCAGCAAGTTTTAAAAATAGAACGCTGTAAAATAGTCTTTAATATGCACTTTATAGCTTCATAGATGATATAATGATATATAAAAAGAGATATATAATATAGTATATATAGTAGTATTATATATATATAATAATATAATATATATATATTAATAGTATATTAATAGATATATATAAAGATATAAAGATATAATGGTAAGGCGAAGGCGAAAGTTGACAGCCTCACCATTATTATGGTATCATAAATAAAAATGTGATGTCTAAATGGTTTGGGTGCTTAGAAAACATAAAAATACTTGGACAAGCAACACAGCAGCTAGATTTATGCATCAATGTTTATACAATACAAACAATGTTTCACTTTTACAAGAGAGGCTAAAAAAAAAACAAAAAAAAACACACCACTTCCATGTACTTTACATGCCGAGTATCAGTTTTTAGTCTCATGCACAGCTGACAGCTTGCTGATCGGTTTTACTGCTACTCATCTCTACTGACCTATCAAGTGTTCAAATATATTTAAATCAGTCTTCTCAACTGCACAGACACCCTCCAATCTACACAGAGGTTATTCCAGGATGAATCCTTTTAAAACGGTTTCCACAGTCGTCATTTCCGTGAAAACACACGGTACAACAAGACATTTCAGACTCTCTCTGCCTACTCATCAGGCAGAAATGGAACTGATCTAAAGCACACAGTCTTAGTCACACACGATTGAGCCGGCACAGTTCAGAGTGAGGTCATCATCATCATCATCGTCCAGCAGGCTGAATGGGGTGGTGGTGGCCAGGAGGTTAAAAAAAATAAAATAAAATAAAAAGAGTACATTTGTGATTATAGAGTCAGTGGGAAATGCAGGGTGAGGAACTGAGTAAATATCTCTCTGCCTTTTCTAAGTGCATCAGAGTGGAGCGGTGACACCCTACTCCTGCTCAGTACTCACGGTGTGGCTCGAGGCTCACACAGGCCACAGAGTTCAGGCATTTTTTCTTTAAAAAGTTTCTCAGAGTAAATGAAGCCAGGCTGATTGAATGTTACAAGTCTTTCAGATAAAACATGCCGACCACTAAAGGGTCATCCGCAGTTTTAGCCTTTTTTCAACCTGAAAGTGTTGATAAATACTTGTTGGGAGCAAGTGTGGCAATGGGGTTCGAGTGAGGAGTAGAATAAAAATTTCAAGTGCCTGGTGACAAACTCTTCTACTTATTTCTGCTGCAACATGCATGTACACAAAAGACACACGGACATACACACATACATACACACAAACACATCTCTTCTTGAAAAGGAAGCTACATGTGAGAAATAAAGCCTGTTAGCATAATTATCCACCTGGTCGGTGGTGTGGTCAGGTGACAGACTGCAAACCTCCGGAGTGACAAAAACTGTGTGTGTTTTTGCCTGTGCACGTTTGTATGCATGTACGTGTTTGTATGCATGTACGTGTGTGTGTGTGTGTGTGTGTGTGTGTGTGTGTGTGTGTGTGTGTGTGTGTGTGTGTGTGGTGTCGGTGTGTGTGTGTGTGAGTTAGAGAAAGAGAGAAAGAGCGAGCTTGGCAAATGGTTCAGGCAGGCAGGTGATGCATCTCTGTCGGCAGCAGCACCGACACAGGTGTCGAGTTTCATGCAGAGGAGAGGAGAGGCAAACAGTCGCCCAACTCTCCCACAAATCCAACATAGAGCTCGTAAAGCCATTCAGCATAATAGAGTATCACACAAAACGTGGTAATTTATTGTTATTGCCTTGTTGTTGTTTTTTATGTGGCCATAAAAGGGGACACAAGTTGTTAGAAAAAATGTTCTTTTAAGCTAAGCATATCCTCCCTCCTGACTCCTTATTTTTTGAGTGCTTCCAAGTTGAACGTAAACCATGAGAGGGATGGACCTGGGATCAATTCAGCCTCTCAACCAGAAGAGGGAATCAATTTGAAATAGGAAACCAAACCACAGTCACCCCTCCATCCTTTGGCTTATACCAAATATCAACTTGGATGGGTGCTCGAAAACAGAAGGGGGCTGTGCTGTGTGAGACGACGCATTAATGAGCCACCACTTATAACTTCATCTTGCACCCACTCGCACATTTTCCTTTTTTTCCCTTTCCTTTGTAAAAATGACAGCTTTTGATTTCCATTTAGGATATGTATTCAGCCTCATGTATAATATTACTCTGACTACTCTATCCCCATTTGAGGATGTGTTCAAATACAGGTTGTCATGGTTACAGAGGCTGGTTGAGGGCTGACTAATATCTGGTCTGTTTTATAAGGTGTGGAAATGATAAAACACTACAGCTGATATTTGTTGCTTGGTATATTTGTGGATTAAAGCTACTGTTAGCTGATAAAAATAACTAATTTTAAATTCAAATTCAAAAGTGTTTTTTTTTAGGTTTACCTGAGACGTTTGTTCTTGTAAAGTTTACAAAAGAAGCTGATAATGTATTCAGACCATAATGGGACACTAAAAGTTTCACTAAATCATAGTCTAATAAAATGAGTGAACCAGCTTTGATGCCACATTTAACAGAGAGACAGCAGGGGAAGTATCATCAGTGCATGGAATTGTTTCTCAGGTCTGCAATCCTACATGAATGAATTAATGAATTGATCACATTCTTTGTTGGCATTAGAGAGGGACCTACATGCTTTCATAGCTAGATCTAACTGACTGGCATTAATCAACTTGCTTTGACAAACAATTTAACTATGAGAGCAGTATGGCAGAAAACTGAACTCCTGAGTGCGATATCATTTTTTAACAGGGATTTTACCCAACAATCGTGATTAACAATATCACGTAATCTATTTTCCTTGTTCCAAACTGGTTGCTTCTCCCCATGATAAAAGGATCAAAACATCACACACCCCCACTATGGAAAGAAACCACAATTGCATCAAAATAAGTAGCACCAAATATATACACACACACACACACACACAGACAGACACAGACACAGACACAGACAGCAGACACACAGACACACAGAGGTATCTACTGAGTGACACATACTTTCCAAGCGCAAACCTGTAATCAGCTTCAAGAGATTAATCATCAACACAACCCTTTCCTGTCAACAACAGCATGCCTACATCAAGCGCACCCCAGCGAGTATAAAGACCACCATGACCAAACAGCTGGTAAAGAGCCAATTCGGGTCATCTTTCATAAAACCGTGAAACAAACTACTGTCACTTCTGCCTGAGGCCAATATAACACTTAATGGTGTTGCTTTTTTAGCTCTCAATACAAGAATCTGAAAGAGCTGCATCGTGCAACAGCAACGCTATGCAACGGTGTCATGTGTTCTACTCAAGTGCTGATGATGTGGAATGTGTAAACTACTAAACTAATAACCTATGCTGTAATGAATCCAAATCAGTTTCCCCTCAATACTTTGAAACTGCAAAACGCAGACATCAGTGACACAGAAATTCAAGAGTCACCAAACCAGACATAGACACACTGCCAGTTTGATCTTAAACATGAATGTGACTCACTACACTTTTATGTCAGCGCTTCCTGGCAGCGTGAGTTCAGAAGGGACAGGCAATGATGCTAGTTGATGTTGATGATGAGCATCCTGCAATTCATCCCACAAATTATCCCCATTTGATGTCCCCTTTGAAAAAGTTATGGTTAAGTTATTTTTAGTACGTTTGTTTACAATATCTATGATTTCCTTTTCTTCGAATACTTTAAGGAAAACTGAGCTTCAATTACTTTGTTCATAATAATCATCAGACACATGCCACACGTCTACATTGTGGTACTTTTACTTATCTAAAAGATAATTCTTCCAACACTGGTTTACGCCCCTGGTTCAGTGCTAACAAGACAAGCATTTCAGTATTTTTGTATCTTATGTGGCAGATCACAAAAAGGCTCAGTCAGAAATGTTTGTACGGTTATCTCCAGTCAGGACCATTTTTGGTCATCTGTACCCATGTCATAAACACTCCTAAGCCCCGAAGTTGCATGGTCAATTCATAAAGAGATGGGGAATCTTGCCATGTAGACACTTGCCATGTACTAAAAGGTCCACATAATCTCTATTCTTTGGTGTGCTTTTAGCAGTTATTGAGGGGATTGTCTTTCTTATGGGGCTTTTTGATGTAGTTAAAGGCCAAGAATAATTCTGGTTGTCAGACCGAGATTTAGTCTGAGCCGTTTCCTCAATAATAATTCCTGTGCCGGGCGCCCAGTTAGCTCAGTGGGTGCTCAGTGGGTGCTAGAGCTGGTGACCCATGTGCAGGTGTAATGACAATGAAACATGAGAATATGACTGCGGGTCAAAAAGAAAACAGGAAATGACTGTGGTTTGATCAATATCAAGCCAATATTGGCGTTATTAGGAATCCAGATACTCATAATGCCCCACATCCTATTTCAGAGCCTTCTAGTCCAAGAGCAACACAGGTTAACAACAAGTAAGTACATGCAACCTTTTTGACTTGTTGAAAGTAGTCACATTTATTGATGAGTAAAATATCAAGGCCAGACTGTTTCACTCAGTCCTGAGATAGCACAAATATAAACACAGGCATCGTTTGAGGACAGAAAACTATTTCCAAAGGGGAGACCCGTGATTGCCACCCATTTGAATGCCGAGGAGGCCAGCGAGCTTCTGGACGCTGAGGCCTGTTCTATTTCACAGTTGGGATTGCACCACCATCCCGCTGGCGAGGCCACTCTGCCTTGAAAAAAACAGGTGATTCAATGTGACGGTACCAGCCAGCTGCTGTGGCGATGGCCTCGGTCACCCCCACCAGTAGGCGCGATTAGTGATTACCAGTAAAATGTCTGTCAGTGGAAAGAATGCAGTGATAGCGAGGAAAACTAGATGTGGTCCAGAACACAGTCATTTTCCAGGCTAGAGGCACTGAGACGAGTTCTCATAAAATGAATGCAGCAAGTTGACAATCTGAATGATTAGTCACATTGCAGCCCCGAGGCTCACTACTCCTTGCAGATCCAATAGGACCTGAGCTAAATAACTGGTTTGCCAGGTGAAACAGAAGTAAACAACATTATGATTGATTGATTGCCCTGCTTACACCCAAAAGCTAACACTCACATCCTAGAAGCTTGATTGCTATAAATGTTTGTTCTCATCAACAAGAAAGTCAGCTCGGATTCATGGTGGATGCAATGCATTACACAATGGTGTTGCACTATGTTCTTCCTCTAAAACTGTTGTTAAATGCTTATTGCAGTGTCATTGGTTCAATCATGGGTTGGCCACTAAGTATAATACTCCTTACCTAAAGCTCTGAGGTAAAAAATAAATAAGGAAATTATAACGTTGTCAAGCAAGCATGTCTGCTCTGCTGAGTGTGATCACATCTTTTTTTTACCAAGTGCAGCACAGCAGAGCTTGTTCAGGGAACACTAGACAAACTTACCACATCCCCCCCAAGTCCATAAACAGTCAGCACAGGGAGCAGAGTAAAAAAACCCTGTCGTCATTGGTTCTGATAAATGAACCTTTACTAACTAACTTCACTAATTGCTAAATGATGCGGCTGTGTTGACTCAATAGTTCCACAGCATCTGGTTATAATCAGATACTGCCTTTAAAGTCACCATAGTGAATAATGCACTGGTACAGATACAGTACATTCTACAACAAAATGTTGCATTCAAATACCTATTACTTATGAATATTGGGTTCAAGCCACAGTTCAACACACTAAAGAGCTAAAGATATTTACAGCCAGGTCTTATACACAGACTGTCTTGTATAATAATGCAAAATATTTATATAATGAAAATGTGCAATGATCTGTTACACGGATTACAATTATCTTGCAGCCCTAACAGTGTGAATCTGGGTACAGTCCCAGTCAGCAGAGAATTACTGCAGAGTCCATCCTGACCGGGGCCCACTGGCTCAGGTTCAGAGGTATACACTCTGTGAGGAACGTCTAAACACAAGATTGGTCCGGCTGGGAATGGACGCCTTCAGCCATCTTCAGCACAGACATTTCTCCCTTTAGAACAAACATGGCGCAGTTGTTTAGTACTACTTAAAAGAGGTCTATACAATTAATTGATCAAGTTGGCAAGAAAATGGCTGACGGCACAGCACCACTAAAATCCAGTAAGAAAAAACATTCAAGGCTATACCATGTGGAAAAGTTGGGATGTTTAAAAAGTAATAAACCTCCTTACATAGTAATTATAAATCGCCATAACTAGGGAAACAAAGATGTGCCAGTTCCAACTAAATGCTTTATTTCTCTTGGCTGAGGAAATACACATAAAATTATGCCTGCAACAGTAACAAAAAAGAAGAAGAAAAGAAGAACAGATTATTGTTAATAAATAACAAGATTAGGTTCGCAGCTGCCCAATCAATAGCAGAGCTCTTAGTCATTTATAAATGTCAAAAAAACTAAATGAGGTGCTACAGCATGTGTGACTGAAATTGAATTCCCTCCAAAATGGCTAAATTATAGAAAGCTCATACGCTGCTCAGTCAGACTGCTTCCTTGCTCATCTACTGACACAAACAAACTTCAGAGTCAAAGTCAAACAGATAGACAGAGCTCCTAAAGAGTAGTATGGATTATTCATTGATGCACGCAAACAACAGAATACATAAAAGGTGGCAGATGTCTTGAGAGCATTTAAAAATCATTCAGGATGACAGAAAGTATGAAATATGTAAAAAGTGTACAGTACAGAACAAATATATTTCAACAAAATATGTTTTACTTTCAAAACAAAGAATGACAGTTATGTAACATATCTAGATGAAACTGCCCTGTGCTGCAAATATTACTTACAGTGTTTTGCTGTGAGCACACAGCTCCGATTTGTCAAGAGAATGGATAGATGACGTATGGTCATGAGAGATACAGGGGCAAAGCTAAATATACAAGACAGAGTTCTGGCAGCTTAAACTATACTCCACCACATTACACTGACAGCTCTTCGCCCATTTAAAACGTACTGTACAATCTCTGAAATACATTGGTATGAATGGGAAAAGCTGAACACAAGTGCTGTGTTCATTACAGGTCATTTCTTAATATACTGTAGCGCTGGGCTCAATGCACAGCCGATGAAGTTCAGATCTGGCTGTTTATTGGAGCATGGCAGGAGACAAATCAACATTATAGCTCATTAATCTCTGGAAAACTCAAATGCACAGCAACTGTAACCTCCTTTGTGGAGAGGAGCATGGTTGCAGTGAGAGACTGGGCACCAGATGCTGCCAGTTACTGTAATTGCTCTCTGAAAGCAGCTCATTGAGTCAGCTTAAAAATGCACATTATTGTATACAGTCATGGAGAGCTGCAGATGTGCAGGCACACACACATTTAGTTTGTTACAAGTTCTACTGACTTTCATTCATTATCTCAAAGCAATGAGCAGCTTCAATCGATACAGTGAACCTGGCAGGAGGTTTTAAACCAGGTATGTTTGGCTCATACACACACAGACAGCCTGGCTCAGTTAACACAAACGGTAAGGAATTAGAGGGTTTAGTTTCAACAACTCCCAGGACTGATAGAATGCATTATGCTTTGGAATGAGTCACACAGGTGAAGTGCATATGAGGTAAGTCCAACATCCTGCCATCACTGTGTTTGTGCAATTGTGTAAGTGAAGAGAGTCAATCAAAGACTAAAAATAAACCAACAAACAAAACATATTGTGAAAAATGCAGGGAAATATAGCTACTGATGCAATTAAGAGCAGCAGAGAAAGGACAAGAGCCTTCCGGCCTTCAACACTTTCACAGTATGCTTCCATATGGGACCCTGGCAGCTGGAAACTACTCTACATCCTGACAAGTCTAGCAAGACAAACACTCTAGTGTATGTAAGAGCACGGACATTGATGCAAGGTATCCAGTTCCAGCCACTTATAGTACTTAATTATTTAATGTAACCCAGCTTTCTGAATTTATACAGTACATGTGACACATTGTGAATTTCTATGGAGGTGGACCACAGTAAAATAGCATCATTACAAGAACAGGTGTTGGCAAATGGGTCTTTACCTTTTCAACATAACATTCAAAGTGAAATGTTTCTATTACAAATGTGTGATTTCACAGTTTAATGCAATTTAATGAAAAGCCTTATCACAAATGATGATCATTCTGTCTCTATATGCATCCATGTCTCCATTATCAGCTTCTTACCTGAATGCTGAGTGAAATGCGGCCTTGGATGTCTGCTGATCTTCACAGCTGAAAACACAAATGGTGGACAATGCATGAGACAAATGCACATCATATGCATACATTTCTTTACATATAGAAAGATAATAACAACCCTTTCCTCGGTTTTTCAGACACCAATTATTAATAATCAAGGAAACCGATATTTGCAACCGATAAACATTTGCAATAACTTTATTATATATTATAATTTGTTGATTCACATTATATAAACGTACATAAACAAATGAAATATTTACTTTTAGTACTTTAAGCACATTTTGATGCCAATACTTTTTTGTGATTTTACTTAAACTTGAATACAGGACTTTTTATCTTAACAGTATTTGTACAATGTGGTGTTGCTACTTCTACTTAGATAGAAGATCTGAGTCCTTTAAGGATATGTTTAATTAAATGTTGCACAAGAGAATAAAAAAAAAAAAAAATTAATACTCGTACATGTCACAAGTAATAGTGACATGTAGCCAATCAGATAGTAAGGCAGGAAGTGAAACTACAGACAGAGAGAGGCAGTTGCATCAGAGCCAAAATACTGCATTTTTTAATGTATTTATTTTATCTGCAAATAGGATTAAAAAAAAAAAAGATAGATAATCAGAGAAAATGTTGTATATAAGCTCTGATAATCATTCTATCTGTAATCTGAATACAAATGTAAGAAATGTATCCCACATAGTAGTGATTCTGCTCCATAGACAGCTTCTGGCACAAAATGCTCAGAAATATATTTTTAATTGGCTATTCCATATGTGGCAGCACATGAAGATAAGATACACTGGAGACAAAACAAATTACAAAATGCAAAATAATAAGAATTTTGCTGTTATAAATAAGGAGACAATTACAGCTGGTTAAATGGATGAATGCAAATTCAGAAAGCATCAAACATAGAAAGAATATGCTATTCAGTTGCTTTCCCAATGCACCAGTGCAAATAAGAATTTTCTAAGCAGACTGGAACATACAGTATTATTAAATAGTGAAATATAATATGACATCATTGTTGGATATATAATTTAATTTATGTAACAATGCAATTCAATACAACATGTGCGTGTACAATGAAAAGTCAGTCAGTGACTTCATATCAGGAGGTTTCTAAACAACTTTAACTTGCCGTTGCTGGTTAAACTTGCCCTACTTACCGGTGCCCAAGGCAAATATTTACTCAAAGATTTTGTATAAAGAGATTGTACAGTATTGTTATCAGAGCCACTCAGAGCATTTTTTAGTTGATCGTAACGGCTTCATTTAGCTCGAACAAAACTCAAGTCTAGGCTTTTTGCTGACCCATTGCACCCCAGGCGGGGCAGCTTTCAAAAACACCCCACTGTGCTTTAAAACACTTCCCATGCCCCAGCCACACAGTGCTGTAACAACCACAGAGCCAGCATGAACAAATAAACAGCTGTCAGAACGTTCATTAAACGATTTCAAAGGTCATCGGGGAGTGATAAGAGCAGAGCCTTTGGGGTTCAAGACTGGTCACTTTACATCAATTCTGCTTACTTGGTGCCACACCCTGAACGTGCTGCTGCTGGATGATTGATATTATTAAAAAGAAAATAGAAACAACTGCTTGTGCTTCAGATTCCTTTGATAATATCAGCCCTCCTGACCACGACATTGAGGACAACGCGCTTGAAAACCAGGAAAACACTTTACAGTTGAGTAGACTGCATGACAGCAGCTGCAGCAAGACCACGGCTCTCCCTAGACGTCCCTCTCTGGTCCTTACAGCTGCATCAGTTTAGCGTTACAGGCCATGTGTCTTGGAACCTTAAATAATTTAGTAAGAGGTTTTGGAATCTGCCAATGGAAAAGAAAAAGCACATTGCACTAAGATTGACCGGCTGATATATCTGAATCAACATCATCACTGTTATGGAGTTTGAACTGTTTAAACTGACTTGCTGCAGCATTGTGCCTCCTGTCTACACCACCAGCTGTGGCTCGCTTTCACCGACAAGCTGGTGATCGGCTAGCTTGTTCATGTAAAGAAAGATCCACCACTCTGTTGGTCTTTTTGGAGAGCATAACCATTCAAAATAGTACAGAGCAGGTATTTCTGTTCGACAAAACCATCTTTGACTGTGAAAGAAGAGAACGGTAACCAGGCACCAGCCAAGAGTTTCGTTCTGTAGTGACATCGACTCTGAGGAGCGGTATTAATTAGCTACAGCTGGCTAAATTAGCAGGCGATAGTGTAGTCATTACAGCAGACAACATCGATGGTCACCAAATAGTCCTTTCACCTCCTACAGCTTGTTAAGACATTGTTAATGTGTGTTTAAAGCTGTTTACAACTGCAGCTCTTATGCGCTTTCAAATAATGATCATCCAGTCGGTAACAGGATCACAAAACACACATTCTAGCAAATGATCTACTCTAGGACACTTCTTCTACTTAGTAAATAAAAGTCCACTACATCTAGTATACAGTGAAAACACAGATGCCACATGTAGTCAAGTATAGCATGGTCTGCAGACAGTTTGTGGTATTTTTGCAGTAGAAGTTTCAAAATGTTCTGGGACTAGAATAAACCATAGCAGGACAACTACAATATTTCACAATTGGCAGTGTGGGTTATTACACCTGTCCATGCTGCACAGTATAATGCCCACAGCCAGAGTTAATGACATGGGCTGCAGCCGCTCCACTGACAGGCTGGAGACTGATGGGGACAAGGGACAGACACTCTCAAGGTGGATCATTGGAGAGAAAAGCAACAACAGACTGCAGGATCTCACCGTCGTGCAGGTCCTCTCTTCCTCAGGAGGGTTTGCAGGCACTGCAGCCTCTCACAACACATGCTCAACAAGACTGTCATGTATCAGCCATGCAAACCTCTACGCAGGTAAAGTGATTTGTTTTCACACAGTGTGATAGAATTAAGCATCTTCACAGGAAAATAAGGCTGCGGCATCTTAATCCATTAATTAATCCACAGAGAGCAAAAGAATCCCAAACAATGTAATGTTAGACGGTCAAATCCTAACAGCTGCATTCTCATGAAAGCAAACATTGTCTGGTGCTCATAACTGTCTATCCGGCATCTGATTACCTGCTTACTCATCAGGCCCCCCTCAGAGCGCAGCTTTAGCTCAGGCCGCTAGCTGCAACAACCTGTCCCTTGAGTGTCATTGACTTGCTGACATTGGCAGGGGAGCAGGAAAAGGTTTTGGATTTCTTGCTGGGAGGTAACTTATTCACACAGTGACTCCCTTTTCAAATTCCTCTGAGGAGGTCAAAAAAATATGCATAACAGTAAGCTCCATTAGCGTGTATCCACTAAAGTACAGCGATTAAAAAGGTTGAGGAATGTGACAGTAATTCTGTTTTAATGCTATTTTTCATTTAGTTCACGTGTAAATCTACTAATGGGTACAGGTGTTTACAGTTTTTCTATTGGATTATCTCATTTGAATTGGCAAGTTGCATCTTATCAGCCCCCATGGATGTAAAACACCATTGGTCTCCAGTTGAAATTACTGGTAATTTTTCAGTATTTCAATATTTCGGTGTATTTGTGAGAGAGACCTATCATCCAACGTTGACGTGTAGGAATTGACATTCAAGGAATCAGTTATCTCAAACTGGCAAAGTAGCAAAATGTGTGATCTAGTGTTACTTGTAACATTTAAATAATATTGTCCTACGCAAAACGTTACTCAAACTGTATTCTCCAATGTTTATGCTCCATAATAATAGATGGTTATTAAAGGTGCCAAGTAACAGGGCCTTATATTATATTAAACCCACATCAAAACACGGGGAAAACTTTCTCACAGATCAAACGACACAATAGGAAAGGAATCTCTGAGCTGAAAATAATGTGACAATGGAGAAATGCTGAGCCCTTGCCTCCAGGTAAATAAACGTGAGCACCCGAATTAAACAAAACATGTTTGAGGAGAGAAAAACCTTATCTCACACAACAGTAGAGACATTTGCATTCCTGTTATTCTCTTCTCTCAGCCTGCAGGGGATTGCTTTGAGCAAAACTCAACATGCTTAGTTTAGGAAATACCACCTAGGGGGGTGAGGGGCTCAGATGCTTGTGCTTAGAAATCTAAATTAACTCTCAGTACTTTCTTGTTAAATTGGCTCTTGTCAAATCTGTCAAGAGCAAAAAAATGACAGGAAATAAGGCTGGTGAAAAACTGAATGAGTGTGGAAACTCCTCCGATCCCCTGGGGATTCCAGAGGTGGTGCGCAAGGGCACATCGCCACCGGCAATCTTAAGAAGTACAATGTGCCACTGGAGACTTCATTGTTCAGTCCGGTTCAGTTTCATTAATCACACACTGCAGAGGAGGACCAGAGTGGGGACAGGTCAGACAATATGGTGCCTGGGGAACACCTTGCTTCAGCCCCAAAAATGAGGAAGCTTTAATAAAGCTGCCCAGTATGACTTCTTGCACCATCAACACAGCTGGATTACATGCAGGTCAAAAAGACAACTCATATTATTAACAGAAGGTGCATGTATGAATATGTGTAAGGGAGGAAATGTGTGTGTGCAATAAAGCATCTTTATCATCTGGCACATTAAATACCCACCAAGCAAAAAAAACATAAATCTGAATTCTCCATATTAACCTGATTTATTGCAAATGCAGTTGTTGTCACCAAGCAGCTCCACTAAAACAAATGGGGGCTGGGTGCTGAGTTCCTTGCTGTAGGCCACCTCAAAGAACAATGGCAGCTGTTCACTAGCAGGGGNNGGGGGGGGGGGGGATTACTCATGCCCATACATTTCCCCCCCAAAACATTTAAGCACACACAACTTTACAAACTTGATTCTCTCAAAGGAATAGCTGCACTTAGGGACATTTCTTGCAAAAAGTGAGATGAGAGGATCAATACCACCCTCTTGTCAGGCCATTAAATGTGTAGCTACAGTTGTATGCAAAAGTTTGGGCACCCTTGACAAATAACATACTTTGGTCATTTTTTTATTGAAAAAATGTAAACACTAGCCATTTCCCCTGTTTCCAATCTTTATGCTAAGCTAAACTAAAAACAACTAAATCTCCTGGCTGTGGCTTCATATGCAAAGCAGGGACAATAGTGGTATCAATCTTCTGGTCTAATGTTTGGAAATCAAGCAAACAATCGTTACTCAAATTGTTAAACATTCCTTGAACTTTTTAACTCCACTGAGAAGTTGTAACTGTAATAAAACTAGAAACTGATGCATTACATTGGATAAATCCTGTGTCTCCTTAACCTAGGCAGACTCTGAAATACATGTCCCTCTTAAGTACACTGAAGCTTATTGTTGTTAAAAATCTGGATCTGGTAGAAAATTCCCTAATTTAGTACAATCAGTCTGACAACTGGCTCAGTGCAGTCGTTCTGCTGGGACATAACCGTCTCTACAACCATGTCTTTGGGCCATTAAACTGCAGCATCAAGAACAATCCAATCATTTCATTTCCACAACATCAGCAAACCTCTCCTCCATCAACACTGCATCAACGAAACCGAACACTGAAGCCTAAAAACTCATAAAAAAGACAGAGCAAAGACAGAGTGCCCCTTTCTGTTCCATAAACATCTCCTCTAAACCACAGAAAGGACTGAAAAATTCACCTCTCACAGAGAAATGGGATGAAATTTGAGGAGTAAAGCCAAGAGGAAAACAAACTCAGGATGATGATGCTGCTGCTTTCTACTTGTCTAGGGATTAAAAGTCCTAAATCATGGCGGACATCAGAGCTCAGCCTTGCAGCGCAGGCTGACTGAAGCCCACTAACTAATTGTCTGGTGTCTTCTGCCAGTCTCATGGATAAGCAGCAGATCCCCAATATGTAATTAGCTAAATGGATCTGTGCTTAATAAATGCAGTTGGGGGGACGTTCCTTGTGCAGTAGGGGACTCATTACCCGCTGCCCTCTCGCTGGGAGCCACCTGTCAAGAACTGCACTCATCATATAGAGCTTATTAGCCTCTAGAAAACCTAAACTTACAGAACAGTAGAGATAGATAAGGCACCCATGCAACTTCACTAATTAATGTGCATAATACCTGAAAAAAAAAAAAGCTAAATATAAGGAGTGAGAAAACATTCCTATTTCTGCCTGCGTGAAGCCGGTAATGAAACATTTCAGTGCAAATAGCAGCTAGAATTTCACTTACGTCACAGAGAGAAAGGGACAGGATGTTTTTAAGTTAATGACACCAGTTTTCAGCAGAACACAGCAGTGAGCCGCTCCAAATAACAATAATGCCTCCATTTTTATAAAGACAAATCTGCTCTCACTGTGTTTGTGTGCGTATGAGTTAGCAATATATTTTCAACAGTAACACAGACTGTGGGGAACAGAGTCCTGAAGCAGTGGTCCCATCCTCAATAAAGAACCAGGACATTCTAATCAATGAAAATCAAAGACTAGTCATACACTGACCTGGAAAACGGGGATATTGATGATGTTTTCCTGGTATGAAAAACGATCAATACCTAATGGCCGCTATGGAAAAAATCTACCTCTGCAGATAGTTCTGTTTTTATCCATTGTAGTTTTGAGATATACAGCTGCAATTTCTGCTACCACTCATAAGTAATAATGGAAAAAAACAACCACAACCTTAACTTGGAAATTTTCAAGTGAGAAATATTTCCTCTGTAAACTGTATATGGATACTAGGCAGTCATAATCAGGCTTCATTTTCTGTCCCCAATAAAATATCACAACTACATTTGCTGTATGATAATTTGGACCTACATAGATGGTGTCAAACAGACAGTGATATTATGAATGGAAGCATGAGCCGCTGTACAAAGTGACCTCAAATTTGTTTGCAATGAACAAATTGATGATGGGAGAGTTCAAGTACACTATTAACACAGCGTAATAAAACAAAGGAGAAAAATGTGTGGAACTGGTAACTTTACAAAAAAGACAGCCTAGGAACAAACAGCTAACACTAACAGCTAACAATTTTCATTATTGAGTCATCTGCAGATTATCTTTTTTTGTTCTGATGGTTCTATTTATTATTTGGTCTATAAAATTACAGAAAACAGTGAAAAATGCCCAAGTTGTTGCTATCAGATAGCCTGTTCTGTCCAACCAATGGTCCAAAGCACAGAGATAATCAGTTTATTTACACATAAGACAAAGTAAAAGCAGCAAAGCCTCACAGCTGGGAAGCTGAAACAAGAGAATATTTGGCATTTCTGCTT
>NW_023339663.1:20035191-20041324 GCF_004916995.1 Morone saxatilis | reverse complement strand
GCACCACAAGCATACACACACACACACACACACACACACACACACACACCACACACACAGTTGTTACATAGCCTCCCCATCAGAGGTTATGGGGTCAGGAGCCTTGTGTCCAGACCCAAGCATTTAATCTGGTCTAGGTATAGACAATCTCTGGAAATGAAACACCACACAACCACATTGACACACATAAATAGGCACAGATGCACACAGAGCCAAGCCCCCCCCTTCCCCATCTATCTTTCTTCTATACAAGGCAACTATTCGACCCTCTGTTGGGAGGGCACAGATTCTCAATGATTAGTCCTGCCCTTCCAGAGAAGGAGGGGTGGGGGCACAGCTACTAATTCAATTACACAGACCCTCGTCCCCGTTCGGGCCGACTCCCAGTTCCTTGAATGGAATCAAACCCGTCCAGCCAAGTTGGGGGGTGGGAGTAGAGAGGCAACAATGTGTTTACATTTGTGGTTTACATTTGGGTTTTTTTTTTTTAGCTTGTGAGAGAGGGCCCCTGTGTGAGTGTTCATGTGACTGTGTGTGTCGTAATGCTCTCTGGCTGAACACTGTAAACTAATGTGACACAAGATGAAGGGAGAGTTTCATGGGCTCTCTGACAAGGTGAAAACCACAATTTTTCAAGGTGTGCTGCAAGAGTCTGCAGTCAAGTGTCATTAAAGCAGAGCATCAGCACTGGAATTCAATATGAACTATTTTTCAGGGCAATGTATTTTTTATACCACAAGGTTAGGAAAGACGCCAAAATTCTGACTTATGAGGCAACAGAGACTGGGGCTGCAAGACACAGTGCAAGAGGGGACACAAAATTGGAAATAAGGGGTATTATCTGAGCTGTTCCTTGTAGCCTTAAAACAAATTCCCATACAATTTCAAGGGACTGCTTTCTGAAGCCCATATTCTGCATTAACAGTCCAAGGAAATTGCATGTACGATGTTCCTCTGATCTCTAGAGACTAAAGATTGCAAGTCTGCCCTGCGAACCATCCTCTGAGCAGCTACTATAAAATAACAACTGAGAATGGCCGAAGCATATCCCTGGCTGACAATTAAATTGCCACAAAAAGCCTACAGGAAGCGTTACAATTGTGGAGGAAAATGAAATGTACCAATCATAAAAACAATCCATCAACTGTTAAAAGAGAGGACTTTTTCAGTATACATTACCAACATTTTGAGGCATTTGGCAGTTTTACTCGCCCTTATGGCCAGCATTTCTCAACCCAAATGTTTTTCTTGTCCTGCATTATCACCCATTTGCTTTTTGTTACTTATTAACCAGCACTCGTCCTCGGGAGAAATGCTGCCCTGGGGAATTCCCTTTAAATCTTTTTACCCTGAAAGGCAGGTCATGTCAGAAAGAGCCTTACTCTTCCACAATCATGAGAGCTGAACAGTGAGTTGAGGTAAAAGAAGCTAAACTTTAATATTCAAATGACAAAAAGCCACCACATAGACCTCCAGTAAAAACAAAAATAACAAACACAAGCTGTAGTACAAAAAAGTATCAAGTATCCTGATCAAGGTTTCCAAGGAAGCCTTCTGAGGTTCCGAGCTGAAAGGTTGGGACCTCGTCCAACATGGGGGTCGTGCTGGTCGTGGAGATGCCGGCTGCCAAGCAGTCATGGCATAGCAGAGCAGCTTGAACCAAATCCCAATTTTGCGCTCCATGGTAGTGGAGTATGATAGATACAGTGCTCTGGTTACAGCACCTGGTCACTTTGCATGAACCCCAACACCACTTGGAGCCGAGATCTCAATGTGGATGTGAAATGAAACTGCATTGAAATATGAGTTGGCTTAAATTACCAATCAAGACCACATAAATGTGAATAGTTGCCTTATTGGCTCATTGTTGGGTATATTTAAGGCTACTGCATTGTGAATTGGGTCCATATGTGGTAATAAAGTTTACAGTGGAGCACAACTGAGACACTAAGGTCTGGATAATGGAAATAACATCACAGCTAATAAGAATGCTGTGTAAGTTACATTACAGAAATACTAGCAGTGACTTAATTGGAGGGAACCATTTTTTATAATGTGTCGCCTCTCATGCTGTCCGGCATATATGGGCTGCTGATGTTAAACTCGTCCCAACAAATTACCCATAAATAACCCGTAGGCAGCACATCATTTACAAGACACAATAACAAAGCCCAGTTTAAAAAGGCAGTGTCTCACTCACTGCAGTCCTGCAGATTAGGACGGGCCGGCCCTCTTCATGAGCTGCCGACCTAATCTTCTTTTGCATCTCAGCCGTAAAGATATGGGAGTCCTTTAATCCGCTCACTGGGTGGACAGCTGCGAGCAGACGTTTAACTGTCTGGTACTGTAGCTCCAGCTGCTTTGGCCTTCCAAACCCAAATCAGTGAACAGCTATATGGATTGAAAAACATTTAAATTAGGATAAGCACTTCTCTGCCATTCCTTATCTTTTCCATTAGCAGCTTTTGCGGTTAAGGTTTTCTAAACGGATGAGTGACTTTCTAGGTGCGACACTTCCCCAAAGCCCCTTTTGAAAAAGTCCATTGCAATTCCGGGGCAAGTTGATGTGATAACAATTCCAGGCAGGTAAGCCAACTGGCAGGAAGGGGAACCAATTAAAAAGCAGGCTGGTGGAGGGACAGAGGCTCAGGAACACTAAAGAAGAAGAAAAACATGACACTAGGAGGTAAACTGCGTTACAGGGCTGCGGCCACCTATTGTGGGGGAACAATCCAGCTACTCCAAGCCCGTTTTTTTTTTTCACTGCTGTCTGCAAAGTGAAAGCCTTGCTTGTCAGTTCTATTGTTAGTAGCAGGCAGGAGCCGCTCCCAATTCTCCTCATACACATTAAATACTCTGCACTGTTTGGGGAGTCAGATGGCAATGGTAGGCACACATGCTTGAGAAAGTGCACACACGCCTGTGTGTGAGATTGAGAGCTTGGACTTATGTTTAAATACGCAATGGTTGCAACTAATTTAAATGGTAAACGACTTGACTTTGCATCTCAAAAAGGGGTGTTAAAAAAAGAACACACATCGAAGGCACCATCACAGACAAATATCCAGCCAATCACAATGCCTAATTTGTGTAGCCGTAATGCATATTTTCACATGGTCAACAGGTTTTTGTATAGTTTCCCACCTCGTTGACCCTGCTTTTCAGCTTATAGCCTACAACATGGATGCAATCATTCTGGTTCGAAGCCCTCTCGCAGATTTTATCCTCATATCATGTAACCAAACACACTTTCTATTTGTGGACAATCCCCTTCTAAAATCAGGTCTTGGTCAGACAATTTAAAATTGGTGTATAGGCTTCTACATGACATGCAATCTGTGTCAAAATAACTTTTCACAACTGCAAAATTGAGATAAAAAAGATGGCACAGCAGTCATCATGTGAGAGAACCAGGTAATGAATTAAAATACAACCTCTTACGGCTGATTTCCCTCCGATGGCATTGTAGTAAACCATTATAACTGCACAAACGATCACAGGCCAATTGTTTCTCATTATGTGTCGTAGCAGGCACGTGACAGTGAAACTCAACGCCAGCTAAATGAAGGTCAGGTGACCTATTTCCAGTCATCATAAATCATGCATGAGGAGTCCATTTTTTAGATACCCAGACGAACGCAATGAAGAAATGTCAAAATGTCACGCAGGCAGTGTGAATATTCTGTCCATCAATACACCACCTTTCATCCATTTAACAGATGTGTGTGCTGATTTACGGCCCAGCAAGGTAACCTGTGTCACTTCATCCCTGCGACTGGGTTGCAGCCGAGGTGTTGACATGCTTGCTAGCCGCGGGGTTGAGTAGAGAGCCGGCAGGGTGGTGAAATAGAGATAGGAGCGAGAGAAACTAAGTGAGGGGTAGATTTGGGTGGCAGGAAAAGAAAAAGCGAGTGGGTTAAAGGCGAGAACGCGTGGTGGTGGACTGAGCTGACGTTGGGGAGGCGGAGGAGGTGGGGGGGCGTGGGGTGGAGTGGAGGTGGGGGGGCTGCTACTGTTTCCTGCTAGGTCAGCAGACTGGAGCTGATTCCAGAACGGCTTATCTTTCAGCAGGAATACCACAACCGCACCAAAGGCAGGGACTGGAGGGAAGGAGGAGGCCAGCACTATGAATTCAATGCAGAACGCTGGGATTACCACAGTGAAGATGACAACCTCAACTCTAAAAGAATTATTTATAAAGGGGGGAGACTTTAACACCAACAAATGCACAATATGATGCCCAAGAAATGACAGTGTTTTTAGAGTCCTTTGCTCCATATTTAAGCCATGTACAAACTCTTTCACCATTTTATATATTTAAAGTACTAGTTTTACGTTTTGGGAAATTCACTTTTCGATACCACTCTCATGTCTTTACTAAAATATAGAGCTAGAGCTAGCCAGCGATTACCGGTAGCTTAATTTAGCATGGCTGAGATAATTCCACATTATTTATTTTCCTCATCTAGTTTTTTTTTATGGATTAAACAAATATATAATTATTTAAATAAAAAATAAATAAAAAACACCTTTGGACAGCGCCAGATAAGTACTCCGTTTCCAGTCTTCACGCTAATCTAAACTAATCACCTGCAGCGAGTTTGCTTCATATTTAAAACAAAAGTGCATAGATATTTTTTATCCAACTCTCAGCAAGAAAGCAAATATACATATTTTCTACTCCTTTAATCTCTCCAATCTGTGGAAAAATTCATTTGTGTATTAACATTATCCCATAAATGCTGCATGCAATGTACCACCTCTGCATCCAAAAGTGTGTGTCTGCTTCTAGTAAGCGCAGCCTGCTTTAAAAAAATAAAATAAAAAAGGCCTGCGGGATCCAGGAAAGTTGTGGAATGTGTGGCAGTCCAAAGAGCACAGGGATGCCAGGTTGCTCAGGAGCATTCACCTGCTCCCACAGCTGCACAAAAGTAAAAGGCTTGGCAGCACAGTTAATAAAGCTCCAATGAGGGAACAGGCTGCACTTGACATCAGGGAAAACAGATCAAAAACAAAAATCCCATTTCCCATCTGCCACTTGTAGCTGGCATTTAAATCCACCAGCCTAGCAACGCATGTTGCCAATTCAAAATCAGCACTGAGTCTCTGCATGAACATTCCCTTAAGAGCAGCCAATAATAAATTTCCCACCTGGTGTTTGCCTACCAGCCTTACAACCACAGATAATCTTGTAGCTCATTGAGAGGATGCCTGACTTTAACAGTATGAGTAACAAACAGGGAACTCTGTCCTCAAAAGGAGAGCCATCATTCAATCATGGAGGAGGTGAAGGGGTGGGTGGGGATGCCTCCCAAGTAATTTCCCTGAGGGTGTGCTCTGCACTGTGGAGATAAGTAACCCGACTGAGGACAAGGCTGGCATTCTACCCCGAGTCCAAAAGACAAAACACCCGAGTCCATTTAAAGAGAGGAATCTGACAATGCAGCATTTGTCTCATTGCCAGCTGGAGAACAAGCTCCCCATAGACATGTCGATATGAAACACTGCGCGCACCAACTTCAAGCTCAGAAGATTACTACAAACAATCTTATTTTAAATTGGCAAAGCAGAAAGTACTGATATTGGATTATCTCAATTAAATGCAAACTTGGAACAGAAGTGATTATGCAACTCTTTGCAGACAGTGGCCTCGGAAAAGAAGCCCAGTAATTATGAAGCATCAGATCCCATGCTTTTCATTAATCCTACATAAAAGAAAACACCAACAAGTTGAAGGTAAAGCCTCAGTTCAGCAGCATGCTGTTCGTGTAGAGTGCCTTGTGTGAACTGTGAACAGTGCAGCCTTGCTGATTATACAAAGTTGATAACCGAATCGGTGCATGGCAACTTATGCTTACACCAAATCCAGTACTGACTTCCAACATTAAAACTACAACTGTTAACTCCCAATAAACCTAAGCCTTGTTAATGAGTTAATATAATGTGTTTTCCATAGACAGACAGTCTCATTTAAGGTTTTAAAAAGGTGGAGACCTGACAGATTTAGCTCTGTGGTAAAAGAAGGTAATAAAAATGATCTCACCACTTTTGTATCAAATCCAGTCTCCAGAGGAACAGGGACACTTCACTGTTTACAAATGCAGCTTATAAAAATCCAACACACACACACACA
>NW_023339663.1:20025851-20035091 GCF_004916995.1 Morone saxatilis | reverse complement strand
GAACAACTTAACAGCCCTCTGACAGCTGGCACCTGCAGCCCTCAACAGTTACACTCTAGCTACCATCTTAACTGAATGGAGTGGCTGTAACGTCCCAGCAGCTCACGTTCTCGTTTGTGTGAAGTGGCAGGGCGTGACAAAAACATTAGATCTAAAAATCGTAAAATGTTTCTTTAGCAGGCCTCGTTTGTAGGTTTCATCAGCTTTTATGCACTGAAGCTACAACCAGACACACCTACTACTAAACTGCTGCTACTGCTGCCATTAACCTGCAGCAGGCGGATGGCCTCTCTCCAACACTCTCCACTGCTTATAACTCGACTGACAGCAAAGTCACCGGGGGACAGCTAACCACTGTATCCTTGTGGGTAGCCGCATTAGCGCACACTGCCCATACCATGGCACACATATAAAAGGCTATTTTCGGCCTCTTGATTAACACTGCGCTTTCCACATGCAATGTAAGCCAGCTGCCACGCTCATAACGTTGCCTCAAAAAAAAAAAAAAATGTTTACAAATCTACATAGCAGAGTACACTCTGTTTGAGTGGTGTTTCGTCTTCTTCTATCTGTCCCCATTTTCTACACTGAGAGGCCTGGCAGCATTCCCATGTACTCTCCCTCAACTAATAAACAAAGAATGGTTTCCCTTATATAGCTCTATTCAAACGACAACCTCCACAAGCAACATCAGAGGCTCGCAGGGAGGCGGAGAGTGCAAGCAAGTTTGTTCCAGACAGAAAGGTTTCGGCCAAGGGCAAGGAGCACTGACAGTATGATTGTGTAACAGTCATACATTAACAGCCACTTAAAGTGCTATTTCTGGTGCCGTCCATCTGCAGAATTTTGCAGTGTCAGGTTGGATATGTTTTAGAGGGCTGAAAATTCAACGTCTGAAAAAAGCAAAGTGTCGCACATTAAGGAAAGGAAACTAACTGCATCTTCTTGTAATGGGTCAAAAAAGAAAGGGAAAACAACGAGTTCATGGATTATACTTTCCATATACCAACTACCACAGGGGAGGTGAGGCCTATCCCGCCACTCCAAAGTTTGTGATTTTCACTTGGTCAGATGTCACTATGTGCATATTTGTCAACATGCACTTTGCACCCTGACACACTGCATTACAAAAGAGACAACTCAATACTAAACCCTGTGAATAAAACAAGAAACATGAAGCAGAAAAGCAGAAAAAATTAAAACAAAAAACCCAGCAAGCATCTGTCAGATCTTTTACTTAAGATCTGTAAAGAAAACACTGACATCAGACTGAAGTGTCTTGCCAGAGAACAATATACTTTAAACATGTATTTGAGGTTAACCATTTTTAATTATCAGGCCAGATAATGCCCTGTCAAACAGATTCAGTTACAGAAAATTACTAAATCTTTTTGAAGACTTTAGGTCTACACAGTTGCAGGTGATGCCTCACTGGCAGATTTAACTAACTCAGTTGGCTTAAGCACTGTGGCCTAATCATTTACCATTTTGCATATGAATAGCAGTTGGGGAGCACTAAACAGCCTCTGAAAACAATATCTGTAACGAACTGACTAACTTGCTAGCAGGCCCAAATGGGCTAGAGATAGAGTTCAGGGGTTCCCAAACATATTCATGTCAGGGACCCCCAGTCACAACAGCTCCCAGAACCTCTCTCTATTTGCTCTCTGCCGTTCTGTTTACTTCCCCCAGGCATCTTTTTCACCATCGCACACATTCTCATTCAATAAAAAAGCCGCTGAGGTAAAATAAAGCTCTCGTTAGCTTAGCTGGGTCGCTAATGGTACAATAAGTTTACACAGTTTATTCAAATGGAATTTGTACCATTGACAAAGTTCAGTTTCCTCTGAGAAGGTTAAATAAAAAAAGTGTATGGTATGCAACTAATAAGCCACAATAACCTTGGACTCTCCAGCTCTCTGCTCCCTCCAAAGTCAGTTTAGCAAATTTGTTGGCTTTTTGTATTTCTCCACCCTGGATTTCAACAATCTGTTCATCACACTCACATATCCAGAATGTTTTGTTCTTTCGATTCAGCAGCACTGGTGAACATTTCAGCCCCTCTGCCAGCAGGGCGGCCTTATACAGTGGGGTTACTCCCCATGCAAGTTAGCTCCCAAACATTTGTAGCAAGAATTTATCCTCATGAGAAAACCAAGAATAGATGCCCCGGGCTGCAGAGGAACGAAGGGGTGGGATACATTTCCAGCACTCCCAGAATGTTCACTCACCCCTGCTCAACAAAGCTCCAAGCTGCTCCGCAGTCACTTCCTGGGGAATTCCAACACGAGATTATTTTCACAAACCAAAACATCATAGGGACTAAAATAATTTGATGAGTGATACAAATGTTGAAATTTGTCAACAAAAAACAAACACGTCGAGTAATGAGAACACCATTTGTTCATGACATTGGGGATAGATACAGTTGCAGCCAACTGCTGAGGGATCTTCAAAGCCATGTTTGATTTCATATTTTAAAAAGGATGGGGCTTTTTATTGGCAGACCCATCAAAGCTGCATGTGCTCATCCCCCTTTTTTTAAATTTTGGTTGCAGTTTCAATTTATATTCTGTTCTGTTCTTCATATAATTTATAGGCCAGTTCTATAGGTAATATAAAGTAATATTAATATATATAAAGTAATATTAAAAAGAGTATTTTAGTCAATCACACAGTTAATTAGCATAAACATAAGGCTCGGTCAAGCACAGATCAATTCAATCAAACATTACAAATAACCCTAGAATGTAAAAAAAGGAGACCACAGTCTAAGGACCAACTTTAAAACAAAAGCAGAATTAATTGGACAATTTAGCTTGTGTTTACATATTTATAGCGCAAGAAAGCTGTAACATATCCTGTGACAAGCGACTCGCTCCTACTATGGGAGAGGCGAAATCAGAAAACATTATATATGTAACATATATAGAAGTTTTGCTGATTCGTCCATAGTAGGAGCGATGTATGAAAACACACTTCAGATAAGATACCAAAAATAACCACAACAAGTAGCATTTGGCATCAAGTAGACCACTGAGTGAATCTAAAATAAAGCACTTTGCTCAGGAGCACTTGTTGTGGTGGAGAGGGTGTTACATGGTTCACTTCCAAGCTGCAAACTCTGACTTGGTCTGTAAAAGCAAACCAGCAATCTCTGTAAGAGGGATGCCTCTGTAACCTTTAAGGAACTACTGCCTTTACTGGTTACTTTGGCACAATCAAATAGCACCTAAGCAGAAGGAAGAGGAGGGGAGATGGAAAATGAATGTTACTGCCCAAAGCAATATAAGTATAAGTAGCAATAAGGAATCACAGGAAAGTGAAATGTGAAAATTGCAGGGTTTATCATACAGTGACACGGCTCACAAGCGTGTTTGGCCACACGTGGTTGCGTAAAGAACAGCCAATCTACACTGTGTTTGCGGTACGGTGTTGCTTCTGTACTGGGAAACAGCAGACACCTGATTAGGTTACATTTCTGCCCTGGTGACTAAGAGGCATGAGCCTCGAGGTGGCAACCATGGCAGCAGGGATTTCTGCCAGAGATGCACTCCACTAATAGCTGAGGAGCTCAACTGCAACCTGAAACACTTTTCAGAGCAGATCCACTTTCAGCCAGGGGTCGAGATGACGGTTCGCTTTGGCCAAAACTCCTGAAATTACAAGCTGAGGATTTGATGTTAACCTGGATAATGATCTGTCATACAGATGTTTGTTTTTTGTGAAACTATAAAGACCTTTGTGTCCTGGCTGGTTTCTCTTTTCAATAATGTTAATATTGAATAGATTTTACAAAGATAGGATTTATGAAAGGGTAAACATAATCCAAACCAAAAGGAGTATTTTAGTGCATCAGCACAGTATTAGCATAACAGTAAGCTCGGTCAACACAGATCAATTCAATACAATTACTAAATAACTAGAATTTAAAAAAAAGGAGACTACAGTCTAAGGACAACTTTAAAACCAAAAGCAGATAATTGGACAATTTTAGCTTGTGTTTACATATTTATAGCCAAAAAGCTGTAACAGATCCTGTGACGAGCGGTTCTGGGAAGCTAATAAAGAAGACACTTAAAGTCAGAAATAGCTGCTATTCATTCATAGTCCTCCTGTTAAAGCTCCAAACTTTAACTCATTTCACTACAAGGCTCTTTCAAGATACTTAACCTGGGGTTTTCTTCTGGAGCTTGACAATCTCATACAGAGAACAATGAATATAAAAACACCGTCCACCAGTCTCAGTCTATTACAATATACAGACAACTGTGGTCAAGAACATTGTCATGAATGTGCTCTTCTGCTGGCCTAACACTTCAAATGAACAACTCTATTCAAAATGTCTACTAAGTAGTAGGCAGCACGAGTTCTTATCTCCCGTCACTATGACAACCAAATTGGAGACTTCTGCTCCAGACTGTCAAATTTTTTTATTTTTAAACCAGACTGGGGGTCCTCTGACTTACATCACAGCACACACAGGACCACATAGCAGACTGCCGCAGGGCACCGGTTGCTCAGACAGACTGCTTCTCCTGAAACATACTCAATGTTTAATTACAGAGAGGGGGAAAAAACACAGCAACATTTCCTATCCTTGAATCCTACAGAGTATTTAAAACCAATCAATTAGCAAAGACCACTTGTGCAGAAAGTGTGTGTGTCACACTGGCAGGAAACCACTGTACTGGCTTATATTTGTGATGCAATGCACATTGAATGGTGGACTGAGTGGGAGGCAGGCAAACCAGAACCCAGTGGGAGGTGGGAAAAAACAGAAAGTAGATGGGATGTGCCAAGAAGGCTGCCTCTGCTGTATCCATCCAACAATGACCAACATTACAGTAAGAAAGTTTGGCTGAATGCTTCACTAATGAATCCCTCCTCACAATCTTTACAAACCTGTACTTAATATTTCTGCTGCATTTTGTAAGATTTTTTTTTCATTGAACCTTTACAAAAAATGGCTTGGCTCAAAATTGTGACTTTTGTCAACCTATAGCATGTTGTTAATCATAACATATCATGTGGTTGGGATAAAGGAGCACAGAAAGTGATTCAGTGGGTTTCTGTCTGTTACAGTCAAGTTAAGTACTATACGTTTGTAGAGCCAGGCAAGGGGCCCTCTTTGTCACAGGAAGCCCTAATTGGAATCTTGTGATTTGACTCTGATGTTTAAGGTTACGCATGCCTTGGCTTGGTCACAACGAAGTGTTAAATTCTGTGATATTGTTAACTTGAACTAGGCCAGACATTCCTCTGCATCCACATCCATTCAAACCCCCCACCTTCCCCACACACACGCACACACACAGCAGAATTCCACAGAACACAGTATTCCCAAAATGTGTGTTAGCTGCAATTTGTAAGACACTTAACTTTGTGAGCTGCCGTAAGTTAAAAATTCTGCCGCTCAAGTGTAGAAGGCAACTTGTTGTAATCCTTCAGATTTGTGTCCTAGTTGAAGAAGCAACAACCGTGGTTACCGTAATCACAACAAGTGTGGTTTAATGCCACAGAAAACACATGTAGCTACTTTGTCAGAGATACAACAGAAGAGCAACTGGCTTATCTGTTTACAGTGCAACCAAACAAACTCACATTGCATGCAGGCAATTTAAATCAAGGGCAAGAATGGCAGACTCCGCCACTAACAATGAGAACTATTACATAGAAAGGCACTGACAGAATGCCAATAAATTGATTATTATGACTATCATTGAGAAGGCAGGTTTGCTCATTCAAAGCACATTATTAATACACACGGTCTGGAGTCACAAAAGGGGGCAGCCATGCTTCTAAATAGGAATTATGCCAGTCTATCCTGGTTAAACCACTACATTCTCACAATTAAAACCTTAAACTCATCTTCAACTCCAGATCAAGGCATAACTGGCATAACTGACACAAACTACAGCTGTGATCATGTTTCCATGAGGTCATCATTTAGCCTTTTAGACCCTGCTATTTATTATACAAAACCTTAAAAACATGCAGTCTAAAGGTTGTAATGATTGTGTTTAATTGTTTAATCACATAAAACCATTATCAGTCAAACAAATGAAGGCAATTACATTTGCTAATTTTGGAAACCAAAGGTTTATGCCTAGTTACCAACCTGGCAACCACTTCCAAACATTTGTTTAAGACTCCGAGAGCCATAAAAAACATGGAATGAGTTCCAGGTGACCAACTGGGAGCTGCACTGGGAAACAAGCAGAATACTGATTCCTTGGTTATTGCGGTAGAAACAGCAGATTGTGTTTATTTCAGAACAACCCTGGAACAAGTGTCATGAGAGAGACGTTTTAGGAATAATCTGTCAAAGTTTTTAGCTAATGTAACTTAACCAGGCTTTCTCCGTACCGCTCAAATTCTGTCCCCTCCCTTCTTGTCATCGCAGCAGCTTTTGCATAAAAAGCATCATGTTTCCTTTCCGTTACTACACCAGCCCTTCCAGGGAATGTGTGATTAACATGCATTTTACCTGCTGACTGTACCAAGTAAAACTCTGATTTACTATGATGGTATGACACTTCCTCCAAGCCTGAAAGAGCTACCTGGCTGGGCATGAGAAACAAACTGTTGGCTCCCCTCCCGTTTACATGGTGCCTCTTATGATTAAAGTGTCATTATGGGTTGCTTACTTCCCCTCTGTGGTCCACTGGTGACAGCAAAGGCATGTTTCTATACGGAACAAAAGGGACGGTCAATAAATTAGCCATGTGCTGCTGATGAGTAACCCCTCCACTACCGGATGGGATTGGCCTTAAAGGTCTTTACAAGCCAGAAGCACATGGCCATCGAATGTTAGTCCACAGAGGATACAGACTATAGCAATTAGACAATAAAGGGTCTTCTTTAGTATCTTTATGTTAGATATTTCAGTGGCTATGAACTATAGGTTATGCTAAAACAGTGATTCAAAGATTGATTTTAATTCCTCCCATTAATGCAAAGTATAGTGAATGTGCGTTCAGCTTTCATTATGTGCAGAATTGGACATCATTTCCTAAAGATTCACACCGTTTCTCTGATCCTGCCACTGATTTCAGCACTAAATAACTGAACAGCTACAGAGTACAGAGCATATTTGTTGATCACTCTGCTTTTCGAGAAGATTGGTTTCAAACTACTAATAGCATAATGGATGCATAAACACTCTCCAAAAAGGTCAGTGCAGTTGCTAATATAATGAAAACGCTTTTGATTGCTGCTTTCATGTCAGGAAAGCCAGATAGAGTTTGGTCAGTTTAATAAATGATTGGTGCCGTGGCTGGTGGCAGAGCTGCATACTAAGCAGCAGCAGCACCAGCAGCTGATGGCAACAGTTAACTATGAGGCTTGAGAAAATGACATTTTCAAAGAGATGAAAAAGAAGCATAACTGATCAGTGCAGAAGAACAGGGGCATGGGCATGGCTCATTAGACGAGAACTGCCATTTTGAAAGGACAGATTTTAACACGGGGCAACTGGAGGAAATAGGATGACATTCTCTTGCTGCTGCAATTTTCTTCACACATTTATTAACTATAGATCTTAGAAGGAAAATATATTAATAACCGTCAACAATTCCCACAAGAATTGCTGTCCTAAATGCCAAACAGATCTCAACGCACAGACTGATGTTAGACATACCTAGAGGATGTGTAACAAACCGGTCAGAGGCGAAAGCTCGTTCCTGAGGCATCACACACATGGTGTTGTGTGTGTGTGTTGTGGTGTGTGGTGTGTGTGTGTGTGTTTGTGAGAGGTGGACTTCGGGGGACGATTTACTTCTGTCCATTAATCTGCCAGAGAAACTCACTTGCCCATCAAACATAGCAGGGCATCTCACACGACCTGTCACATATGCCTCCTAAGCAGCTCGCAAGGCCACACCGGCTCACTCAAATGCACTGATCCACTCTCACTGCAAACACTATCCCAGTGTATCGATCCTCGAGCCTAAAACCTGACCCGCAAACAAGTGACCATTCAACTCAAAACACCTCACCAAATATGATGGAATTCCCTGCAGTGATAACAGATATAAGCATGTGGTTGGCATTAATGGCAGAGCCTCTCTGTGAGGGGTGTGGCAGCGGAGACGGTCCAGGCAGCCATCCTCACAATTCAAACAGCCTTCAAGGGTTAGTTGCTGCAGAGAAAGCCATACATTATTGTACATGTCGCATTAAAACCTCTCCCTCTCTCTCTCTCTCTCTCATGAGCACCTTGACCGTGATGAGCACCGGTGCAGAGTTAGGCACAGATTGGCAACCACATGCTGAAAATAAACGCCCACAGGCTGCAAACACAGGCTTCCCTGCAAGCTATATATACTGTTGAACCGTATGGTGAGGATATATAATGCGTGGGTTTTTTTTTTTTTTTTTAAACACAGCAGCCACGCGCTTTGCACAGGTGGCCGCCCTTTAATGTGTGCGTTACAGACGTGGCTTTTCTTGACATGTAGGCTATTATTAGGAGGGAAGGGGGGGAAGTTGGAAACAATTGCCTGTGGCATTAGTGGTAGCTTGACTGAGATGGCAACTTAACATGGCGGAGACCCTGGCCGGTGCCATGCAATCTCCGTGAACTCTGCGTGCCTCTTTGACTCTGCACACCCACCTCAAAAGCAAACCAAACCCTCCGTTGTCCACCCCCCACCCCCCTTAATAAATAAATAAATAAATAAATCCTCACCCTGCAGCAGCCCTGTGGTCTTGTAAAGTCGACCCCCAAAAAAACCAAGCCGATGCCGCTGGAGTAGTCGACAATTAAAGGCTCCACAAGTTTGGTTCATTCAAATGAGCATCGCAGCCTCTCAAACGCAACTTATAGCAGCGATCCATCCAAAAGCAGAGCAACGCAGTCACACACTGAGGCTTCCCATCCAGACTCACGCTGGGCTCTCTCTACCTCTCTCTACCTCTCTCTACCTCTCACACACACACGGCGTGGGGTTTTATTCTAACGCTTTGGTCGGAGAGAAGGTCAGACAGATCGCTACGTCTGCTGCGGGGGAGATGGGCAGCGGGATATAAAGCCGATTAGAAGGCAGCAGACCTACCTTCAGCTCCTCTACTGGGGCATTTCAGGCGAGTCAGCCCGGAGAAGATGCACATTAGCCGACAGTCCCGCTCCTCGGCAGCAAAATATCCTCCGCGTTGAGGGAAATTTCCAAGTGGCCGGACAGTGTGCGAGCAGCGGCACTGTGTGTAAATGGGGAGGGGGGGGAGGTGGTGGTGCGG
>NW_023339663.1:20016002-20025751 GCF_004916995.1 Morone saxatilis | reverse complement strand
GGGGGGGGGGGAGAGAGATAATCCCACGGTGGGGCAAAGAGGAAATGCGTCATTATTAATGGACCGAACGCTTTGTAGTCCATCCATACACCTCCGTAGTCCACAGGCACTATATGTGGGTGAATTAAGTGACATTTATTTATATTAAAATAAAAAATATATAGCTATATAAAGAACAATTACCTCACAGATTTTTCCACTAGTATTGAGGCTTTTTTTTTGTTTTTAAATGACTGGTTGCCAGCAGACCTATCATTGTTAAGTCTGGTTAATAAGGACGGGCCCTAGGATGACCTTTAACTATTGGTTTGAAGCCCCACCAAAAAAGAAAGAGCAGAAAAGGAAAGAAAGGAAAGAAAGAAAGAAAGGAGAATCTTCTGTGAAAGACATCCAAACATCACCATCTGCTCAAATATTTGAGAGGAAGTTCAGAAATGCTCATTGTTTGTTTTACTGAAGGCTGGGTGGTGAGGAGCCCGGGACCTCAAACAGCCAATCTTTATGCTTCTCCTTCACTTTGTCCAACTCCCCAGGAGCCCATTTCCCTAGAGCATCTCCAGAAGTTTAGTACTGACCTTCTAAAATTGTGGGGGACTTGTGAGACGCAGTTTAAAGACCCCCTCCTGACATGTTTTAGGACCTATAGTCTGTGTGAAATGTGTCTGATATGGTTTTTCCAAAGAAAGGTTTAATTAACTACTTAAAAATATTCAAATTATATTCATTCTTTCTCTGTCATTGTCCATCCTCAGTATTCGGCAGTGCAGGCTTCAAGTTTCCACGTCACACTTCAAACTCTACACAAAGATCATTCTGCACTGTGAAACATCCAAGTAACAAACAAGGAGTGGATGGAGGACTTTAAACTTTAAAAAAACGCCAAAAATCAAGTCCAAGGTATCCTGACTTTTAGTCCCTTGTATGGGTTCAGCTCCCAAAACTCCTATAATACAGTTTTCTAGCTTCTCGGATCTGTGCCTGGAAAATGTTCACATTTTGCTATATTTGTAGCTCAAGCTGATATAACCCTGATGACATCACTATGACCTCATCATATGAGTTATTTTCCAAAGCTCCTCCAGAGTCACAGAAGATGTTTTCAACCGTTTTCACAGGCTGCTCCTAGTGAGTAAACCGATCATTGTGTGTGAGAACGGTGGAGTGGCCCTTTAAGGCTAAGCTCTGTGGTCTAAAATTATTTTAGCCGTAAAACACTTAATACGGGGCCCAGCGGCTACCTGGAAGTGGGACATTTGATCTTGTTTATTATTATCCAATGTTTTTGCAGGGGTCAGTGAAGTTGAGGTAGGACAGAAATATAAACTGAAGGATTGGAGGCATTTGCTTGACATGCTATAAGTGGACACCGGCTCCTTGTTGTCAGGGTACGGATGGGGGAAATGTGAACCCAAGGGGGGCAAAGCTTAAAGATGTTGACCCGAGCTGGAGCAGGACAATCACAGCTAGATTCCAGACATTCTGATGGAAGCCCCTTGTTACTGTCAGACCCGTTAACACGTCTGCCTCACGCAGAGGTCTGTCTGCCTCTATAATCTCTATACTTCCTCAAACACACCTTCCAGGCACAAATATTTACTTGGAAGTTTGTTGTCATCTGAAAAACCTGAAAACGTTGTGTAAAACAACACCTACTGAACCCGTTTCCATAACATCAGGGTCAGAGGAAAAGTTATTACCTTTGAAATAAGATCCCAAGATTTTCTTCACTCTGGCAGATTTTCATGTTGACACTTTTTGCGGTTTCCTTTCAACAAGCACCCGCAGGCATGGAAGAGGGGGAAAAAAATCCTTTCAAGTACAGCGGACCTACCACATCAACAGTAGAGATGTCAGGTTTTGGCCTATCCTCAACTTACTGTAGTTTGATGAAGTGTTTCTGTACTGTAAAAACCTTGCTGAAACCAGCATGTGGGCTTATGACTGTTTCCAATAGTTAGTGTGCATGTGGCAACTTAAATGTACTGAGCATAAAAATCTGTATATATGTCTATATATCTGTCAACTATACATGTAATGTACACGAGATGAAATCAGACAAATGCCACCACCTAGTGGCTAAACACGTACAGTGCATATAACGGAAAACACATTCAACTATTTGTAATTGTGGCAAAAAAAGGAGAAAAAAAATTTAGGAATTCTCCACAATATCTATCAATGCAAGATGTACATTAAATAGCCTAAATGGTTTAGGAGAAAGTTCAGTCAAAGTAGAATGTATTTTTCTTATTTAGAGTGCTTTCCGGTTTCTAAACAGGGTATTAGTTTAAGTGTAATCTGCCAATTTATTTTAATACCATATCCTGGATCATATGTTAGATGTGGTCAACAGATTGTATTTGAGAATTTCTTTACACTCGCCAACCAGGTCAATTCCTGTTTTTAGTATTTAAGGAAGAGAAGCTATGCTTGCACAAAAAGACCAAACAACAGGACCAACACACCTTTGAAAAACCATTTAGCTTTTGCTAAAAAGGGGAATGGATGGTATATTGTTCAAAGATCAAACATTTCAAAATTGCCTGAATAAATAGTGATGGTCAATAAAAGAAGGTGAGAAAAATATGCAATTAGATTTTACTTTGAAGTCAAAGAATTCTGAACACACATACCAAATCAGAAGACTGAAAACAATGGAGACATATTAATCTGTTTAAACAAACATCATTTACACCAGGAAATATAAGCTATAACAATGTGCTTTGAAATTATGACAAAACAATTCTATTTAGAATCAGAGAATACACTGGGTGTTTTCTATATTTCCATTATTGGAAATGCATAGTCTTTATGTTTGTGCATTGTAAATATTAGGACTTACACCAATAATAAGTGACTTTACTTGGCAAAAAAACAAGACTTGTCACTGCCATTAATCTATCTTTCAAATGATCTCCTTTGGGAATTGTTTTAATGATTGTATGGTAAAAAAATGCACACAGTTTAGTAGAATTTCCATCCCCAATAACATCAAAACGATCAATTATTTTTAAGCCATAGTGGACATAGAAAATCAGCCTACTGTAATTCTATCTTGCTTACTGTTTCTGCTGACAATATTGTACATTTAGTGTCATCCCAACACTACACATACAGTAACATATCCCACCAGAGGGTCTTCCACTTGCAAACATACAAAAAACACTTCTACACATTTTCCTTTTCCTCCTGTACTTTGGGCTTTGGCTCGTGTATATCCGATTCCATCCCCGGCAGACTAGTTTTCCTACGTGCAGCCGTCTCAATCTTCTGCACCAGCTCCACATCCCACGGATGAGAGACGAAGCTGAGCACCTCCCCGTCCTCCATCCCTCCTGCTCTTCCCACCCTTCCTGCCCTGTGAATGTAGTCAGTATGGGATTCTGGGCAGTCGTAGTTGACAACCAAGCGCACTCGGGATGTGTCCAGGCCACGTGAAGCAATGTCTGTGCATACCAGCACATCCACCGTGCCCTTCTGGAAGGAGCGGAAGATTCCTGCACGCACGGCAGCAGGCATCTCCCCTTGCAGACGTGCGTGCTGCACCCCCATCTCCTCCAGCGAGTACCCCAGCCAGTTGACGGTGGCGGATTTGTTGCAGAACACCAAAACACCGCCCCCTCCTTTCTCCTGTTGGAGCAGCTTCAGGGCTTGGTGCAGCTCCAGGGTCTTGTCAGCACCCTTCACCTTCAGGAACGTCTGCTTGACATGTGGCATGAGGAAGTGCAGCATCTTGCTCTTGATAACCACCATGCTGCCAAGGTCTGTGACCTTGCTGAGCACTTCGCCGACACCACCGGGGAAGGTGGCCCCCACTACCAGCAGCTGGGCTTTGTGCCCCGGGCCTCGTGTTTCCTTGGGATTACTAGCGATGTTTGCGCGGAGCAGGATGTCCTCCACCATATCAGAAAAGCTGGGGTCGAACATGGTGTCCGCCTCGTCTATTACGAAGAAGCTCAGCTCGCTCAAGTCCAGGCAGCGTCTCCGCAGGGCCTTGACCAGAGCACCAGGTGTAGCCACTAAAATATCGGGCTGATTCTTCTTGAAGACCCCCTTGATGTGTCCTACCCCTTGCCCACCACCCACGGTCTTTGTCAGCAAGCCAAACGGAGCACAGAGAGTCCTGGACACCGCCGCCACTTGCTCAGCCAGCTCTCTGGAAGGCACAAGTATCACAGTGTGGATCCGGCGTGCACCCGTTGTGTCCATCTCTGGTTCCTTATCAGCCTTCAGTCTGTGAACAACAGGCAGGAGGTAACTCAGGGTTTTCCCACTGCCGGTCTCTGCAGCACAGAGAATGTTCTGACCTTTCATGACCTTTGGGATGGTCTGCAGCTGCACAGTGGTGGGGTGGGTAATGTTGATATTATCCAAAGTTTCCACCAGCTCCTTGCAGATGTGGAGGTTTTTAAAAGTCGCCAACGGCTTCTGTTCAACCCCCTCCTTCTGACTGTCAGCAACAAAGGGCGCAACAGCCTTAACGTTGTTGATGGTGAAATGGTCACCGAATGACTTGTAATGCTTCCATCCTTTGGAGCAGAGAATGGGCTCCTGGAACTTCCCAAGCACGTAGCCCACAGACTGGTTCAGCTCGGGGTTCTTGCTCTGGATCAGGAGCCTGCCAGCTTTCACGGTGCTGATCTTGTTCCTGCCTCGAGTCTGTTTCACGTTGTCAACGCGCTTCTGCAGGCAGCGAGGGACGCGAATAACCGCGGTGCCTTCTGGCTGGGTGGCTGTTCGGCAGAAGCGGCTCTGACTGACAGAACAAGCCGATAGTTTAACCAACTCGGGACGGAGTATCCTACCCGAGCACAGGACTCTGGACGCAGCGAAACAGCCGACCTTCACAGATTGCATTGTGCTGTTTAGAAGCTCCGCTGACAGCTTGGAGTCAGCTGAAGCGCGGAGACGGACGCGGCGCAGTGAGCTCTGGAGCTTAAAGAGTCTCTGTAAATGTCCGAAAACACCCCAAACATGTCAGCGTACTTCGGGATTAGACCTGACAGCGGTTTCGCCATGCTTCGTTTATCGGCGAATGTTGATGATGTCACGGGGGGGCGTTGAGTGATGACGTCTGTAGAAACGCACCGTCTAGATATCTCATTTTATTCAAAGTCAGCAGCAAATGTGCAGATATAAACACAAATTAAATATATATATATATATATCCTCAAGTATGAATACATTAATTCAACACAAATGCAATAAATCTATTTTAAATGACGTGAGCAGATACAGTTTTGAAAGCCTTTTTGTTAAGAAAAGATTTAATCATTTTAATTTAATGTTCCCTGAGAAAAAGTTTCTCACATATAGTATTTTGCCAATAATAATGTGAAGTTTACAAGGTAGAATTATTTTTCTATATAAATATTATTGTTGTTATTGTTATTTTTATGTTAGTTTTGAACAGTAAACCAACTGACCGTCCCCAGACGAGTGTCCTCTCTCTAACCCGATCACTGTGTGAAGTCTTGTGCATTGAATCCCCGTTCGAAATGGTAAATCAATCAGCTGATCACTGCCCTAGTGAATCAGCACTGCCTGCAGTACAGCGATGTCAGAGATTGTAATAGATTAGTGAAGGGTGAGAAAGAGCACTGTCATTGACACAACAGAGACTGTCAATAACTGTCCACATGATTCTGAGTTCTGGTCAATCCTCTTCAGCATACACCAAGCCCAAGGCCCTGTAAATGCACTTGTATTCATCTGATAATTGTATTGCCAATCAAAGCAGATCTACATTTAGCTTGATTATTGTTATAGGACTAGGCATCTTAATATAGTATGTAGTCTACACTTGTGAGGATGTGATCTTCAAGGCAAAAGAGAGGCACATGTTTGTATGCCTGCAGGGTTCTTAGGGGGATAATCCAGTGTTGCTGCTTTGCCACAGAGAGAGTAAGCTAATAAAAAAGAGGATGTTTGCCAGTTGCCTGAATGTTTTCATTTATTTTGGTTCATACATATTTTGTTTTGCATTCAAATTCTTTTCTGCAAAGGACAATTGCATTTATATCCAGCACAGAAAAAAAAAATCTGTTTTGCTGTCTGCATCAGTGCTGCTGTCACATCTAGCATTGATTGTACATCAGCTACCCTTCCCATGTGCTGAATGAAATCAGCTCACTGATTGATTTACTGTAGCTTCAGAACATCACAGACACTTTTAGTAATAGAATCTCTGTCACATGCAGGACAAACCAGTGCTGTGTCAGCCGGAGTTTCTAGAAACTGGGGTCTTAGATTTCTGTCTCCTAACAAAGGAAGAAAAAACTGAACTGGGCATATACTGGTTACTTATATGTAAAGGTCTAGTTAATAGACAGGTGCTAGTTTTTTTTATTTAATCAGCCTCATCATTTGCAAAATAAAGACTTGCTGTTGTCGATATTCAGTTTCACAGCCTGAACAAAAGAGGGCAGCATAAATCAACAAGGAAGATTTCAAGTCATCTGAACTCCTAATCAGAACTGTGGTAGCAGGGTTTTGCAGTCTTACAAGTCTGCAATATTTCTTTCACGTTTCAAAATAAATTAAACGTATTGATTAATTAATAGATAAAATAACAAATAAATGACATAAATTACAGAAGGTTTTACTTACAAATATTTGAGAATGTATATAAAAAATAAATGTATTTCTACAAAACAGTGTGGTTGCCTAAGTGGCCGACATTCTGATACAGCACTGTGTGCAATTTGATATTTGTTGACATTTAGTGAACGCTGCGTGTGTTGCCAAGGTGCCGCTTTGCATTTCTGCAGTTTGTGCAAACCCCAATCCTTGAAAGAGTGACACCTCTCAAACAGGACCAGTGTGGGGGCAGATGTAATTTTTTCTTTCCTTCATAAGTTTCTTTACAAGAACATAATATCACAAACCACATCTACAACCTCCCACACAATTTGTTTTCTTTATCTTCTCCCTTCAAAGGTCATCTGCGAAGATAAGAGACGCAGGTAACCTGAATTAGACTCGGGTGGGTCTGCACTGGAGAAAGTTCAGTCAAGTCATGTGACTGTCACATAATAATATGATAAACATTTTACAAGTCAATTAATAAGAATTAATAAGAATATATTTATGATAAAGGTAAATATCAAGTCAGTAAATTGAGAATTGTTTGGATTAATTTGAACTAAAACCTTAACTTATCCTTTCTTTTGTAAGCAGATAACTACTTATTCCATGATACTATAGTCATTATAATTGAGAAAGCTAAAACTTTAATTTGCTTGTACCATTTTTAAGGAACATTCTTGAGTAAGTGATTTTATTTTCATTGACTCAAATGTGTTGCAACAGGGCAAAAATTGCAGCTCCGTCGGATATTTGAATTCAATTTGTTTGGCTTCTCTTTTGCATTGTAAGTTAACCACATAGAAGACTTGGTTATAACAATGTGAATACTGACTTCTTTTGAGAATACACAGAATACAGTGATACAGACTGGGACTGGTTGGTACTTCGGGACCTTTTTTTACGCAATAATCATGTGACGATAACAGTAATTGTTGCTCATAGTAGTCCATAAAAACAGCTGTTAAATTATTTATCATTACCTATTCAAGTCAACTATACACCTGTTTGAGTAGAAGATTTTTGTCCTTGTTTTACAAATGTTTTTTTTAGCAATAAATACATAATAATATGAAATATAATAGTTTTCTTAATATTTATTGTTAATCAGACCACTGCAAGCAATCTTCTGTGACAGGATACCATTAAACTGCATTAAGTTCAGAAAGGGAACTGAAAATGTAACAGTATTGGTGTCTATTCGAAACTATAATCACACCAAGTCTTTCAGCATTGCAAAGAACAAATGTCTGTTGGGAGAGAATTGCTTCAGAAGATGGCATATAAGTCAAAAAGGGTTCAACTTTGTGCTTTTGCTTGGAAATAAAGACCACAGGAAATGTGATATTGATGCTTTCAGATGCATTTGTGAGCTGAGCGCCTGTCTGTACGCCCACATACATCTAGCATAGGTATATGTAGTGTGGCTGTGTCAGAAAAAGAAGAGGCTGTTGTCTGCTGCGCATGCAGTTTGTGTTGAGGATGGACTGATTTACATCAAATTGTGCTCTTACAGAACTTATTTTCAGCAATATAATAACTGATCTTTGGTGCTTTATTTCTTGGTACTGTGCATCTTTAGCTTGAATATAGGAAAATTTTAAAAGGTTCATTTGACTTTACACAAATAATATACATATATATATACTTGTTTGTTTCTTTTATTGTTAAAATATTATTTTCATTTTATTGATCCATGATAGGGAGAATGGACTGTAGCAGTAATGCACCTAATAAAACTTAAGATGTTTTATAACTCTGCTTATCAGTGTTGCAAAAACCCTTTGGTGAAACATTAAAAAACGTGCTTGATAGTGGTAGATATTCTTGATCAGCAATTACTGTGTCTGTGTGTGTACATAGTACAGGTATGGGGCAACACAACAAGAACTTGAATACCTTGAAAAATTACAAACAAACAAATAGTTTTGCCTTATCTCCAACAGGGTGGAAGGAAATAACTGAATACTGATAGAAATGCTGTGAGGCCATCAGAGCAGCAGCACATTAAAGCTTTAGAGTGCATCAGCCTGTGTGTTGCTTACCCAATAAAGATTAACCTGAGGAGATTGATGGGTTGGATAGACTCAGAGGTTAGAAGGAGTGGAACAACCCTTATACAGACAGATTTATTATTGCTTTATTCTAGCTGCAATCTGGTGAGAAATATTAAGAACTGCATTGCGATTGTAATAAACCAATGACAGAAAGGAATCCCTCAGAGCAGGAATGTACAGTGTGACTGCTGAATATGCACAAGATACAAAACTCCTCATTAGCTTGACCATGTAAGGGTTACATTTAACAAGGTCTTTAATGGTCTTTTTCTGGCCAATGTAGCCATTTTCAAATGGTTGGATCACAATATGCTCATCTTCTCAGCCCTTATTGCACTTTTGGTTCACATTTTAGTGGAGTTTCCGAGGGAATATACAATACAAATCACTGGGAAAAATCACAATTTGAGCGGGAAATACATTTTGAAAACAACATTTCAAACTGAGCTTTAGAATCGGGGATAAAAATGGCAAATAAATACAGGTATTTAAACCCTGTGCCCTGGGAACACAAACAGCGTTTTTTCAATCACTCGGCTCGAGGAGCTATTTAGGCTGCACCACCCACAACCTAAATGATTCAAACAGCTATGATGAAGATGTCTATTCTTCCTAGCCTACAATACAGCTTCAGTCACAAGCCTAAATTGACTGATTAGAAATTAATGGACCTCTGTGGCGACAGGCTCAAGGGATCTAAAGGTAAAAAGTGCATCATGTCATTATACTTACCAATCCTAGCCTGGACAGTAACCACACAGAGAGCTAGGGCTGAGGGCCGGGCGTAATCGGATGTAAACTAATGGAGGGTGGTTGGAAGAGAATGGAGGGCCAATTAAATAGAGCAAAGTGGCTGTAAGACCTAGTTGTTGCAAGGTCAAAGGGTCTGTACATTTGGATTTGCAAAAACAGCTTAATAACACAATAAAAGGACATAATCAAAGGTATTAGGTGTAATGTTTCCTGTGTGTTATTTTTTTTTTTACTCCGGCTACAAAACATACAAAACCTTAAAAATGCAATATACGTTTGGCTCTTAACTTGGTAAGTCTTTAATGAAGTGTTTATTAACTCCATAGCTGTGGGAGCTTTGTGTGTGTGTGTGTG
>NW_023339663.1:20004263-20015902 GCF_004916995.1 Morone saxatilis | reverse complement strand
GTGTGTGTGAGTGTGTGTGTGTGAGTGTGAGTGTGTGTAGGTGTGTGAGTGTGTGTGTGTGTGAGTGTGTGTGAGTGTGAGTGTGAGTGTGTGAGTGTGAGTGTGTGAGCGCGCTCCTTGTGTTGTGTCTGCTGACGTCACCGCTGGAACTGCCTTGTCACGCGGGGTTAGTAAAAGTTGGGATAGGAGCTCCGGAGACAGAGAGAGAGAGAAACAGACAGGAGGAGAGAGAGAGGGAGAGAGGGAACGGGACAATTAAACGGACTTTTCATCGGCTTTATAGCGAACATTAAACACCGGCGGAGGTCGGGAGACAGAGAGAAATACTGTGAGGAGGAGAGACAGAGGGGGCAGGCGACTTTCTCTGAAGTTGAAGCCAGAATAATTTCGCCAGTGAACTGCCAGAGGAAGAGGAGACAACGAGCTGTGTATTTTGGATTTGTCAAACGAGGGAGGAGGGTAGGGGGGGAGACACGGGTTCGCGTATGGCCAAATGTTCTCCAGTTAGCTAAATGAACAAAAGTTGAAGTTCGGCGTCGTGGCAGTCGGTAAATGTTGTGACATTTCAGGAGAGCATAAATTGCTCCAGCGGTCGACGGTCGAGTGGCGGGGTAAAAACCCGAGCTGTCAAACCCGATGACTACTGCAAACTGCCCCGGGAATGAGGAGCTGGACTTCAGACTGATCTTCGGAGAGGACGGGCAGCAGCAGCCCTTAGGCCCCGCAGGTCAGTGTGTTTCATACAGTAAGTACTGGCAGTAAACTCACGGCACATTATGCTGTAAGGTCCACTTAAGTAACTCACCTAGGGTAGCTACTGTTGGCTTAATTTAGCCCGCCAGCTTTCGACCTTAATCTCGAAAGTGTTTGCTCTGTGAAAGAGGAACCGACCCTAACAAGTGTGTTTATATTCTGTGAAATGGAGATATTAAAATATCACGCGTCCTTTCTGTCTCTGGTCGCCCAGCTAATGTCCACAACGCCAGCTGTCATTAGCTCGACGTGCTAGCCGGTTAGCACAAGTGCTGAATTGGCATTTGGTCATTTAGTTGCCAATCCATTAAAAAGTTGTAAATGTCTCCTATAGTTTTTTTTTTGTGTGTGTGCAACAGATAGCCTGTCAACTGAGCGCCGTGTAACTTTGGCGGGACCGCAGCTGTTAGCGTTACAGTGTGGTTGATATGGTGCAAGTCAAGTATGGCTGAGAGAGGGACCAGGTTGAATGTCACTGAGGCACATTTCTGCAAAGTAGCACATGCTAATGTTGTCAAAACTTTAATTCACCTAATGTTTACAAAATAAGTGCTAAATAGGACGTGTTCTAATAACTGTGTCACACTGTAAACACAGGCTTTGCTGTAGATTTTTGTGATTGTGAATAATAAAACATATTCATTTAATTCAGCCAAACGTATGGGTTTTTGTTATTGTTGATATTTATAAATGCAAAGACATTAATGTCTAAGAGTTATGCACAACTACAACAAACTGTGCTGTAATGCGTGTCTACGTACAGTAAGTACAGGTTGACAGCTTTATTTTATTTAGCTTGCTTCTACCAAGTTCAGAAATGAATTCATTAACATTTAGGAAAAAATAAAATGTTGTAATAATAAAAATGCAAACAAGACTTTTAAAATGAAGTATCTTTATTATGGATATCACCAATACAAACATGGGTTATGGGTTATCCACTGTTGCTGCTTAATGAAACATTTGTTTCATGTGCTAAATGTCACAAATGCTAGGGACAGAAACAAAAGAGGGATGAATTATCACATAATTGTTAGGATGCTTTCGGTAGTGAGGAACCTTTACTTTAAAAAACGTGGCAAATTAAGATAAGGTGATCGTACACCGGGCAAATTGGCTTGTTGTTAAATTAGTGATATACTGAACCTGTTAAAAGCGTCTCTCTCCCTCAGTGTATCTGTTTAGTAATGGGCTTTTTACATCCGTGTTAAACTAAAAAGTTCAAACCACATTATAAGTCACATTACATATATTATTATATATTACATATTACATATTTCTTTGATTCCAAGTGCGTCAAACAATATGACAATACAAGAACTTGAAAATATAGCTTTTAGATTGGTGGATCAGTCGTCTCAGATGAACACTTTGCTAAATGAGATGCCTTGGGTTTGAATCTAGATGAGGATCTTTGCCGCATGACACTGCCTTCTCTCTCTGCCCCAGGCTAAACTATGCTATAGGTGAGGATGCCTAACAAAGTGGACAAACCTCAGAGGATAGTATTTTCTTTTGTAAGGCTAGCTTGGAAAATAATGTCACAGTAGAGAAGAAGAGAATGAAAACAACTATGCAATGCCTGGGTTCATTAGTTAGTTGTTAATTACGGACTCTCATCATTGTCTTAGTATAACAGTGGAAACAAAGCTGCTAATCGGGGACGATATTTTGTTTTGGGAAGCATTCTCAGTGGAAACTTAACTTTAAAACTTTGGACTTTTTCACAAATAGTTTGAAATGTTAGTCCTCAAGCCTTCCACAGATGCCAGGTATTTCACACAGAATTAAAGGGCACCAGTATTATTGGACATACAGATGGTCACATCCCAGTAAAATGACCTTAAATTGTTGCTTGTAGGGCAGCTTTATATCGTTTCTTTTGGAGTGTAATGTCTAGGCAATTACGAGTGGGTAAAGTTGATATTTGTTTATGACTGACAGGAGCAACCCTGCTGTGGAAACATGTGGTACATGTTGTGTAGAGGTAATTAGTTCTCATTTCTTTAATGAATGCAGGCAAATGTTAACTAATAAATCAGGACAGACTTAGGAAACTCATACAAAAAATAGTAGATTTCCTCGGTGGAAACTAGACTGGTGGTGTTGCAGTCAAGTGAAAAATACAAGAAGTGACTAAAAATGCAGACAAAATCTTTACCTGCTCCTGAAGGATATAAGCTGCTGTCTGTTAAAATGTGAAAATATATCTGTAAATGTATGGTGTTTTTCTTTCTCAGTATACATTGTACACAGGCTGAGTGATTTGGGAAATACCAAAGCTCATGAGCTGGATTTAAACCCACACATGTATGAATTAATGGCATATGCATTGGTCTTTGCATCCATGTGACAAAGTTCAGCGTCTTCATTTGTTTCTGTCTTTGGGCCTAAACCTTTGGAACTTAGGAATTCTCCGGCTGTGTCCTTTTAATGAAACTCTGGCAAAGTACTAGCTCTATGAAGGTTTGGCTTGTGCAATCTTAAATCAGTTTTTCCTTCGATTAAAAAAGAAGTTTGATTTGGAGATGGGTTGAGGGGAAAAACTGCAGTTGGAATAAGTGTAGGAATAAAAGCACCACTGTGCAAGTGGTTTTAATCTGGTCCGGACTGTATGACTTGGCCCAAAAGGGGGGCGCCTGTCCAAATTAATAACTGCAGTGTAATATGGGATCACACAGTAACCGGGAGTTGCACACTCCTGAGCTGGTCTCCTTCTCTGAAGGCGATGATCAAGTCAGGGCTTGTTTTTAGAACGACCTGGAGAACCTCTACTGTGAATATCTGGCAGGTTTTTACTCCACTGAGCTTCTTGTTGTTGAATGTTGCTTTATCATGTCAATCATCCATGCAGCCAGTTCTGCACACTTTTAATGAAAGGGCTGTGAGAAGGACATGTAACATCTCCAAAAATAAAAATGAAACAACAATGCCTCATTTTCTGTATCTCTTCTAGCAGCTGAACCAGAACTTACGCTATGTTACAAATATGTACCTAAAAAAGGTCGCCGGTTGCTCATGTTCGTGACAAATCTCTTTTACATATTTGCTATAATGGAAATGACTCGTGAACGTTTGCTTCCTGTACACTTTTACTCTGAGTCCAACTCTCGATTATTTCGCCGTCTTTCGCCATCTCTGCTTGCATATGTGAATGTCATTTTAAAAATCTGTGTAATGGAGTGGTACAGTATAATGCCGTGCCTCTCCGTCTGTCTGTTTTGTTCCGCTCTTCTTTGTCTGTCTGTTGGGTTTCTATCGCTTCATTCCTTTGCTCTCTCTGAGTGTTTTCTTGTCGCTCAGGAAACACTCACCTCTTTGAGGTGAAATATTCCACTGTTCTATTCACAGGCATTGGGCAAGCTTACTGTAAGGGTTTTCCCCTTATTATGTACAGTGCCAGCTGAATAGAAGAACAAGTCCCTCTGTGAATCAGCTCAACTAGAAAGGGAGATCATTCATAATCATTTGGAATAGATTTGATGAAAGGACAAAGACTAACGTTTTAACAACTTCATTTATTGACAAAACAGGCATCTTTAAATTAAGTAAAAATCAAAATATGAATAAAAAGCTCTTCTAGAAATACTTTTTTCTTGTAAGGGAAATCACGTAATTAATTATTTATTTAGGTTTACTCTTCAGTCCCATCTTCAAATACATGTTATTGCTAAACCAATACATTTAAACTTAACTCTATGAGATGTTGATGTTGGTGTTGACCAAAACAGGAACATTTAGTACAGAAATGTCAGACATAAATGAAACATATTAGTAACAATGTTGCCACTATAAAATGTCCCACCCTTTTATGACTATTTCTTGATTATCAATTTTAAGGGCTCCTTATCTCATCATAGGTACTTTGAGAACAGGAGGTGCTTCCAATTAGCTTCTTTTTCTTAGCTTCTTGTCTAACGGCATGGAAAAAGGCATTATTTGATTATATGTGCTGGACATGTGAGATATGCCCAAAACTGCTACAAGACTGCAGATTTGAACCCATTCACTTTTATTGCATTAACAAATAGTTTAAAAAAGCCACACTATATAACCCACGCTAAGCTCTAGCAAGTAACTGTGACTCAAGACTAGGGAAGTTAGAAAACATCATGAAATGATTCAGTATTTTGTGGCACAAGAAGATGATGATACACATCAGGGGGTGGAAAAATGAAGTTAAAGTAACGACAACTGATTCTCCTTTTTGAGCTCCCTGACTCATATTTACTGTGACAACAAGAAGCGACTCTGTATGACGGAAAAACAGATTTTTTTTGTATTTTTTAGGAATTTATTTTTGCCCTTTTTCTTAAATGACATAGGATAGCTGAAGATTAACAGGAAAAGGGGAGATAGAGAGAGAGAGAGGATGACACACAGCAAGGGCCACAGTTTGGACCCATCGCCGCTGCAGCAAGGAGCCTCAGCCTCGGTACATGTCCTGCCAGCTCTACCAGATGAGCTACCAGGGGCGCCCCAGTTTCAGGAGTCCTACAATTCCTAAAACCATACTTTCACTGAAAGGTAAACATAGTTGATTGTTGAGTCTCATTCTCAGGTCATCAAATATCGACACTTTGAAAACGCAGCAGGTGGCGTTTGTGTTCCTAGGTTGTCAAACTCCAACGCTTTAAAGCATCAGTATGGTAGCTTCACCTCACCTTTAAGTTTGACCATTTTCAACATGAGCAGGTGTGTCCTCTCCGTTTGAGGTCCTTACAGCAAATAACCACCTCTAAATACTGCACGGTAGAATTCTGAATGGCTTGATTTTTCATCAACTACCATGTCCTTACATCTGCTCTTTGTTTTTATAAGGCCATTTTAATGTAAGCATTTTCATACTCAAACTAATGTTTATGGCAATCAGGATGTCCCTTTGAATCAATAAAGTCTTTATTTATGTAGTTGAAGGGACTTTCTCTGACTTACCCGTAGTATCTATTTACAGATTGTTTTGGTTTTGGTATCTACCTTTCAAGCTTCTGTTCTTCTACAATCCCCTCCTCCCACATAAAAAATAACGGCAACATGTCTTTTCAGCAACAATGTCCCAGTTACTCTGGAAAATCTACAGAGCTGTCTGTGAAAGGTTTTTGTAGTGACTATTCTGTAGAAAGTAATTCCAGTGAAAATGCATATTGGTCTGTTAGTACAACAATACAAGCAATTTGACTATGTCAGTGAGTCCTACGACTATAAAGTTATCTGTTTACTGTTTCTATTAATAGCTTGTCAGAATTGCTTGTCCTCTTATTTCACTTGTTTTCTGTAGCACTTTTTCCTGTGATGGTTAAACTCAAAACAAAACAAAAAAAAAACACTCAGGCAGGCTGCCATAGATTTACATAGTACATAGACAGGGAAACCCATGTGTTAAGAGGTATGTAAGTCCTGTTTTGAGTAACTTTCTGCATAACAGGCAAGAGTCCCAGACCTTTTCGCTTTGTAGCTTACAGCTAAATGTCATAGTGAAACAAACGGCACTGAAAGTGGCCATATTAGGCACTTGCATGTGATGGTTTTGCTTGCTACAGAGAGTGGCCTCAAACCTGCTTTCATCTATAATATCAAACGGGGTAAACTTGGTTGTACATACTAATTATAGCACATATTTACCCTTCAAAGTTTTCTGAATCTTGTTTCATATATGAAAATAGCACAATCCATCTCACATTATGTTACAACGTGTATTTGGGCTTATCCCTTTAAGTACCACTTACCCCATTTGTGATAGAGTGTCTATTGTGAAGTGGTTGTGTGAGTGGTAGAAATAGGTATTGGTGAGTTAGGGTTATGCAGGTCACGAGCAGTGGCCTCATTGGGCGTTAGAGGTGGTACGAGGCAGGGGGGCAGAAGTGCCCTTTATGGGTGGCGGAGTAGTAGGTCCATAGCAGAGGCGTCTGGCTCTCTGCCCAGACATGCCATGTGGGGTTCAGATGGCAGGGTAGAATGAAGGAGAGGGGGGTACACCGCTCTCTAGCTGCTGGTAAGGGGAACATGAACAGCATTTATCTTCACCTGCTCTCCATGTCCAGACCCTCTTTCTTTTTTTGTTGTTCTTATTCAATATACACATTTCTTTTTGGCTTTTTCTTATCTCACAAATTGAAAGAAGTTTTTGTGGTTTATCGGTTGCCACCATACCAGCACAGAAGATTGCAAACCCGCCACCAGGACGACGGAGGCTTCTCTTCTTTCTCACTGCTTTCTCAGGATGTGAAAGAGACCACCAGTGACATCAGAGAGCCTGATCTAAGCTAATGAAATCTCCAGATGCCAGCACTCACCGCAACAACTTAGTGACTAGTCAGGTTTGAGTTTGTTCTGCTACATTTTTTGTACCTGTAGGATTGTCTCTGTAGCGCTTAAATAGGAGGACATATCAAGGCACATTAGTATCATAATGAAATAATCAAACTGAAAGCAGCTAGTCGAGAAAGCAATTTTGTCCTTGTCTGTGTTGTCATTGCTCTGCCTCTGTGAACAAGAGCACGATCCTCTCGATCCTTGTCGTGGGAAAGACTGAAAGACTGAAATTACATCGCTCTCATGGTGGACTATTTTGAGCTCCCAAAGAGAGTGGCAGAGGGCAGGCGGCAGGTTCTAGTGACTCGTTTGTACTAAGTGCAGGAGAACCCCTCTCGTCCCAGCACGTCTGCAGCCTTCAACTTTTTACTGCTCAAGCACTTTGCAATCTTAACGGGGAGAGGAGTCGAAGAATGCTGTGCGCTACATCGCCAGGTGAGTGTGTCAGCACTCCCAACTCTAGCCAGGTGTGTCTTGTGTGTAGTCTAGACTTTTATATTGAGGGGTGGGAGCCGCCACTCAAACAAGCAGCTGTGATTAGAGTACAGGCTGTCCCAAAGTCTCAGAAATAATATTAAGCCTTTCCTAAAATAATAACAGGAGAAATCATTTTTTTTTTTGTATTGATAGCACATATGACCAGTTTAGTGAGAGGTATCCAGTCTAAACATGTCCAGTGTTAAATTCTTGCAGATATTGTTTTATGTTGTAAACACTGCACTCATAGAATCCCGCTTTGTTTATGTGCAGTTAACTTGTTTGTTTTTGTTTGGTTAAATATTTTTCTATTTTTAATTGTGAAGCTTGTGTTGAATAAAATATAATGATATATTGGCATGTTAGACATTAACATTAGGACACTGATATTTGTTGATATGCTGAAAATAGAGCAAAAAAACATACAAACAAAACTTGAATACATTTTTAACATTTTTGACAGTGTAGTGTTCAACAGTTAAACAAGCATTTGTCTATAGACTTTGTAAATCATATCGTTTACTTGTCAGAAAAACAGAGTTTATGGACCCACAGGTTGTAATATTTCTATGAAAATGTAAAAGACAGGTCAAATGTCAGAGAGTCATGCGTGAGGTCCACATGTGGGGCTAGATCACCATGTGGGTGCCCTCTAACCCTACTGAACTAAGGGGTCCCAGCACCCGGTGTGATGAATGAGATGTTTGTTTCCCGGGGCGAGGCATGAGTAACTATGTGTGGCATCTGTCTAGTTTAAATTTAGTGTAACTGAAGCTACCGCTGGCTGCGCTGTATCAACATGTCAGAGGCCGCATTACACCAGAGAGAAAGCTGTTGAACTCCTGCATCTGGTGTCTTTTTTTTTTCTCTCTCTCTCTTTGGTCCCCTTTTACTATCAGCCACAGCTTGCTACACAGGGATTAGGGCGGTTTGAATCCCATTTTATTTCAGGCTAACCCTCAAAGCCATATTTCAGTCCAGCTAATGCCTTGGTATGGCACCTCTACCCCATGCAGTTTTTCTTGCCCCACTCCCGTTATGTGTTCAGTGATCAGGTGTGACATTCTAAAATGAGTTATCAAGAAACAGTGGTGGTTGTTGTGGTAACCTTCATTGACAATGAACAGTTCTAGGAGGTTTTAGATGGGATAAATAAGTAAGTTATTCAAAGGGGTGCTGGTCCACATTCCAATTGGGGCCCATGGACCCTAATACATGGGTCACAGTTGGAATTTGGACCATGTGGACTTTGACAGCTGGGTGAAAAAGGCCTTACCCACCAATTGTGGATAGAGGTTTTAACAATATGAACCGCTGAGCACTCCATGCTCAAAAGAGTAAAACATGAATTGGTTCTCTGTGGTAAAGATGTTCTAGCCATCTTGTCAAACATGTATGGACTTGTAGAGCAGTGAAGAAAGCATAGGTTTTTTCTTTTCTGGACATATATCACTTTCATTTGTGTTTTTCAGAGAGGAAATTGCTGTCTTCCTGCTTTTCCTTGATTATTTCCTGCTTTTTCTGATGTTTTGTGTTGGCCTGATTCTAAGCATGATAACGAGTAAAAGGAGTGTTATGAGGCTGTCCCCAAAGCAGAGCAGATGGACCCTTTACTTGAGGACACTGTATTTATTTTTTTACCACCTTATGCCACCTCATGTCTTTATCATCCATTCCACAACTGTGCAAGCAACACAGAGAATGGGAAGTGGTTCTGCTGGTAAAGTTGTTCAGTTAATCTAAGTGAAGATGGGTCAAGGCCAGGGGGTTGGAGTAGCAGTTGTTGACATGTTGAGATTAGCAAGGTGTGCATACTTAATTTTGCTTGTTTTTATAACTAGCATTACTTTGTTGATGCTTGGATGTTCCAGGAACATAGTATATACAGTATAATAATCAATATGATTTGCTATTAGGATATTGGTTGACACACTTGTGCATTCATCGGTAGTGTGTATATAATAAGCTCTTTAAGACCCATAGTGTGTAAATATCAACTCTTCTCTCTCTGTTTCTCTCTGCTCTGTATTTCTCTCTCACACACTCTGTCTCTCTTGCTTTCTCTCACACACATAGGCAAACAAAAGCTGTTTCCCTGTCCGTCCCTCTCCCTTGTTATTTCTCTCTCCATATATCTGTCTCTCTCTCTCTCTCTTTCTCTGTCTCTCTCTCTTTCTCTCCCTCCCTCTTTCTCCCCGGGTGATTTTTTTCAGGCACATGCACAGTCAGCCCTGACAGATTGTTTAAATGTCACCCCTGCTAGCAGTAGCCTCTGATGTTATCTGCTCTGGGTTATTGCAGGCCATCAGGCGGCTTGTGTTCGCCATAGAGGCCGTTCTTCTAATGCATTGTGGCTCTCTGAAAACCAATACATAGATGAACCATCTGACAAGTTCTGTGTTTACATACACACAACCACAACCAGGTTAGTGCCAGAAGCCAAGTTAAGTGGGGAAGTTGCAGCATGTCAAAAACCCATCTTTACGTGCAATTGGACTTAACTTACTAACATACTTAAAATCTATTTGTAGTGTATAATGCTGCAGCTTCAGTTTTTCCTTCATTCGTTTGTGTGTCTAAAAAAGAAATAGCCTACTGTTAAGCTTTGGAAACTTGTGTAGTTTTTTTTTCCTGACTCAGTTTTAGTTGTAGTTTGTGAACTACATTATTTTGAATGATCCTTGTCCTGGGCTGCTAATAAAAAATGTAGAAACCCAATTAAGCACACACATGGCAAAAATCTCCTAGCAGAAATCTAGCTATATTGTTTTATCCCGATTTTGGAAACCAGGTTTCTTATTTTAAGAAGTTTAAGAAACCAGGTTACATTAAAATACAGACAGTTAGGCAGTTTCTCACGTGCATGTAAACACACAGAACTGGCAAAGAACTTGCCATCAGTGATGTGGCTCTAGTTTGGTTTGCTCATACCTGTCAAATGCTGCCACACAAATGCTGTTGTGGTTGGCAGAGCCTGCTCCTCCCCTAGCTTACGAGTCTTTTGAGGTCCCCCAGGGGTCTATCTTGGGTCCGTTTCTGTTTTCTATTGATGTGCTTGTTGTGGGGCATATAATCCAAAGACACATCAATTAGTTTAATTACTATGGGCATTCAGCTGGCATTGGCATCAGCAAACCCTCTGTGACTGACGTGTCCTGCATTATCTGCTGTTGGACTGATAGTACGTGATGGACGTATAAGAAATTTCTCCAATCAAATGATTCAACTTCATCAGTTCTGTTTTCTAGCAAATCTAGCTTTGTTATTAAAGGCTTGCCCTCACAGTAAGTGTTTGGTATGTAGACCCCACAGCATTGGAACTCTTTTATCTCTATTATCTATTAAAATCTCCCAAGATCTTTTTCAGAGAACCAAATGAATGTACGATAAATGCAATTAGTGATGTGTTTGAAAGGGATCTTTGTGCGTTGGTGGGTATTTAGTTCAGGTGGCTACTTGGCACTCTATGTTTATCCCATAATGTTATCTCGGCATGAGATTGTTAATTAGGAGCTTAATTTAGCTGCCGGCATATGTTAACATTGGCTTAGGCTGCCATTGTTAAGCCTCTGCTGGCTGGTGAGTCTGCTGTGACGGCAGAGGAAATCTTTTTGATGTAACCCTAACATAACATTACAGGATAAGACAATACAGATTCAGAAATACTTTAATAATCCCAGAGGGAAATTATATAATATACAATAACAAGGTCCCGCAGATACCAGATCAAACGGAGACCCATACCTGAGCACCTTACTTTGCCTTATGACTCTAGATAGATCTAGCCTGCCTCATTCTCCCTTACAGTTGTATTTCTGTCTCACTCACTCTCACTGAATTTTATATGTACACAGAGCCAACTGCCTACACATACAAGGATCACCAGTAGGTTTGGCACAGACCCAGTCAGCAAGGTTTAGAGCCACAGGTGTAGGCCAACCCTTACAGTATGTGTGTTCATGTGCGTCACAGGGTCTCTGTTTAGAAATGTAGGCAACCAGCCAGCCGCAGAGTTCTTGGAGAACCCAGAGGGAGGGAATTAAATTTGTTTTTTGAGCTCTGCTGAAAATCACTGCAAATATCTACATCAACCCAAA
>NW_023339663.1:20002785-20004253 GCF_004916995.1 Morone saxatilis | reverse complement strand
AAAAAAGGGTTTTTTAAGACCACAAGATTTTTTTTCAAATTAAAATGTATTGTAAAGATTTGAATGCATTAATCAAGGTATACACTCTTTATCAAGTCATGATATGTTTTAGTGCTAGATCGATCCCTGCCCTGTTGTAAAAATAAAAATGAACCCTAATGAGTTAAATGCACAGATTTAAAATTTGGATGAAAATGCAAAGGTATGGAATTGGTTATCTGTATAGGCAGATACCCCAAAAAATTGGATTGGTGCATCCCTTGTTGTGCAACATGTGTCTCTCAACGTGGATGTGGACTGGTACATTTGTAGAAACAAGCTAAAATTCTCAAGAAACATGTTTCTTGATTTTACACTTGTTTTCCAGAATTAAAAAACATCACAATAACTGTTTTTAAATGTGTATGGGTGGGTTTTCTGGGTTTTCTGAGGTCTTTACCATTCATCCCATGAAGCTTACAGTACATGGTGTGTGGTGGCACACTTTTGCTCTGGTCTGCTGGTCAGCAGCTCTTGAGGAGAGCTGAAAGAGGAGACTGGGCTGAACACAAAGCATTCTGTACAGGGGATGTAAGAAGAGCCTGTTCTAATCAATCTGCTTGCCCACCACAAAGGGAACCCTGGCTAAGGTTACCTTCAAGTCCCAGCACCACATGGTGTTGGGCCAGTGGGTAACCTAAGACTAATTGGTGTTGAGGTGTACGCACGTACACACACAAAGGTACACTCACAGATATGCCCATACACTCTGTGCAGAAACACACAGGAAGGCACAGAGGTACAACCACAGGCACACAGGAACATACACACATTCAAACACCACCCACACTTTTATACCCATACACATGAACACATACACGCACGCAAAGAGGTAGACAGAAAGATTGTGGGTGCACCAAGCAGGACCTGTTGCAGCACTGAGCTTGTCATCTTCTCTGGGAGAGACAAATCCTTCCCTCCCTCAGTAGTAAACTGGGCTTTCTCAGAATGTGGGCTTGTGTGTCACTGACAGTCACAGGACCCTGACACACTTTGTGTGCAGTGAGAGTCGGAGGAGGGAACAAAGTCTCTATGGATTATCCCCCAGGCGAGAATCCCCAGGCAGTGTGACGGTCAGCCAGAGGCCTGTTGAGCTTTGTGTCAAGGAGCCAAAGTGGATACCACCATCACCAGTGGGTCAGGCTGTTCCCTGTGGTTACCGTGAGAACACAACTGTCTTTGTGGTGTGTCACAAACATCCAACAATCAGCGCTTCACTGAAACACTTCCCAGTGAGGCGGAGCTATTATTAGCTTAGGTACAGCAAAGCCTCTTAGAGATCTTTATTTAACCGGATTGGCTGACTGATGTATAGACACTTGAGGAGTGTGTGGCGCACCAGGCTTTCAGGAACAGTGCAGGGGCTTTACAACCAAGGCCATTGATAAAACAACAGTACCACTACTTGCTCCTCTCCTCTCCTCTCCTC
>NW_023339663.1:19996596-20002703 GCF_004916995.1 Morone saxatilis | reverse complement strand
CTCCTCTCCTCTGCTCTGCTCTCCTCTCCTCTCCTCTCCTCTCCTCTCCTAGAACCTACCATCCTAAGGTGACTGGTGTTTGGCTCTGACAAGGGGGTTTCCCACAACCCACCCCTTTCCTCACACTGGAGGGTTTTAGGTAGCAGGCTAATCTTATCTCAGGGCAAGGAGAGGGCTGTGGGCCAGGTAACATGGTCGGCCCCTGTCTGACCCTCATCTGTGCAACACGGCCCCCTTACCTCTCTTCATCGTGTATTATGATGGGTAAAAATAGAATATGACAGAATATGGAAAATGACATGGCAAATAAAAAATGTGTTATTTGAACCTGCTAAAATCAAGCAGACTAAATGAATGTTATACCACTGACACTGTACGTCAACCCAACAGAGGGATTTCTAATCTGTTATCTGAGGAGACTGAGAAAGAGACAAACCAGAGACAACTTACTGCTCTCATTACTATCACCGGGCCAACACAGAATCTAATACAAAGTCCAAGACTCCCACAGCATAATATGCTTTTAAGATATATATTTTAATGCATCATGCATTTCATCCAAATCCAACTGGTAGACTTGCGGCTCTGCTTTAGGTTTTAAATATATGCCAAAGCACATCAATTTTGGTATGCCATTACTTGTGGGGGAAAATGTACCAGGCACAAACTGTGACTACTGTATAGTCTTTGTCTGTGTTATTTATCGTATTAACACACGCATCACGATTTACCAACATAAAAGCACAGAGAACACTTCATTGCGACTTAATTTGCACGCAGAATTTGATTGTAATTAGCACCTAATTTACTAAGGTAGCAGCTCATTACTCAGTCAGCACCTGGGACTGCCCCCGTCCTACCATGACTGCATTTAATGCTTTTTTGGTGTGATTCTTCAACAGGGATACAGTCGGCGTGTCAGAAAATCAAAGTTATAAATTCAGAAACCAATTATTACTGGGGCATTTCTTTAGTACGCAAGGTGTTGATACCTTTCCACGGCACATAATGATCCTTACAAACACCTCTTGCTTTTAGCTATTTTACATTTAAACTCCTCATTATTCTCTACAGGTCCTACCTGCCACATGATGCTATTACTGGCTTGGTTGCTTCAGTCACATGCTGGTGTTGACGTGTGTTTTTGTGCACTAGCTCAACTACCCCAATCCCCCTATAATCTGCATTTCTTGACAATAAAATGTCGTTTCAGTGGCATCCTCTAAATATGTCTTCAAGTATGTTCCAGTATAATTGTATGTGTCTTTTTACCACTGAGGATTTTGGCCTGTTACAGCTATCTATCTATATATATATATATTGTAATAAAACATTTTTGAGATTAGAATGCACATTTGGGCATTCATTGTCCATCATTTCTAGCTTTCTGGCTCCTTAGGAAACTTTAACAAAATAAGCTACACCAATGTCCTCACTGCATCCATCTCTTCAGTATATATATGACACATTTTTGACAAATATAGTATTAACTTACTGTATAATATCAGGGAGAGGCAATTTTACTGTTAAACCCTGTTTCTGTTGGTAGTATTTACATAATCACCGGCTTGAGCTGTCCTCTGTCCATCTCTTTTTTATTTATTTATTATTTAGTGAACTGTGCTAATTAAGTCATTGATGGTTCGCCTGTCACACCCATTTAGAAAAGCATCTCTATCAGGACAGCACATAGACACCTATAGTCTCTCTGAATGAGTCTCTAGGATAGTGGCTTTTGGAAGCTTTCCTTCTTTGGAGACCTGTTTTTGATTTTTTTTTAGAAATGTTTCTATTTTTATTGTAAGTGTTGTTTTTGTCTTTTTTGTTCATAGAGGAAGAAGGAAAGACACATGAAATGGATTTACTATTATAATCATTATAATTATCATCATTACGATTACAGCCGATAGGAATATTTTTCTACACATAAAACAAAAAAATTGTAGAAACTCATGTCACTATAATACAATCGGTGATGTTTCGGTTTTCTTTGAGCATGGTATCGTGTATATTGCAGGAGACAAAGTTTCTTTTTCTTTTCTTCCCTTTTCTCTTTCTCACGACTTTGTTTTCCTTCTCTTGCTCCTTGTCAGTCAGTCAGATGCTGTCGTCAGAGGATCCACTGCTGGGTCTTGTGACAGGCAGGCAGGGCCAGTGTGAAGCCGAGCAGCTATAAATAAAGAGCCTGCTGCTGCTGCCTCTGTTGCTGCTGTTGGATAGAGAAGATAGGAGGACAGACACTTAAAACCTTCTTTTTTGTTTTTTGAAATTTCCTTGAGACTACCCCTTAATGTCTGATTTGACAAAGCTGTCATATCACTGGTATGTTACCGTTTAAAGTCACAGGGAACAAATATGGGAACTTAAATTAACATTGTTAACTGTTTCTCCGTGCTTGACAGTTTGACAAAGATTTTAGTTTTGTGGTAGTTAAGTTATATATTTATTCAGTTTTTCAGTTGGTTTCTTATTTGTAGACAGGTAGGCCCATTCAAGAACATGGGGAAGTGATGTGTGATGATTTCACAACCTTTTCCTGTACAGACTATACTGTGGTTTTAAGCTAGATTTTCTGAAGGATTTAATTTTTAGTCTTTTCCTTTCACACTAAAGCAGAAGTTATTCACCATAGCTTGAGGGCCAAAGACAGGACCTGACCGGAAAGCCGGTGTTAAATAATGCTTGCTTTATTTAATTTTTTGTGTTACTATTTGCAATAGGTTATATGGTGTATTTTATTTTGTTCTAAAGTTGAGTTTTGGTTAAGTGAGTGGTACTGCGAAAAAGTAAAGAATGAGCTTTAAAGTTGTGGCCTCTGCTGTACTTAGTGCACGACACATACAACTTAATTATGACAAATGAAAATCAGCATGAGAAGACAATTCTGATGTTTCTGGATAAATCAGATCCATTCTCAATTCCTAATGTGTTTCTAACGTGAAAATGTCTGAAATTAAATTTTCTCATGTGAAACACTGGGAAGAGGGGTTACTCCCAATGGAGCAGCAGTGCATAACTGGAAGTTTATCAATAACCTCTAACAGAGTAGTGCCAATGCGGACAATGGGCTCTTGTCTATTTGTTTGTGTGTGGGTGTGTGTGTTTGTGTGTGTACTTACTGCCTGTGCCGGATGACCTTTGGTATAAATAGCCTGCCGGCGCTAGCTGTGATGACAGCCGACAGCACGCACCGTTGTGTGAATTTGTTTCCTGAGTAGTGCTGTTCATCGGTTATCCCTCTTGGAACAAGGCCTGTATGACTGCCTGCTACCCAGCAACACTCTGGCCTCTAATTTCCTGAACCTGGGCTCAATTGCAAGCGCAAACTCAGGGCGCAACCGCACCTGGGTCTGTGACCAAATAAATGTATGCAATTTTTGGCAACCAGATGCCAAGTCCTAATTCTGGTGTGGCTCAGTAAGTGGATTTATAATAATGACTAACTCCATCTTCTCCTCTTATCCTTTTTAAAAGCAACAGACAGTTAAATAGGCCAGGAGGAGAGTCCAGACCACTTCTCTGTTCTCTTAGTTCCAAGCCACAAATATAAAGCAACCCAAACAGTAATATACGACACCTTAAATATGCTGTCTTGGTTGACTTTGGGTTGGCTTCATAATAACTGTTTCATTTTGGGTCTCATGTGCTGGATTGAAGAGCCAACACAAGCTCCATTCTTTGATGAAAATCATGTCCTTATTTGTTTTTCACTGTGTACTCTTGGCTGCTATAGTTGTGACCGATTTTCACTGCCATGGGGATGATTACAGGGTGGGTTAGATGCAAATAACTGATGTGTAAGCTATGAATACTAGTGTGTTGATCTGCAAAAACACAACCTTAGATGTACCACTATATTCTGCACCATAAGTATGTTTTGTATATTTGTATTACTTTTTATTGTACTTCTTCATGAACCCAGTGAAGTCAACCTTCAGCAGTAATAACTGAAAATATTTTCCAGATTGCTGTATCTTACTCTTCTCTCCCCTTTCTTCTCCTAGATCTGGAGCCTGATGACAACACATCGTTCTACATCCTAAATGTGGGCCAGCCCCAGTCTATGGTCACCAACCACCAGTCTATTGGCCTGCCTCGTCATGGCATGCAGTCCCACTCGCAGGTCATCAGCACTTCCCCGCGCTTTCAGTCACACAAACCAGGATCTGAGCCTCCAAGCTATGAGGTACACGACTCCAAGTACGGCACCTCCCCCCTGCTGCCGTCTGCTCCCGTGGAGGCACCGAAGGCCTTTGAGTGCCCCAGTATCCAGATCACCTCTATCTCCCCCAGCTGTCAGCAGGAGATGGATGCCAATGAGGAGGATCTGAGGGCCAATGGCCCCGACGGGGAGTACCACGGTGACAGGCCCCTATCCAGAGACCACCTGTATCTGCCCCTGGACCACTCCTACCGGGACTCTTCGCTCAGCCCTAGCCCATGCAGCAGCCTTTCCTCTAGGAGCTGGTTCTCTGATGCCTCCTCCTGTGAATCATTCTCACATGTCTATGATGATGTTGACTCAGAGCTAAATGAAGCGGCCGCCCGGTTCACCCTGGGCTCCCCTCTTACTTCCCCAGGCTGCACCTCCCCTCAAACCAGCGGCGGAGTTTTGGAGGAGCAGCCTCACTGGCAGCACCAGCACCCTGCCTTTGTGCACCACTCCCACTCCATCACTCTGTCACCCCGACAGTCCCCTTGCCACTCGCCACGCACCAGCGTCACCGATGAAAATTGGCTTAGCCCGCGGCCACCTTCCAGGCCCTCCTCACGTCCCACCTCACCCTGTGGGAAGAGGCGCCACTCTAGCGCCGACATCTGCTACCCCACCTCATTGTCTCCTCATCACTCACCCACACCCACACCAGGACCTTCACCTAGGGGCAGCGTGACGGAGGACACCTGGGTTGGCAGTCCTTCTGTAGGAATGTCACCGTTCCAGTGCTGCCCTTCTGAGGCAGACATCCCATCCAAGACAAGGAAGACCTCACAGGACAGAACAGCAATGCAGACTGGAAAAGGGGATCTGGGGCTAGATGACCAAGGAAATATGTCTCCTAATCTAGACTCCCCTTCAGATGAGGCCCTGCACAGCCTGAAGAAGGATGGGCCTGGGGAACAGTTCCTCTCAGTGCCCTCTCACTTCTCATGGAATAAACCCAAGCCTGGTCATACTCCTATATTCAGGTAAATGTGCTGATGTTGAGGAGAATAAGCAGAAAAAAAATGGATTTTTCTAGTAACAATGATTCATGCTGACGTAGACAACTAGGGTTTTATATTTTCAAATGTCACCAAGCACTTTCTCAACTGGTTGAAAGAAGTTTCTGTTGCAATCAATTTGTTCTATTTTACTTCCTGTTTGAATTTGAGAAAGACTTGGTGACAGTCATGACTGCAATATTAGTGTGGAATAGATTCTTGATGCATACATCCTGAAACTTAAATGTGTTTTTAACTTGGAGCCAAAACCCGCTGTGGCGATAACTGCCTCTTTATCAGTATTTTTTGTGAATTATTGATGCAATCACCACTTGGCAAGACAGCACATGTCATCAATCTTAAAAGCAATTAGTAGGTCAAGGCTAAACAATAGACCTCAGTGGTGAATTGTTTTGTATAGTGTTCAGGGCTGTCATAAAGATTGAAAACCCCTTTTGATCTAGGAGAGAAGTCTAAACATGGCAGTCCAATAAATTAATATCAAATAGCAAGGTAGATAACTTATAGGCCTGTTGATGGCACTCTGCCGATCAATGTTCAGCAAAGGGGGAACTTTGAGCTTTGTATCAGTAGTATAAATCTGTTACACAGTAGAATAATACAAGTTTTTTAGTGTGTAAAGGGAAACACAGGGACACACACCACACCAACTCCTCCAAACACACGCACACATGCAAATAGACAGGAAGAATCTCTACATTAAAGAGTGATGGGTGCAATCAGAAACTCATAATGGAGTTTTTTTTAGGAGAGGAGTCGGCTATCTGTTCTCCAATGTGTGCAGCAGATGAAGGCATGGCCTTGTTTGTGTGCACTGGCCCCTAGCACTGTAAATCAGCACAGGGCACATATGGCAAGGGGGCCACCACACACACACACACACA
>NW_023339663.1:19996087-19996549 GCF_004916995.1 Morone saxatilis | reverse complement strand
CACACACACACACACATAGACCTAACACTCTCCAGCTCTATTATGAGTCACCATTTGATCTTTGCATCCTTGCCCTTGTAAGTGAAATTTCCTAAGGCCATGGCTAAGACAGTGACTGATTAATGTCTACATTGCTGTAGGTTAGGGGCTGTATCATGAAGAAAACAACAATATTGCCTTTTTTAAACTATGTTGTTTACTCTAATTTTGACCTAGACGTATTTCCTTCCACTAATTTCTACTAAAACTATTGTACCACCCCCCAACCTGCCTTCAATAGTTAGTAAAATACAGGATGAACTTAGAACAGATTTAAAATGTTCAGGTGTGACTTCTATAGCACAGAGTCAAGTGGTGTAAGCTCATGTCTGCCATGAGATAAAAGGTAGTTGAGTTGCCTATATGCATGCACGTATGTGTTAGTGGTGTTTTAAACAGATGGCCCAGATGGAATGGGTGTGA
>NW_023339663.1:19995824-19995982 GCF_004916995.1 Morone saxatilis | reverse complement strand
AGATATTAATAAACTCTAATGAGTTGGTTGCCAAAACACTTCATTTAAACAAAAGACCAGGATTACTCTGCGGTAAATACATTATGTACAGCTCTAGTCAGTAAGCAGAGCCTAGGCTAGAAGTGGTTATCACAAAAATAGTCTAAAAAGTAGCCACT
>NW_023339663.1:19956421-19995724 GCF_004916995.1 Morone saxatilis | reverse complement strand
CACTTGATAGACTGAATGAACTGTTAGCATTGGCTGTATTTTTTGTTTTTGGACTGTGAAAGTGGGAGTGACAGAGAGAAATAATTAAACTGAATAGGATAACCATTAGGACTAGAAATGCAGTTTTATTTGTTGCTAGCATTTGAGAGGTACTAATAATAATAATAATAATAATAATGGTATTATTGGTTAGAGGTTACATGTATGCTTACCATTAATCCATGAGAGAAACAGTAAAGATGCACTAGTTTTCAGGGAGTACTGGTACTGGACTTTTGATATAAAACTGCAAGAGAACAGCATAAACATACATTGTTTTCATTCATGCAACATGTGCAAGATAGATGCAAGATTACCTAATTCACTGGAAGAAAAGGATGCTACTGGGACTGCGGAGACTATAGAGAAGACTAGTTGGGTTTTAGCAATGTGTTGGGACCGGTAGCCAGTACACCATGGCGTAGACATTTGAGAAAGGTTATGTTCTGTCAGGACCTAGGCTAATGCTCCGGTTCTGCTCCGTCACAAAGCTCATATTTCCTCTGTCCTCCTCTACTCTTGTTACCGTAGCAGCCATGCAAACCCACACTTCCTGGGTGGTTATGTCATGGCTGCCGGGAGGATAACATAAAGGTTAGGATGCGTCTATTACACCGTGTTAGAGTGTTAGATCTTAGATAGAGCTGCTATCAGGTGAAAACTGTGTTTGAAAATCCAGCTTAAAAGGACTGACTACAAGTCTTTGTTGACTATTTGGACATTACAGCAGACTATACATTCATCAGTGTCAGCACAGATAGCCATACAGTATAAACTTTTTTTTAAAGCAGGATATGAAAAAGCACAGCAAGTGAACAGAAAGTGTTCGTGACAACTATTTGGGTTATATAGCCTCACATATGATTTGCTCAGCCTGGCTAGTAGTCAAGTTAGGGTTCATTTATGTAACAAGTTACAACCTAAAGTGGTTTTAGGTGACATTTTCATGTCATATGTGGTAGGAGAATCTGCAAAATATAGCTCAGTTAGATTTGTAACCACAAAGCTACATTTAGCTTCTCAAAACATCTACAAAATATCAGACACATGCCTTTTCATTCCAAAATGCAGCCTTTCCTTTGGATTTGGTGCCAGTCTGTAAGGCAGTTTATGAAGTGAAATGGCTCCACTGAAAGCCTGACTCACATGTCTTTAATTCAGTCTGATCAGATTGGTCTGAATGTAGCCAGCACTTGACAGGCATTTGGAAAGGGAAGAATTAAGGGAGTCAGCCATGCTGGCTAAAACTTTACAAACTTTCCCTTAAAAAATGATTTCTACTGTCAAAGATGTATCATGCAGTTTAGGCTCAGTACGTTTGCATGCTAGGAGCCTGTACCGCCTTGGATAGAGCCAAATAAAAGTTCATGCCACCGTGTGACAGGGGGCACAAAGAGCCTGTAGTGGCCAACATTATGGTAGAGATCAGTGTGTAGCGTAGGGCGTCTGCCTCTTGGCCCATAAGTCAACACGAACCACAAAGTTGCAGCTGCCCACAGTACAAAATCAACTCACTGACTCAGACCTAACATAGAACACAGCCATAGACATACATACACACATGCATGGACACACACAGTTTAATTTATGATTGCGTATACTGCTGTGCTAAAAAAACAATGGCACTTTGTAACTGCTACAAAACAAAACACCTGGGTGACACAAATATATAGCTTGTGCTGCCCTACAGTAGGCTTCTTGGATCATAAATAATTAATTGTGTACAATGTCAGCGTGTGACAAGGGTTTACATTGTGGCTTTTAATACAATTTAAGTACCGTATCAAGTTGAACATATGTAGTAGTTCAGTACAGATATTACAGAGTAGAATTTGGGTAGACGTAAGTAAACCAATAATGTAAACCAAAAATGGAAATTTCTGTTGGTAACATTTGTAGCTGTCATACACATAATGATTCTGACAATGACAGATATATAAAGATAATTATGATAAAAATGAGTTAAAGATATTGATAATTTTCGTTACTGTCATGATAAGGCATCTTCCATTTATATTTAATTAAAGTATGTCTACATTGAAATACATTTTGGTCCAGATTACTTTTCATTTTGGGCATTTTGGGAGAATTTACAATTTACTCCAAAATCATTATTTTGAGTGGATTGTGGGGATTGTACTTAAATATAATTAATTAAATTCTAATCAACAACAATAAATACAACAACATTTGGAAAAGGTTATGGCCTGGTTGATGCTAATAGTTGATGCCAGTGTTTACAAAATGTTTTGGGGATAAATTGAACTAATGCACTCAGATGGAGAGGCCCAGTTTCTCTGTGGAGAAGGCCACTGAGTGTTATATTTTCGAGTGCAGCTGTTCAAATATGATTGTGGCCTACACAGATAAAAAAAAAAAAAAAAGAGGCAGGGAGGAAAAACACACAACGCCAGCCCGTGGGGTGCACTATGCATAAAATATACACTTGTACAGTATACACACAGACTTACACACACACACACACACACACACACACAGCGTAATTAACCACTGCCTGACACACTCTCATCCCACCCACCACCATTCACTGACCCACAAAGACGACTCACAAAGAAAAGCCCCCCCTAGAAAATGATTCACCCTTAAAATCTTAATATGACCTATTACAAGTGTAAAGTGTTTAAGAACAGGATTAATGCATGTGGGCATTCCAGTGATTCACTGTCTGGTGGGGCTAAGTATACTGCATGTTATACCCCCATTTACACCTATTATACTGTCTGAGGCAGTATAGGGGAATACCACTTTCTCAGCTTTTGAATGTTTTCAGACAGCCTTAAAGTGGTTGTCATCATCCATAAAGTAAAGCGAGAGGTTGTCTTGCTCGACCCTGTGAGCTTTGATGGCCCATGGATTACTATGTCTGTACAAATTCACAATCATTTGAAATATGGAAAGTCTGAAGGACATTTTCTAAGGGAAAGTTATACTGTTAAAGCTGTTAAAATGTTCTTTCCTCATCACTGACAAGATTCTATGCTCTCTTGGTCCTAAGCTTCAGGCCAGTTTGTTATTAAATTATATGCACCAATTACTACAACCACACATTTTTCCACTGTATGTTCTAATTGTTTCATATCAAAGCTCTAATATACTCTTCCTCTTTGTGTGGGTGAGTGTGTTTATTCTTGTGGTATTCTCTCCTCAGAACCTCCTCACTGCCTCCCCTAGATTGGCCGCTGCCAAGCCAGTTTGGCCAGTATGACCTGAAGATAGAGATGCAACCCAAAGCCCATCACCGAGCGCACTATGAGACCGAGGGCAGTCGAGGAGCTGTCAAAGCAGCGTCCGGTGGCCACCCAATCGTCAAGGTAACAAAGTTCGGCATTTTCCCACAAGTTTGGGGCACTTACTGCTGCTCAGAAGTAATCCTTCACCATACTGAAGCTTAAATCTCCACCAGAGGTCAGGTCTGATTTGTTGTCTGTGCTGACATGATGCTGGCCATGCATTGGTAAAGTTAACCCCATGGCCAAGATGTCAGCTCTTGCAGCCGTCATTGATTACATCAAAATTTAGCAACAGCTTCCTGAAGGCTGTTCGCAGGGAGGCCCTTTTGCCTGTGAGTGACTCACAGACATCCTTCATACTTATGATACAGATAGCAATATTAGAATGATAAAACTAATGCATTATTGGACTCATTGTTCAACCCTATAGCTCAGACATGTGGTTGTGAATGAGCATTACGTTTAGGGTTTCATCCTAGCTACTTGCATGTGTGGATTGTCACATGGATCCTCTCCCACAGCAGACTGTCAGTCAACCTGTTGAGGCAGGAAGACAAGCAGGCAGGCATGAGAGCTGCCACTGTAGCCCGGTCAGCTGGTCTGTCATTCGATAGCACCTGTAAGAGACTAGGTGCTATCATAGAGCTATGGCTGCTTCTCTCTCTGAGGGAGAGAGAGGGAGCAAGATAGAGAGAGCGGAAGATTTCAGTCCCATTAATATTTCAAGAACGCAGTGACAAGCTTCCTTTGTGTGTATGATTAAGACGGGCCGAGGTGGACCGTGACCATTGTTGTGGAACCCATTGCAGTTCAGACTGCCAGTTCGGTCAGCTGTCCAGTCTGTCCTTTGTATATCTTGCACACTTGCATGTACTCTACTAGCAAAGCAAAATGGGGATAAATGTGACCTTCATCTTGTTGAGTTTTGTTTGTTTTAAATACAATATATTAGTGGTCTCAGGTGCTCCATTGTGACACCCCACATGAAAGAAGAAAGGTTCTTGAAAATATAAAAATGAATATCGGAATGCAATATATTCTATATATTCTACATGTAAAAATGTATTGGAATATTTATTATTATTTTTTGTTATTATTGGCTGTAGGCCACTTGTTGTCATTGCTGTGGGTGGGAAGTAGGTTAGGCCTCAGGCTATCTCAGTCACCACTCATTATGCACAATATATAAAAGATATAACAATGAAAAGAAATACAACAATCAAACAGCTGTGGACATGAAATTCACTGAAACAACAAGGAAGCCCAAATGACTGCCATTTGTTGCTTTAGAAACAGCCCATGTCCTCATACATTCAGTCATGCAGGCTCCCTCCAGGCCAATCATTAACCATTTCAACCTCAGTTAGACCAAGATTCTATCCCGCCATATGTGAGGATGCATAATTTAGCTGTCAAATGTTTTTCAACCAAGTGTTTGCCATGCTTGCCCTCATTCCTCATCGCCAGAGGGAAATGTTTGGTTATAGCAGACGCTACTAGTGTGTAGAGAGTTTATATCTTAGGACTCAAACTAGGCAATTTCAAAGTTCAAAGCTTTACTGTAATGTGAAGACAGCAGTCTCTGGTTTGTTTGCTCCAAACGATATTTTTCTGTTGTAATTGTAATATTTTGTCATGTCATTTTTTTTGTTTGTTATTATGGTTATTAGTTTTTGTTGGGCTAAATACTAATAAAGACTAGAATCAAAAATTAATCCGATAGCAGCAGTTTAGATCAAGGAGGCAAAAACAGATGATAAGCCACAAGAGTTAGGTTTACTCCCACTCATGTACTTTTGTACATTGCTATACACAAAACCTCCTATAAAACCTGCACCTCAACCTGCACAGATAAAAGTGAAAGAAGTCTGTGTTTCCTTTGTATTAGCACGGTGCTGAACATGAAAATCAAATATATTTCTGCTTGAGCGCTACTTTCATGATCACATTGTTGTCACGGCCAGAGGGAGTTGACAGAGCGAGAGAAGCACACAGACAACATTTGCTTGTCATGAGCAGCGGTTTGCAGAGCTTTGCGCACAGAGAAAATGTGTGGGTGAATGAGTTTTATAAGGGAGGGCGGGCTGAGCAAGTGAGTTTGATTAAGAAGTATATTTTCTTTAGAATTAAGTGTGTGATATTAAACTAAAAAAACACTAATAATGAGTTGGCTTGTACTATGTGAGGATAGATACTATCAGCACTTGTCCAGCAGGTCTAACAGTCAGTCTTTGTTTACTAAACACCCACTCCTCTATTGTTGGTCCTCTTAACCTCTTTTTGCTGCTCTGTGCAAAAAAAGTACCATACTGAAAGGTCGTTTCTTCACCCTGTGATGTCATTATTGTTGTTACAGAAACACGTTTACTTTGAAAACCAACACACATGCATTGTGATTTGTATTTTTGTTTGAGGTCATCAGAAGAACACGCAGAGATGCTGGATGTATTCTTGGACCTATGTTAAAATTAACAGAAAAACATGTCGGAGGGAATCTCAAAGTCATTCAGCCACTGTTTTGACTGCGTTAACAAGCTTGCATGTATCATGTTTCACAGGTGCACTGTTGGTGTTAACCAGGCTAGTCCCTTGGGGCACAGTGACACTGGTGCCAGCATGTGTGATTGCAGCTTCTCTGCCACAGAATTTGAATACTTAGATTGGACATATACTACCAAATAGTATAATAAATAAATATTTTTTTGCAGGCAACATTAAGGAGCTTTTCTTTTTTATGTTGGCAAACATTAGTATACAGTGAGAGAGGTATAGAAAAGAGGCATTGACTGAATACCTTCATGGCCTTTATTTATTATTCCTTTATTTATTTTTACGTCATTCAGTCCACATTCAAAGCATGCTTCACTTCCAAGGTTTAATAATTTGGATCTAAAACCCTTTGATACACCAGCAGCTGCCCTTCCTACAGATTTTACTTCTACCTTGGCTGTAGCCCTGCGGGTCCTCTTATTCTCCTTGGGTCTTGACTCTGGTGGTGTGATGTCACCAGATGACGGCATAGCTGCCATCTGGACATGGCGATGACTTCTTCTTCTTTTTGTGGCCACACTGTTGCCCAGATCAATGCACCACTGAGCTGCTGTGTCAACAGAAAAACAAGAGAATGTCTGAGTAGGGAGCTGTGGGGCCAGTCTGGTTTACATGTGTTAAAAATGTTTGAGTTGCACTGTTACCAAGGGTAAAATCTTAAGTCGGAAACTGACGGGGACCAACTGGGAGGTTTGCTCCTATTTGTATCACACAGTTGTATATAAGCATGTTTTGTTTTTGCTGCATGGCTTTAAACAACGAGTGTGTAGGATTTAGTGGCATCTAGTGGTGTAGTTGCAGATTGCAACTCCCTTGCCTGCTATTTTTATTCTGGGCTACTATAGAAACATTGTAGCCTCCATGGAAGGCGGCCTGTGCCTGCTACTTCCCAGCAGTGTCCCATTCGTCATTTTTCCCCCATGATATTGAAGTCACAACCCGCCCTACTCTTAACTCTGACAAAGAGTTTACCTGGGGTCATTAAATAATAAAAGCAGTCATACAGGCTTAGTAGTATATGCATTTAAAAAAATAAAATGATATGTGTGCATGTATATAGGCTCATTAAAGCACATGTATCGGATCGGTACTCTGTTTGGCTATCACAATCGGTATCGGGAAGGAAAAAACCTACCTACAGGTAGCCTACTATCCACCTGACCACCTTTTTCTCTTTTTTTTAAACCAGTATTGATCATGACAATTTTTGGGAGCATCAAATTTCCCTCTTTCGTACATTGGGGTGAATGTGACCCTCGGGTGCCCCGTAGCGATCGCGCACATGACTCTTACATTTGATTTCTTTATCTGGCCCATTCGAAGCAGGCAAACCAGGATTTCTTGGCATAGACAGTATGACATGACGACATAGATAGTCGAGAATAAAACAATGTACAATAAAAATTGCAGGTGGAGCCCTCAGCAGCAGGGAATGACACACCATATGCACAGTCCAATAAAGTACACTAGCATTTAACCTAATGCCATGGAGTTCTGTGGCATGTAACCAAGTTTCCTCCTGTGCTTCGGTAGCTGCAATGCTCAAATTCTTTTTCATTGGTTTACTCAGTTTTCCCTCTTCCTTCTCCCTGCAGAGATGTTCTCTGTGTTGAAGTGTCAAGAAGGTCACATTTGATGGATCTAAATAGTTGTCAGTCCAGTAACCTTTGGTTGCAGTTTTGAGAGGTGTGTATGCTTTACTTTGGAGCTCAAACGACTCTTTTTTAGCAGATGGAGTACTGGCTTCAAGTAGTGTCTCTCACAGTAACATAATCTGTAACGGCATTGGCAAACTCTTACAGACAAGCCAGGGCTTTGTTTACAAACTCAAGGATGTTTCTGTCCTGCCATTTAGGCACCAATGCCTGGTTTTCTTATGTTCAGCCAGCTATTGACTTTTATTGCTCTATCACCTTTAGGTGGGAGTCCCAACAGGTGTTTCACTGATCAGATTGTGGTCAAACAAATTATGAGGCTACTGTAATATGAATTTTTGTCTAAATTTAAACTGTTGAACTAGTGGGGTTATTAGGAACAAAACAGATAAAACACCTTAGATTAGAAATACAGCAGTGCATACTAAAATTGTTTAATGTTGTCAGCTGGTACTGTGTGTAGTCTTGTGTGACTTTGCAATAGTGTCATATAGTGCGTTTTGCATTATATTAAGCAGTAGACATGCCTTTGAATTCTATGTTACAGTAATTTGTGCTCTGGCAACACAAATACACCCCTTCAAGGAATAAAACGAGACTGCAGAGTGTTGGAAGCTTGACACAATGTTTTCTGCTAGACACAATGGTGTTGACCAGCAGTTGATCAGTGATCTCAAGCAGGACAGGTCATAAAGCTTTGGCTGGCAATGGCCATAGCAGTCAGCTCCTTTTTTGTCTGTATGTATGGTAGCCAGACTAACAAAGACCACAAAGCATGACAGTGTTTACATTGAGTTGTTTTGACAGACATGATTAATAGCACTGGGATCTGAGAGGAATTCTGTGTATTTCTATGCAAAGACTCCCTGCTAATGATATTGTAACTAGCCACAGTCTAGCTTTGTCCATCTGTCAGCAATGTTTGTGAGGCTTTTATCCATTAGAACAATTATCTCTTTACTTGTGTACAGCACCACAAAGAAGGAAATCCTACACTTGTAATCTACTGGTTGGTGGAAAAATCTTTGTTGTTCACAAAACAAAAATAATAAATAAATGACGCATGTTCCAGAATACAGTATTCATATTGTTTATACAGTATACATTCTACAGAGTTTAAAACAAGCATTATGGTATTAATAGTTATGTGGAAAGGTTAAAAACCTTTTTAAGTTTATTTTAAAAATGTGCAAGATCCTCAACATGTTTCAATATTGTTGACCACCTGATCTTTTTAAAATGATTGTACATTGCAGGATGGCCTTGTCTATGCCTGGCTGACTGGCTGTTTTAGCCATTCCTCTGGGGCTAGCTGCAGACCATAATCGGTACACCTGTTGCTAGGAGACATATAAGTCCAAAGCCTCTCTGGCTGGCTGAGGTATCCTTGTGCGTATTTATCCAGCTTAATTGAGTGCTGCTGCACCCACACAAATATAAGGAGCCCCTCTGGTATTACCTGCTGCTGTGAATAGAGGCAGACAGACACAACAAGAAAAGGCTGTCAGATACAGTGAAGAAACAGTCACAGTACACAGCACATAAACAAACGAGTACACACAAACACAGCATAGAACTACTTAATTACGACACAAGTCTGAAATCTGAAATCCATATTTAACCTTGTTGCGACAGTTAATAAATCTAAATGAAGCTGTGGTGTCTGGTAACAAGGATTGGAAAAAGAATATGACAGAAGCTGTCCAAGACAGCCTTAGATTTCCACTGGCTTGGATGCATTAAATGATTTTGATCCCAATACTTGAATGCATGGCCATGACCCCATTGCTGTCTCGCTCTCTGTCTCTGTATTTACCCTCACATTTTCAGTGTCTATAACCCTTTACTTCATTCTGTCCATCTCTCTCTACCTCTGTCTTATATGCTTTCTTTTCTTCTTCGTACTGTTGCTTTTGCCACAGTCCAGTTTTTGCTCCGATAGGTCTCTCTCTCACTCTGCTGACCCTCTCAATAGACTGGTTGTCATAATGGGGAGACACATAGACAGTAATGCAGAGCCATGCAGTTTGTGTGAACTGGCTGGAGCTGGTGTTGCTTTGCCCAAGGGCTGTATTTGATGTAAACATGTTGGAAGCTTGGCTCTCATTTATTGTAATCAGGCTTAGCGCACAGCAAGAAAACAGTCACTGAGAGGGGGAGAGAGACAGAGAGGTGTGTGTGTGTGAGCAAGAGAGAGAGTGAGGGAGAGTGGGGGAGGATAGAATGGGGAATAAGAGGAATTGAGCTTGGACCAGTCTAGCAAGGCCATATACAGCCCTCATGCAGTATACAGTAAACGCTCCTGTGTGTGTGTCTGTGTGTGTGCGCATGTGCATGCGCATGTATTGACCTTGTTTAAACAAACAGTCAACCGGCCCCCTGGCTCTCTCTGCCCTCCCTAGTGTGCTGGGCAAACAGCAAGCCTGTGTGTGTGTGTGTCCATAGATCCCAGGTCGTGGTGCCACAGTGCCACAGTAGGGAAACCACTGCCAGATAAAATGGGCCCTCTCGTGACCTTGACCACCATTGCTCCTGTTTTTACATCTGTCGCACACACATGCTAGCCAGACTGTCTCTCACACACACACACACACACACACACACAACATACACACACACAACTCACTATCTTCTCTCATACATCACAACCTTCCAAGACTCAGTTTACACCAAAGTAGTGTGCTTTAAATCCACACATTCTAACACACCACACCCTCTCCAGACACAAGCTCCAGGGCTGTAGTTTACACCAGCGTGAGTGTACGTAGATGCTTCGCTACACACACACACACACACACTCCTACATACACACAGAGAGTCTCGCCATGGCAACAGGGGAGCAACACAGGGAAACAACTTGGCAGAGTCAGGCGCTCGCTGTGAGAAAGTGTCGAGTTACGGCAGAGGGCTGGAGCTGAGGTAGGTGAGAGGCGAGGACAAGGGACGGAGAGGAGAGAGTGACAAAGGGGAAAAGAAGAGGGAAGAGATGAAACAAAGAAGGGAAGTCAGGATAGGAGAGGGTGGGAGAAAGAGTGAAGAGGAAAGATTCAGAAAAGAGGAAAAATAAAAAGCACAGATGAAGGGATAAAATTAAGAAAAGAAATTATATCAGAAAAAGAATGAATACTTTTATAGTTGCTGGAACGCAGTATGTGAAGAGAGGCTGCAGAGAGCAGGTGAAATTCTACCATGTAAATATCCCATCATCAAAACTCTAAGAGCCCAGATCAGGTCAAAGTACTGCTGTCATTTTTTTTGTATTTTAAACAAAAGTTCAAACACTTTGGTGTGTGTATGGCCAGGTGACTGTTTATGTGTGTATGCTGTGATGGGAGATGTTTTCCCCCTCAGCTTGTGAGCCTTATTACTGGATCAGTGGAACAGATGAAGGCCAAAAATAAGTGGGGACTTTATTTAGTGGGAGCTGAGTATGTAACCGTATCCAGCGGTTTTATTTTAGGGGAGAGAGTTCATCCTAAACTCGATCCACAGTCAGAAGCAGCAGCAGCAGCCGTAAGTCAGTTACAGGCTTCAACGAGCACAGGCTGGGGGACATGTGACCGGTTTTAATGTCAGTGTGGTTTAATATAAGAACTGATCTCTGTCAGGCCTCAGTTACTTGCTGACTGACCAGATGGGCTAAGTGCACTCTGGACAGGGAGAAAGGTGAGGAGTTAAAAGTGCAGAGACCACCCTCCTGTGGTATTTCACACTCAAGCATAGATTAAGGGGGTGGCGGAGGGGTGACTCAGGAATGTGAAACAAGTCATGGGTGTGTGTGTGTGTGTGTCGTGTGCATTTCACTGTCGAGAAGCCTCCTCCGCCTGGTATTATCCATGTGTGCTTGTTTACATGTCCTGCTGTTCGCAGGTGGTGCTTTACCCATTTTCTGAACTGAAGGTGCAAATGGGCCCCTGAAGTGCGCTTGGACTATTTGAGGAGCTCATGGTTTCATTATACCAGCATTTCTTTGCTAGTGCTTGCTCACAGCTTTTCTCAGTGACCAAGCACAGTTCTAATCCCGTTTTAGGGATGTAAAACAGTGTTCAGGTTAGAGAGCAAACTGATTTGAAAATCATGTATTATCATATTAAGGTATTGGAAACACTAGTACTAACGACCTGCTCTACCAATGCACTGATCTCTTGTTGCTAAAGTAAATGTTATTTTTTGAATCAGCTCTGTGTTTTAAGGCTTACAGTTATTGTTGACTGTATCCGTTTTGTTAAATTATCTAAATGAATCAAATTGAACTGAATGGTGGAAACACCAAACAAAAAATAATTATGTTTTTAGTAGCAGTTGTGACTGTGGCATGTTTCTGTTTGGCTGCGAGTGTTGATTCACTGGGAGCGCTGAAGTGAGCCCTTTCTTTCTGGCCCTCTAATCAGGTTTTCCTGGTTGATTATTTGATTTGGACAGAACTCCTGGCCTGCTAAGTGTATGTTTGTCAACACTTTGGCTCCGCACCAAATCCCTCAGAGAAATAGACAGAAAAAAAATATGGGACGTTGACATTTTGAGTTGGGTAGTTCTACTTTATTAAACGTTAAACATGTTGAACCTCAATTTTATTTTCAAATTTGTATTCCCATTTTTCTGTTCTTTTTGTGCTGTTCTAATTTACACCCCTGAAGCGTTTTCAGTCTTCCTTACATCCGTCTATCTTCTCTCACAGTTACATTCCTCCAGACACTGTTAACTCATTTAATGCTGTCTGGAACACACATGGTGCTGTGAATAAACATGCCCTGATTTATGGACACATACACACACAAACACACATGTGCAAGCGCTGACTGTCTGCGCTCACTTCCACAGTGAGCAGACATAATCATAAAACAAGCAACACAAGCCGCAAGACTGTTGATTCCTGTGACTCTGTGTTTCTTTGAATCCAGAATAATGGTGTCATTTACAGCCACGGATCCATTCAGACCGGGGTGCATAATTACCTGCTTTATACTTTCATGTGGCTCTTAAGATCTAATGTGGTTTTCAAAGATGAACCCATTACTGGCTATTATAGGGGCCTCATGCTGGTCCTTCGTGCAACTTCCTTCCGAATACATTTCATGTGCCACATACAGAACAGGGGAGTTATCTTACTATATGCAACAGCTGTCAGTTCCACTTTACAAGTTTGATTTAAAAAATGTATGCTGTCTTTTGTGCGAGCAGGAAGGTGCCATCATCCCTGTGATTAGTGTCACTCAGATTTTATTCCGTCTCCTGCAGCGCCCTCTGTAAAGAGGCACATACACACACAACCAAAAACAAGGTGAATTACTGATCTGTTCAGTCATTCACTCCAATTCAGACATGCCTCCATCACTGAGCAGTTAAAACACATGGAGGATGTGGTGGAGTATCAACATTGCCTGGGGCGGGGAGTTTTTGCTTCAAAACAAACCTGCGGGTTGGAAATTGTATTTGAAAAGCCTAAAAAAAAAAAACACGTAACATTTGGCGAAGTAATCGTTGATTTATTGGTACCGATAAACAAACCTTTCCCCAATTATGTAATCATACATGACTAATAACTTACTAAAACAACAATGCTTTTTCCACAGACTTTTGGTCAGGTAGACGTTATGATTAACGTCAAATTTCCACTTCGTTAACAGTCTTGCCCTGTCTGGTGTAAAACCAATCCCTTGTTTCATTTCAGTGCAAGGCTAATATTGTAAAGATTTGCTTCTTTCAGATTTTGAGTTTAGTTTTATTTTTTCCATTTGCCAAAATAGTTTCTTCCCAAATTTCTCAACTGAACTGCAGCAAACGCTCGTCTGAACCAGACAGCTCACTCTGAAGCTGTATTAGTTTAGCCAGCCTGGACCTGCACTTCTCAGCACAGACTTGTGTATAGCCTTTGGCCTCTCCTCTGATTAACAAAATGAGACACTGCGGTAGCCACACTGGAAGTGAAAGAGAAGTGTTCAGTATAGGATTTAAAAAAGGGCACTGCAAAGGACTCACTACTTTCTGCTCGCTACTACTATCTACAAAAGTTACACTTACTGAAGGAGTAAGGTTAAGGTAACCATTGTGCATCTCCAAACTAATTTGATGTTAAGTAGTCACAAAAAGCCTAATTTCATTTGCTTTACAGATATAGATTTTCCTCTGTATTAATTCCAACTCACTCCTTTCTTTGGAAGCAATGGGTCTTTACTGAGCTCAGCAGCACAACCCTACAAGGTTTTTATTCAGCTAAGAACAGTGAAGCATTATTAAGATTTAAGCTCCGCCGCCTGCCTGCCTAGAATCTGCCTCTAGAGGCTCGTCCTCTCACATAGCCTGCCGTAAACGCAGCACATTTCAGTTTTTCCACAGCTCAGTTCAACATAGGTGCCCCCATACCTTGACTTACTTCACCACAGGGGGCCGTCTCGGAAGTAGCACGTGAGAGGGAAAGAGAGGAAGATGCAAAAATGAGCAAGGGCTACCAGCATTTCTGTGCTAGTGCTTGCTCACAGCTTTTCTCGGGTACATATGTTCCTAGGGCCTGATTGTGACCAAGACTTTTTATTTTAGATGGTTTTGGAATAGCATATGACAAATCCCAAGCTACACCCACTTTCTCCCCTTCCACCCACCAAACATTGACACAGCGGTGTGTGACGCAAACCTGCAGGCAGGAAAGGGTCAGTAGCCAGCTGTGGTGGGGTTGAGGCTTGGCAGTTCCTGAGGTGAAACACCAATGAATGGCCTGGTTCTTTTCTGCTGCCCTGCAACTGCGCTGGAGGTGTGGACCATGAGGGCAGTATGGTGGGAGTGTGTATGTGCAGGGGGGTGCCATCTTGCCGTCATGCAGTCTGCCAAGTACAACATTACAACAGTGGTGGGATTGTGTGGCCTGCGTGTTTGTTCTGTCCCTCTGAGGAGGAAAGGTCTTGCTCTCCTTTCCATCTTCCCCTTGTCTCTACTTGACACGCAACACTTTTCCTTCATTGAAAATTTCACTTGTCTGAGGGAAAACCGGGGTGCCAGTCGGGGACTAATGGAGAGGGCAGCTGCTAGTCTATGTGTCCCACGCCAACCAGATTGGCACGCACCAAACACTGGATTTGAAATGGCTGTTGACATCTTCACTGGCATTTTTATTTTCCTTTTAGCCACGGTGTAACCATTAGAGGGCTTTTTATACGCACAAGACCTCACAGAATGAGTTGAAAATCATGTGAATGATGCTTTGTAGGATTTTATGTTAAATTTAAAATGTATTAGAGAAGATAAACTCACCAGATATCACATTTCCACAGAGTTTTTATTTTTATTAGGTCTTGGAACCTTTGACCAGGCCAGGTTTCAAGGTTCTGCTAAGTTTTTGGAGGTAACAGTTTCCTGCACAGTCCTGTTAAGGGGCAGGCGTGCAAGGGGAAAAAATTATAAGACTATTAGTTGAAAACATCAGTGTCAAACTGGTTGGAGGCCAAAGCGCCAGATGAATCTCCAGTGGCCCTGCCAGAAATATCACAACACCCTCGACCTGACATTTAGATTCCCTCCAAAAAAGGTGGCCTTCTGAAGGCCGTGGAAATGAAAAGAGTATTCCTTTGTTCACACCTCTCATCTGGACCCCAGGAACTCACATCTGTTTTTATTCAGTTTTTCTGTCTCTCTCTCTGTTGTGTCTCAGCTCATTGGCTACAGTGAGAAGCCCGTCAACCTGCAGATGTTCATCGGAACAGCAGACGACCGTTACTTGAGGCCGCACGCCTTCTACCAGGTGCACCGGATCACCGGGAAAACCGTAGCCACGGCCAGCCAAGAAATTATCGTCTCCAGCACCAAAGTTCTCGAAATTCCTCTCCTGCCCGAAAACAACATGACAGCCAGGTAGGTGTAAGATGCACTACAGGGTTACATTGCTCAGTTATGAGCTTACCACCATGAAGGAAGCCCTGCCCAATGAAAGAATAACCACGTTTATGATCATACAGGGTTGTAACATCTTCCAAAGGGGATTTAATAGATTTCCCTAATTTAAACCAACAGGAGTTGGGCACAAGGAAAATTAGAGGGTTTCCCATGGAGCAGAGAAACATACTTTATTCAAATATTTATGATTCTGCATCACCCGAATGATTATATTTATATAAGGTCTGGTTTCATTTACATTGGAATTCTTAGGTAGGGATTTGGTGGGGATTTTCTCATTTACACTTGTAATAAATCATATTCACAGGCATTTTTATTTTGTGATTCAACGCTTAATGTGCCTCTCACTGCCAATCCCCTGCTGGGCTTGTGGTTGATTTTATCACTCCCAGGCCTTCACTACTTAAATATGTCTGAGATGATTGCCATCCCGGTGGTGCCGTATGGGGCCAACTATTTTCCCTCTACCTTGCAGTATCGACTGTGCTGGCATCCTGAAGCTGCGGAACTCGGACATTGAGCTGCGGAAGGGGGAGACGGATATAGGAAGAAAGAACACACGGGTCCGTGTGGTGTTCCGAGTGCACATCCCTCAACCCAACGGGAAGGTGTTGTCGCTGCAGGCTGCCTCTATTCCTGTGGAGTGCTGTGAGTGTTAACTTCCCAGCCTCAAGTCTCGCACGCATGCACACACTCCCAAACATATTCATTCAGAAAACCACGCACAGGAAAAACACACACAGACAAGCACACACACACACAAACCTTTCCACACACTTCTTTATTAGCAAGCTTGCAGTCTGGTTATTTAGGATGTTGATTTAATCTCCCGTTTGCTCTCATTGAAAGTCACTTTAGATAAGAACATCTGATAAATATTAAAAATGTAAATGTGCTCAGTTCTGTCTGTGCCATTACTATAGCTCTGCGATAAATACTACCCACTTTGTTAAGACTGTAAGGACTGTGGTCTTTTTTGAGACCGTATTCTTTGACAATTTTGCATTAAACTGCATTATTTTTTAAGGTGTTCCTGTTAATTTGTCTGCTTATGTTGTAGTACAACCATAGAATAGACTGCACAGCTCAGCAAATGATCATCCTCTTTTCTCCTCAACCCCTGCTGCGTCTCTCCCAGCCCAGCGTTCAGCTCAAGAGCTGCCCCAGGTTGAGAAATCCAGCCTGACCAGCTGTCTGGTCAGCGGGGGAGAAGAGATGGTCATCACTGGCTCTAACTTCTTCCCAGAGTCCAAGGTCATCTTCCTGGAGAAAGGCCCTGGTAAGTGCTATGTCCACACAGCAGTTTAGCCTTGAACCACCACTGCAGAAACAGCTTGTGCCAATTATCCACATAAAAAATCGTGTTTCATGGTTGTCTGGCAGATTGTATCAGAGAGGCCATGTGTCATTTATGTGGTCTGTTGGACAGTACAGTGGCAAAAAACAAACACGTGAAACAAAGGTTTTGTAGATCTTGCAAATGTTGCAGAAGCCAGCAGTAGATTCTGAAGATTTTATAGGAGTCATGGCTGATACATATCTGTGGGGATATTAAAAGACGTGTATTGCTCTAAGTGTGTATTTTACAGAAAATGTTGCTCTTAAATTTGGACTGGTTTTCTCAAACATCTCAGTAGGGAACAACGACGCAATTGGAGGAAAACGTTACTTTGAAGCCCAGTGACAGAGAAATATAAAAAGGATGTTTTTAATTTCCATTTTGTAAATAATTATACCTAGTAATTCTCATTATTTTCTATAGTGGAACAATCTTTTTGGGTACTATTTTGTATGTTGTATTATTGCAAAAAAGTCCATAACTTAAAGTGTTCTGTGTCTTCCATATTTCTTTGGAATAGGATCTTTATGTTCACAAGAACATAAAAATATCTAGATAAAATGTAGTTTCTCATAAATGTATTAAACCTAACGCTGAATTCTTGAAAACGTATGTGTGTGTGTGCATGTGCATGCATTAGTCCTCAGATCTGTCATTATCCCAGCCTCAACAAGTCCTCTACAGCCACAGGGCATTACGTCAAAACCAGAACAGATTTATGTCTGCTAGTAATGTTGTCTATCAAGTAGGCGTGGGACAATATGCTCAGAGCCTGAGGCAATAAACCGAATTTTCCTTACAACAAAATTCAACATATTCACTTAAAGCAAACACTACAGTCAGTTTAGTTATTTATTTATGGCAATTTTTCATATCAGGCTCAAACCACTGCAGTATATTACACAATAGAAAATTTAAAATGTTTTGTTCATTAGCCACGCTTAGTTTACTTATTACTCAGACGTTTTTTTTATATATTATTATTATTTATGTGACAAAGAAAGTAAAAATGTATAGGATAAAAACACAGAAACACATGCTTAATGTTACAGGCAAATATGTTCATAAATATGCATTTAATAATGGATACACAAAACAGATGCATGCCTTATCAATTATGTATCAGGAATATCAATACCCCCATTTTTCTGTCTAACACAAGCAAGTGTGAACTGCTAAAAGAAGGAGAATAGTGAAGGGGGGCACATGTCCTGCATCTACAGTGATCACAGTTAGCAGTGTTTGCAGTTAGGAAGCCAGTGCAGGATGCACTGCTGCACCCTGCAGTATCGACTCCTATCTACACCTATGTAGAGAGGGTGGGAGCTTGAGAGTCAGGATGAATGTAGTTTCCTAAAAGTAGGCACTTTAAAAGTTGCTATTATCTGTTTTACAAATGCCAAGGCTAAAGAGATTACTTGGTCAAACTCCCTGTGCTATTCATCCTGTTAAGTCACTCGTCTTTCTCTGCCTTATCTCTTTTCTCTTTTGTACACCACTCGGTAATCAAAACACATGTAATAGTTGTTCCCTTGGGTGGAAATTTTAAATGGATAACATTTGTGGAGCCAGTCTCTGCCTGCCCGAGGTACCTTTGTGATGTGCTGCAACAGCATCAAGTTCACACATGGCAGAAAGTTGAGTGGTGTTGTTTTTTGCGAGTGAGAGCCATTCTCTAAGACTTGGGAAAAAAAAGGAGCTTAGAGGAATGTCTTTAGCTCTGAGGTGTACCAAGTGAAGCATGGCATAGAAAAGTAGCATGGTTGAAACAGCTCACTGATGGTCAAGTCTTTTGTAGCACAGCAGCAAGTGGAACTACTTTTCTTAGAGAGGTGCATCTTGGGGAGGGAGGAAAGCTGGGGCCCTGTGGTGTATGAAGGCAGTGGACTGTGGAAGGAGACAGAAGGAATATGAAAGGGGAGGGGAAGATGATGTTGATTAGGTTTGTGTAAATGATCCCCCTCATCATGACTAATCCACCTGCTTTAGTGCAGAAAGGCCCTGATTGTAGTAAGTATGGGAATGGAAGAAAAGAAAAAAAGAGGCAGTGACAGATATTTTTCCACCATCTCTCATAATTGAAAAACAACAGCAGATTCATGAAAAACTGGAGAGACTGGCCTATTGTTGCTAGTACACAGAGATTATGGGATGGTACTATAAATGACTTTACTATGTAGACAAACAGAGAACCTAGCATGTGTCATTGTGGGACCTGTTTCCATTTAAAGCAGATACACTGTAATAAAAAAATCTTTTTTTACTCATATTAGTAAATTACTCACCAAAGTTAGTTAACTATCTCATTGTGTTTTGAAGTAGTATTTAGGGAATAAGAAATGATAAAAGGAAGAGGAAAGGGAAGACAGATAAAGGGGCTTCATCAAACATTAAAGTTAGAAATATTTCCATAATTGGTATGAGTATTTCTACTTTACAAGGGTGAATGTTTATACAAAGGAGTGGACTTTAAAGGCTCTAACACTGGCTGCCCTGAATAGTGACTAATACAGCATGTGTACTCTGTGTTGTTTCTGTTGCAAACAACTGTGGGCTTTTACAAAGATGTTACAACATAAACAGCAATCACCCCCTTTACTTTTGCTCGATCTTGCGGCACAGTGGGTGCACGTTCTCCCCGCCCCCCCTCCCTCTGACTGGGGTGTGCAGGGTGTCTGGATGATCCGAGTCATTGTCTTAGTGTGGTATGAGGTTCCTGTTGGTGCTTGTTGTCTGACAGAGCATGTGGGGCCCTTGCTCCTGCCTGTTGAATGTCAACAAGCTGCACTGCAATAATGCACTGCTGTCAGCTGCAAAGACATTCAAGGTCATTTGCTCATTGGAAAAGAAAAAAAAACTCTCTGTCATCTACAAGTTAAGCTTTTCTTTCACAATACAGATAATCTGTCAAGGGTTATGCGCCAGTGGATTACTACAACTAAGGCTAATGCTAGGGTGAGATCAGAACAGGTAAACCATCTGCTTAAAGCTACCGTAGAGTGCGAAAAGTTGAATAGCCTAAATGTTGCGAGGCTTACAGATGAGTGCTTACTCTACATATAGGCTAGTCCTCTCTGCAGACATGTTGCAGATGTCTGACAGTGGTATTTGGGGGAATCCTTTGGGTTTTGAGGAAGAGGCCATGCAGGTGCAGAGTATACTTCCACCATGTGAGCAGCATGAAACGGGGGACTGCAAAATGAATTTGCCTCCGCTTAGAGACTATACAGTAATGACTAAGTTTTTATTCTTCTCGATGCTGTGATGATTGTGATTTCTTCCAACCATACGGCAAGCCTGTCAGTGTTTTCACCCCAACTGCTTCCCTTCAAGCAGCTGCCCCTAAGATGTCTGGCCAAATAATTAGATCCCTCATAGGAAAACTGGAAAGGATGTTTTCTAGCCAGAAACCTGGCAGTTTGTAAAGGCATTTTAAAATAAATGTAATTATTCCACTGCTCTCTCCATAATTTTAACCAGGCAAGACAAACAGCAGGATATTTGGACATTTGATTGCTATTTAATAGCTGCTAAGATTTTCTCCATGGGGCTTCTGGACCTTTAAAAATGACATCATTTTGATGTCTCTTAGTTCTCCAGGACAAATTGAAATCGTGTGCTTTTCTGAAGCCTCATGTGGTTTTGAGCCCTGTCTGTTTGAGAAAGAGCTGTACACTGACATCATCTTTAGGAAAACAGAAAATAAAGAAAGAGAACTACTCCAGATGAGGAAAGTCACTTTGAATAATATACTATACTTCAAAAGGAGTCTAAATGATAAAACTCTGGTCATTAGTGTTCACGCGTGGCCTGGGTTTATTACTGCTTCTGTGTTAGTTATCAATTCAAATTTTATTCATTTTAATTCATTCATTCATTTGTGGTTTGTGCCTGTATAAATGTTTGTGACTTGTATGTGATACAGTGATACTGTAGTCTGATTCATCACAAGTGTCTCTCTCAATCCTTTCTTCATTGAAAAGCCAGGCAGCCAGGGTACTGTGTTTGTGCCAGACCTGCACTCAAGAACTTGTCTGTCAAGTAATAGGAATTACAGTTGATTTTAACATTGACACCTGCCAACTGTTTATTTGAGAGTTGACAGGATGTGACAGAAATGATTCTAGTATTTACTGTAGTATGTAAAGTAAAAGGCTTTTAAAGCTTTTTTGTTCTTATTCATCCTTTCTAGATGGACGTCCACAATGGGAAGTTGAGGCAAAAATAATCCGTGAGAAATCTCAAGGAGTAAGTAGTAATTTTTTGACCTGTACAGTTATTCTACAACATTTTGTCTTTAATTTTTGCACTTTTATAAACTTTTATTTTTTGTACTAGTATTTGCATTTTATTATATGCAAATGGTATTATGTGTTGTGGGCAATAAGTGTATGTAAATAATGTGAAACATTTTTTGTAGTTGTGCATTGTGGTGGAGGTCCCTCCCTACCACAGTAAGACTGTGGGCTCAGCTGTGCAGGTGCAGTTTTATGTCTGCAATGGCAAACGGAAAAGGAGCCAATCACAACGCTTCACCTACCTTTCAGGTGAGATGAGAGGCTCTCATGAACCTCGACTTACAACTGCTATATTTAAAAAATAATCCTTGGGGGACAAAGCCAGTTTGACAATTTTGCTAATCTTATGCTGTTTTTATGTGCTTTTAAGTATTTAAGATGCAATTTTCCTGCAGCTCATTTAACAGACACTTACACAAAGCGATTCTGTCAGCCTTTACTTTGCGTTCCTTTGGGTGCATTGCTTCCTGCCGCAGTTAATCTCCCAAGGTAATGACAAGAAGTTTGACTGACAGCAGAGACAGTTGTAACGTTCCCTCTGTGTTGCACACTTCTCCACAGGGGCTTTACTAACCCCATTTCTCTCTTTCTCACTCCAAAGAAAGCATTGCTGTGGTTTAGAGGGGACTCTTCCACTAACAATAACATTAACACCTGCCAACTGTTTATTTTGCAAGGCCTACTCAAACTCTCAAGCCAACCTTTTTTTTTCTCACATTTACTGTATTTGCATGGGGTTTTATGATGCAAATCTTTTGCTATCCAGGAAACTTTAACTATATATAGACTTTGAGTTGTGGTTTGATAGAATTATTTTAGCAGCAAGGAAACTTGTGTTCATGATATTTTGATTTGAAAGTTTCCTCAGTGTTTTTCATTAGTCAAATTCCTGCCGTGCTATTTGATATTGTTATTGTATTCTTTTCCTCTTGAAGCCAGTCAAACTGAAAACACCGTTGGCGGAATATAATGACATGTGAGCATTTTGTGCAACATATCTAAACCCTGGGTTTTACCACAACAGTGTGGATGTTTGTGCGTGCGTGTACGCATATAAGCGGCCTGGCCCCTCCACCCACCCAACCTTTCTGTTTGCAAGCACGCCCACTCGGCACAGAGAGTTCCTGTTTTCACCGTTGACAGATTAGGGCGGCCAATCAGAGCAGAGTAGAGTAACCCTGCTCTGTCAGTCAAGCCGGGTTGCTGACACCACTAGTGTCACCACGGACACCGCCTGCTTTATTGTGGCAAGTTTTATCGTGGGCTGGGCTGCAGAGGCCCTGGCCTAATTCAAGGATGAATTCTGAGAAAATTGGCTGGAAAAAAACATGTTGTGGAATAAATTTGGGGGACAAAATGCCATTTGTTCTTGTTTTGTATTTTGAAATTGTTTCATTTTCAGGCAGGGAGCAGTACAGAACATAAGGAGCACACTATTAAGCTCAATTTTGAAACAGTACTAGCCTGACTTCAATTATGTTCCATGTTTGAATATACAGTATGTTACCCTTCCCTTACCCTTGATATGCCTCTGGCTCCATTTTTAGCCAGAATAAACCCCGCTTGGCCTTTTTGTGCCCCTTGCCTCTCGATCCCAGAGGCATGATGGGGTGAGTAGAGGGCAAGATCAGTGAACTTGTTTGTTCTGTTGGTCTGATCTCGGCTGCGGGGCATTCGGCTCCTCTTCCCACACAGCATTTCACATGATGGCGCCTGAACTGACAACATATGCTCTCCCTCTGATTCAGAGCTGGATAAAAATAAAACTCACTGTCACAAGGCACCAGATTGGGAAATAGGTTACTGATTGGCATAGCAGTGCTGTGAGCTGTCACAGTAAAAGGGAATGGCCCCATTTACTATCAAAATGTCACTCGGTTTTAGGTAGGCTTTTTTCATCTGGAAGGAGACCTATTTCACAATCCATACATTTCATTATATGAAATGTGCGACTATGCTCGCTGCTTTGAGCTTCTCATGACCTAGTTTTTCAGGTTTTATTGAAACAGATTTCACCTTTAAAGCCACAGATGAGGCAATTAGTTGGGGGTTCAGAATAAAGGAAAACATAAAACAACTGCAGTCTTTTTTTAGCTGGTTGAAGTCACTGGACTACTGTACCGGAAGCAAAAAATAGCAGTGACACTGACAATGTTGCAATGCAGTGACTTGACCAATTTATAGATTATTTCTTTCCTTCCCTACTTGCAGTTTTTGATTGATAAATGAAACTGACAGCGTGTTTTTTTTTTGTCTTTCATCCTGCCTGTCTTTCCTCTTTCGTCACATCTCTCTTCCTCCCTCTGTCTGTGTACACCTCTCTCTCTTCAGTCATGGTGAAACAGGAGCACAGAGACGAGCTGGACCTTCCTGCAGTACCCCCTATGTCCATGCCCCTGGCACATGCTGCCAGTCTGGTGCGCACCCAGCTGCCTTCTCCTGAGCAGGGCCACCCATCGGACAACCTTCTGTCCAGCTCCCCTCACGGCCTGGCCACGGGCTCCGGACCTGGCCTGCTACCCTTGCAGCCCCCCTGCCCCTCTTTGGGCTCCCCGTCTTTCCAGCACCTGCCTCACCTCCAGGGTCGCAGTTTGCACCACCCCCCTGCAGACTGCCACATGACGTTCCACTCGAGCTCTGCTCCTGCTCCTCTTCCTGCTCCCCCCCGGCCCTCCTACCAGCCTATGCAGCACAGCCACAGTCACTGTCATAGCCTGCCCTTCAACGGCCAGTCCAGCCTTCCTCCTCAGGGCTATGAGAGGATGCCCTTTCAGCACAGCCCCAGTGCAGCTTCACACCCAATGGGCATGGGAATGGTGTATCCTTCCTCCCCTTGCTCCTCGCCATCAGCTCCCTCTTCTTCAACCACCAACCCCATTGCTGGGTCTCCCCAGAGCCAGCAGCCCCTGCTCACCCCCTCATCCCCACACCTCCATACACTCGGAGGCTATCACTGCTCCCCAAATCCCACCCAGGTGCCCTCTCCCAGTGGCCACCCCCTTGTGGGGCAGCACACCACTCAACTGCAGAGGGCTATGGGGTACCACCCGGTAAGTCAAAGGTCAGCCTCCTGCCCCACACCGTCAAGCGCTCCTCCTCCACGGATGATCCCCTCTCCGCACTCTGGGCCTTCCTCCCCTCAGCTCCACTCGCTGCCCTACCAGTCTCCCACCTCATCCTCCCCCACCTCAGCTGGAAGTCCTCTGGGGCCCCTGCAACAGCAGCATTCAGGACAGCCTTCTCCCCAGGCTACAAGCCCGGTCATGGCCAGCCTGTCCCCGGCAGCAGGGCCTCTGGTTCATCCTCTAAGCCCGCAGGGGCCCTTCCCCTCGGATGGAGAGAGGCTGAACATCAAACAGGAGCCAGAGGAAAGGGAGCCCACGTTCCGCTCCATCGGCCTACAGGACATCACGCTGGACGATGGTAAGATGTTCATTTTCTTATATTTATCTCGGTAGCTACAAAATGGTTTTGCATTTCTCTAGGGTTCAGTGTCCACCTGATGATGCAAGACTTGTTCAGATGTGGTTGCAAGCACTCTAAAACAATTTAAAAAAGACACCCAGTGGGCAACCACCCTTCCTCCATCTACCTCTCACTTTTTCTTGCTCTGTGTGTGTAACTACGTATCTCTTTTGCTTTTGCTCTGACTCTCACTCTTTTCAGTCAGTCTGGTCTTTCTGCTTTCATTATCACATTTTCCTCCCTAACCCTGTCCTTTCACACAAGATATTTACATAGTGCACCCATCTGTGATTAATCTCATTTTCAGTCTAAAACAAGGGGCCTCTGAGGGATTAAATATACCCCACAATATGTCAGGCGCAAGATAAATTTGTATCTGATGATGTAAAACAATACAGAGCGCCAGTTGTTGTATTTTCAAGGGGCTGAAAACTTGATGCCTGATTATGGTGATAGCGTTTCATCTGTCATTACAGTGCACAGTTGTGTACACAGGTTTATTACTGAGGGGTCCTGTCACTTAGTATTGGGTAACATAGACACAATAGGACTGATAACTATAGTATCATGTTAAAGGTCCAAATTGTGAACTGCTAAGCTTCTGTATCTCTGGCAGCAGTTTGGAGATTAATTACGCTTTGTATTTTTTTTGGCTTCTTGGAACTGGGGAGAGGGAGATGATTGCATCATTTTGTGCTACTTGCAAAGACGGTAGCTGGAACACAGAGACTACAGTTGTGTGCCGCTGCAATAATTACATCCTGTGTGTGTGTCTGTGTACGCGCGGGTGTGTGTAGGTGCGTTAACAACTCTTAATTAGCATGCTCAGGCGAACTTGTTGACTTAACAATTGACCGTGAAGCCAGCGCATGCATTTAGCAGCTTTTTTTTTTCTCTCAGCCATGAACTACTACTTATTTACCCAAAATATGTGTGTCCAAACTATCCTAAATCATCTACCTCTTTATCTGCCGTTCAGAGCCTCACCTGGTTTTGTTAACCCCAGCGGCATATTCTAATTAGGGTCCTAAAGGTTTAGGGTTAATAAACAGCCTGGCGAGGCCGTGTTAGTGAGTTGTGATATTGTGCACTAGCAAGGGTCAACCTAATTAACACGGGGCCATTGTCAATAAGTCATGTGCGAAAGACCAACTACCACTGAGGTTCATCAGTGCATAATACTTATGCATACACACACGCTCAAACACATTTAAACGCTTATCCTGTGAGAAAGAAAGCCTGATGACAAAGATTGTCTGTCTCTTTTCACATGTGGACTCATAAAATGCGTTTACTAAATCTTTCACATAAGGCTATAACTCAGATTTAGTCAGTCTCTCCCCATCACATATGCAGAGACAGATACTCAGCCACTCTGAAAGTAGCTGGCTGCAGTCGCACTCTGACAAAAAAGTGTGAGAAAAGTTTGTGAGTGACACGGTTCAGCCGGGAATGTAAGCTCTCCCTTTGAGCCTGTGGCTAAAAATAGCTTTCTGTGCCAGCCCAGCTCTGTAGGCCATGTTGTGAAGTAGCAACATGAAGCTTACACCCAGCTCGGAGTTTTAGGAGGTCGCAGCACACTCTCTTAAGTAGACCATATTAACCCCGGCATGACAGACAGACAGATCAGATGCAAATAGATAGAGTAGAGAAAAAAGGCACATAGATTAATACAGCGTGAAAGATACAGATGTATATACCTACACCTAGGTATATACATGCTTGTTTCTGTAATCCAGAATGATGCCTTAGGGTGATTATGCATAATTAACATTTTATATAGTGTATATGACTGGCGTGGCTGGCTGTATGATTAATGTGGTTAGAATATGGGACACCAGGCTCCTCATCTGCAGTTGAGTAAAATTGCCATCAACACTTCACCCTTTAAAAGGGCTTTATAATTTGAGAATGAGATTGCATCACCTTTATCTCTACCTGTTTTTGAATTTTTCCTGATAAAATCACATTTTAGTAAGACATTCAGTTTTTGAGAATTTGTCTTTAAATAGTTTTCTCACCTGTAGAAAGCTGAGATTGAATCATTATTTTGCATCGTACAATCATTATACATAAGAAAAACTACCGCAGAAGTATCACAGACTTGTGTCAGTGGCATGAGAGGGAATACGAATGTGAGTGTGTAGAAAACTGCTCTGGTTAGCAAGCAGATGGCCCTTGTGACGCACACCAGAGCATGCTTGCGATGTGTGTGTGTGTGTGTCTGTGTGTTAGATGGGGTATTGTGTTTGTGTGTATCTGTTTGATGTTGTGGAGGTGTGAGTGTACTGTATGTGTGTGTGCAAAGCAGGAGACACAGGAGGTGAGAAGACAGACTGACAGACAGATGGACAGACAAGGTCAGGATCCAACCCCACTGCAGGGTCACTCAGCCGAGACATTGAATCTGAAATGTACTTGGCACCTGAAATTAAAGTAAAGTGTATACCGGATAATTTAATGTTTTTTTTTACAGTATTTGCTGTATATTTTTATTTGTCCATAGCGACTCATTGCGGTAGTGCAGTTGAAATTGGACATAATCCACAACTATAAAACTATACTATAAAAATGATAAAGAATATATACTACATATAAAATAGCCTTTTTAAAATCACAGCAGATGGACAGCAAGGCATTCTTTTTATTAGGTTTTGCAGTGAAAAGCAGGAAAAGGAAATGTTCACAAGGGCAATGACCTGGAAAAGCAAAGATGGAACTTTTCAACAAAGCAGCATGGGACATAACTGAATGTCTCTAAAATGTGCAGCTTTGTGTATTTCTACTGTTTTGATGTCTGAATCCAAATGGCACAGAGTAAGGTTGGGTGCTGCCACCATGAAACAGTATCAAAGACAGGTTTTTCATAGTCACTGTTAGGCACATTTGGCGCAGAGACAATGACGCGTCAGTACCTCAACAATAAACTAAATGCAAGTTCACTTTATTTCTATTACAGGACTTTTTATATTCATTCATGTCCACAATCTATCCCCAATGTGACTGTTAAGCAGGTTTGCCAAAGCCCTGTGAACATGTGTGTTTGGCTACTCTATAAACACAGTAGTGGCTTGAAGAATGGGCCCTTCTGTGCCGATGATTGCAGCCGTCATGGTGACAGAATCTGAAGCCTCTGTGCTGCCGAACCTGCGCATTTAACTAATTAATCAGCACTTGACGATCTCTATGTTTACAGAGCACGGATGGGAAGGGATAGTACGTTTGTCGCTAGTGTGCGCAGTGTGTGTTCACAACAAAAGCTGGTCCTTTGTTGGTCCTGCCCTGCCCAAATGCACAGCTGCCTCAAACGGCGAGCATGGCTTTGAGGGTTAATAATAGGCCGGGACCTGCTGCCTGCACTTCTTGAGAGAGACACAGTAATGACACAAATGCGCACACACACGGATACACACATTATCCTGTAGTTGTAATCAAATATACGAGGCAATGTCCGTGCAGTGAACCCATCTTTTAAATATATGTTTTTATTGTTCTGTTTTTCTATCTTTACAAGGGCACAGACTGTGTCGAAACACACAGAAACTTCCAGGAGCTGTTGCCAGAAAGAGTTGTGGCAGCCCTTTTTATGCACAACTGTCCCTGACATGTTGTTGACATTTGAACTTCTCGGTCAAACTTTTAATTAAACAGGCTACATGGTTGTTACTGAAATACTTGCACACATGCACACTGCAATTTCGAAATCTAAAGATTCATTTAGCAACATTTTGATATCAAAGCAATAATTTGACATTTTGGAAATTTAATTTTCTTTGTTGCCCAGAGTTAGATGAGAAGATCAATAGCACTCTTGTTTATACGTTATATATAAGGCTACAGCTTGTAGCCAGCTAGCTTAACTTAGCATATAGGCTGAAAATAGGGATCCAATAATTAATTGGTACGCATTGTTTATTTAATCCATACAAAAACTCAAGTGCTAAAATGTTGTTGAATACTTCTTGGTGTGAAGCAGTCAGCATGTAACCCCCTGTAAAACCACAACTTGTTTTAGCCAGTTAGCTTAGCACAAAGACAGGACACAAGCACGATACAACAAGTTAATTAGTGAGCTTTATAGGAGCTGGTAGGTGGATTTTGTTTTCTTTCAGAGAGAACCAGGTGAGCTGTTTCTCCCTGTTTCCAGTCCTTATGCTAAGCTAAACTGGCTACTACTGGCTAGTGGCATTGCTTTTCTCAAGAAAGTGAATATGTCAAACTATTACTTTAACATCCAAACAAGAAGCTCTTTGTAATGAGAAACAACAACATCCCAATCTCCTCTGTTTTAAGTCTCCTTCAGCTCTCGGGCAGCTGCTCTCTGCACACAGTCTGACGCTCCCCGAATGCTGCAAAATGGCATAGAGCCGTAATTGAGTAAAACAAGTGAGTGGTAAAGAGGCCAACATCTAGCAATCCAATAAAGACTTGGATATTTTTTCTCAGGAGTTGGCCCGACAGGACGAAGGAGAAAATGCCAGTGAACATTGGATTTACCTTTGACAGGTGGCGTGAAATAGGACTCCAGTTTTATCCCAAATGAAATTAAACATGAAATTAGACTTGGAAATGACCTTTAGTTATTGGCTACCTTTGGTAAATTGTCTTGATTCACAAATCAACGTTTTTATTGTACTCTAAAGGCGCACCTGCCTCATTTATTCTCATTCAATAACCACCATGATCAGTAAACATAAGTTAATAGAAAAGTAATTTACAGTAAAAGCATTGAATGGTTGGCAACTCTGGCTGGGCTGACTTTTTATAAAACTCTCTAGAGATATTGCATCAGACAAATTACTTTTTCCATAATTATCAACTGTTCACATGTGTACACAACCAGGGAGAACTGTAAACATATCAGCAGTGCATTGCACTCGGATTATTTATATGAAAAAAAACAAAACAGAAATGAATCTTCGATGTTTTTGTTTTTGTGCTCCTGCATGTATGTGTATGGGGCCATCTTAGTCAGAGGCTTCATGCTGCCATTAACCAACCATAACAGAGTAATAATACAGAACTCTTGATTTCGATGGCATGAAAAAACAACAGTGGAAGGAAAATACGTTTCCATCAAATGCTGCTGCTGCTCGTTAAAAACAATGGCAAACATTTGCTGGTCTTTTCCCCTGAAACAAGTGGAAACGGACTTTCTGTGTCATCTTTCCATACAATTAAGGTCTTAGAGAGTGTAATGCAGAGGTCTTGGCAGAGGCTGGAGCCTGGTGTGGAGACGGTGCCAGTCCTGTCTTTTCCTTAAGACGGGAGGGAAGCCTGGAAATCCTTCAGTGGGGATGAGAGCAACATATGACCATTTAGTTCTTGAGACTGAAAATACGCTTTTATTGTCATGAAAATCTTTAATGGGGGAATTTGCCAAGATGCTGTTTGTTGCATTACTGGCTGCTCTTGTTGTTCTGTCCCGTGTCAGTGTTGATTTTTGCTTGTCAGCCGGGCATCAAGCGCCGGTGTTTGACTGGAAAATGAATACTAGTCACCACATTGCTCATGGCGTGCAAGTGAGGACTTGACAGAATGTGGTGAAGTAGATTTCACTCCTGCTAGTAAATTTAGAGCTGTTGAAATGTGTGTATGCAAGTGTGTTCAATCTATAAAATGTTTTTTCTGTCTGCTTTTGGTGAGTCATCTCAGGGTGTTGCTGTTAAGTTGCCACCGTGTCCAGTCCAGTAAGGAAAATACTAATTTTTAAACTCTACACTTACTCTTTTTTTAAAGGCAAATGATTAGTTCATTTTTAAAACCAAAATACAAAATATCCTCTATTTTTAACATCTCAAATGTGAGGGTCTTTGTGAAGACATGTCTTTTTATGTGAATTAAATATCTTTGAATTTTTTTGTTTTTGTTTTGAAAAAAAAAAAAAAGAAATTTCATCTTGGACTTCAGGACATTCTGACTGGCATTTGTCCCTACTTTCTGACATTTTATAGACCAATCAATAATAATAAAAACATGTAGTTGCTGCTCTACTGCTGTAGAGACCTTAAATCTCTGCTCAAGTGAAAAAACTAATCTAGGTATTATTTTAGGGTTAGCAGCTCCTGACTACCAACCATTAAACGGCAGGAAAAACATTAGTGTAATTATTTTTTTGACACCAGAGCTTCATTAGCTTCATGCTCTCTGCTGATAAGTCCTACAGTAGGCACCAAATGGTAAATGGACTTGCACTTCTATAGCGCCTTTCTGGTCTTCTGACCACTATTAACCATTGCAGTGGTCTCCCCAGTCGGCCATTAAGCCTGCAGAGGTTTCCCTCCTAAAGCCTGGTCCTTTGGTCATCTGCTGAGCGTAGCCACTATTCTGTGCCCTGGATCAAAGGCGGGGAGCCTTGTGAATCACTTACCGTCAGATCAAATGGGAAATCCACCGATGATTCACACAAATGAGTGACTTTGAGAAACTGACTTTTGAACAAGCTTCTCCGGTATACTCTGTGCCCTCACCCACTCACTTACTTACTTCAAAAGTGAAATTAAAATAAAACAGAGAAGGATCACAGAGGAGCAGCAGAGTAAAAGTAGTGCAGCAGAGAAAGCTTTATTGAGCCAGATCTGGAAGCTTTCAATACAAGTGACCATCTATTTCCAATGTGTGTGTGATCGCTCAGTGGATCTTTACTTCATGTTTTCTCTCATACCTGAGGCTTTGTGAAGACGTGTGCATGTCATTACAGGGCCCTGCAAGTGGAAACTGTGCTTTGATATTCCCTCTTGCAGGCAGACCCAAGTCTTGCCTCTTTCTGTTTCCTCTGCACAAATGTTTTCCATTGTGGCATGTTGTCTTCATTTGCTGGACTCAAGAATCAGTCAATCTTCGAGTTATTTGCTTAAGCCGCTCTGCCAGAGTAAAGTTTTTTAAGCCTGGGTCAGGGAACTTTTTTCAATGTGTCATAGAGGGTTATAATAATTACCCATTTTCCATTTCGACAGTAGATATGTTTATTGTACTGAATGTCCATCTGCCAGTTTCACTTCTGTTTTGCATTATGGAAATCTTTTCAATATACCTCCTTTGACATGCACTTTAGAAACGGAGACGGGAGATTACCCAATCTCAGTGGTATCCTGCTAGATGTTAAACTTTCTTTCAGGGAAATCTAAAGAATCTCCTGACATTCATCTATTGTATGTGGATTTAACAATACTTTTGTTAGCAACAGTTCATTTTCTCTTCTTTGGTTCTATCTTTCTTTGGCACATTTTGTGAGAGATTAATCTGAACTCTGTGGCTAGTTCCTGACTGGTGCTAATGTCTACTGCCAGTGAACAATGACACTTAGTTTAACAAATGACTGGTCTACTTCAGAGATTTAAAGCATCCCCCTATTTCCCCTGCAGTTCCTCTGAACACAGAGAAGCTTTGTTTTAAAGATTAGTGTTAACTTTTACAATAAAATATCCAAATAAAAACGTGAAGCAGGACTGATTTTTACTATAACATTTTATTATATAGATGATGAACAGGAGAGGACTCCGATCTCATTCTCTGCATGCTCCTTTAAGTAGTTGTTTTTTGAATTCCCATCTCAACCAAGTGAGCATTAAAAACAATTAGCACGCAGGGAAAGGATCCATCTGATGGAAGCCTACCTGAGAGCAGCAGCAGTAGTAGTAGTAGTAGTAGTAGCAATAGTAGCAGTCGGCTGACTGCAGATGTATATTTTGTCTAGGGAGCCCCCCTCCTAGTCATTTGCAGAGGATCTCCCTCAGGCTGAGCCATTCAGAGCCACACTTACTATGGCTGGCAGCGCTGAATCACCATCTTTCTGTTGCACTGTCATGAGCAGTACCAGTAAATCTGAAAAACACTATCAGCATATGAAACTCCTCATAGGCTCGGCTCAAATCAAACCTCTCTTTCACTTCTGGATCATTGATGTGTGGAGCTCCATTTTTAAATGAATGGTTGTATCTTAAAGCACATATTATTGCTCATTGATACAGGAAAATTAAGCTTCTGTTTTATGTAAAATACTTTTTATATGGTGTATGTTTTTTTTCCCCTCAAAGAGACACTTTTGTAGATTGCTGAAGTGTATTTAGTGCTACATGTTTTTACATAATATTGTTTCCTATTGGGGCCATTATTGTAGCAAAACTATTTGCAAATGTGAGTGGAGAGTGATGTAACTATATCTCAATCCATGTGTGCGTAATCAGATATGTAAATGTAAATTAAAAAAGTATATTAAGATTTGTAATGTGTGGGTGAATGTGTGAACGTGTACATACATATTAATGACTGAAAAGTATTTGCCCCAGGAGCTGGAAATACAGTCACCAGTTACAACTCAAGCCGGCCTCTCAATGGTCTGTCTTTCTACACATTACACAGCTTCCAAGACCGATACAGGCCAGTTCGACGGCAGGGATGCCGGGGAGGTTTTCTTGCCGGGTTTGGCCCCAGGCAACCAGGAGCTGACCCCGCGTAACCCCCGCTCAGCGCTGACTCCTGCCCGAGCTCCCCCTCAGTTCTCTCCCGTTTCATGTCTCTCCTGTCCCCGCTTGTCCCCGCCTGTACCCCTTGTGTCTTCGTCATCCCCAGAGCCGCTGTATATCACCTCAGTACTACATTTCCTGTGGTCAAACCGCCTCTACTACTGACACTGCCCTCAAGATGTTCGTCTGACAGAAGTGGGTGTGACTAATGAGGCGCACAGATAAATCACCACATGCATGTGCAGATCCTTGCCACAGTCGAGATGTTGCAGTGTAAAAAGACAGAAGAGACAGTTGAGTTGTCTGTATTTCCAGATCTTTTTTTTTTTACACATTCACAAACCTCAGTACGTATTTTATTTATTACAAATCTACAAATCAGATACAGTCCCACAACCCTCATTTCACATTTGTAAATAGTTTTGCTACAATAATGTCTCAGTAAGTTGTTGACATCCAGTCAGAAGGAAAACAACAAAAAATAAGGTGCAGTTTCCTCCTTTCCGGTTTCTGTTAGTCTGCAATGGAAATTCACTTCCAAAATAAGTTCAAGCTTTTTTCAAACGGCCCCAAATCAAGCCTTCCAAATTTACATCGAGCGCAGCTGTAATATCGAGAGTAAAACCTAACGAAAATGTTTCTGACAGATTGCGTGGGGAAACCTCTTACGGCCCCTTTTTTATGAGAAAACCGAGTGAATCAGATTGAGAGGAATTCTTCTTAAGTTGGTCGACTCATGGGTTTTCAGTTTTATGCTAATTGTGCCTCTCCTGAGTTTATCAGTCGATAGGTGAATGTTGTGCCTCTGCAACAATCTAATCAGTTCAGCGGAAAGTGAGTTTTTGCACGCCCACTTGGTGTCGGTCTTTCGCACTTGTTGCTTATATTCCTGTGGTGTTAGAGCAGATTGACTCCCATCAATCAACACAGCTACAGAGTTTACCACATAACATTTCTGCTGTGCAGGTGGCTTTGACAGGCCTGTAAAGTAGTAAAAGTAAAAGTGCCTAAATGAGCCTACAGACCATGATCCATTTTGAGAGATTAGTATTTTATATATTTGTTATGTGATCAAAGTGATATGATTGAAGCATGACACATTTCTCAGCTACATTTCAGTAATCACTGTGCTTGGACAAAAGAAGCTTTTTCATTTCATCGATACAGCTGCTCTGATGCTCTTTTAACAGCTTTAAGACGCTGCTCATTTCCAGCACAGTTGCACCACTTGTCCTCTGAAAGGTCACAGCCTTTAAAGGAGATCTGTATTCCCCCATCACAGTTTTATTTCAACGATGGAATTATATGACAAAATCAATAAGCTGGCCAAGTTGTTGTATACTATACCTCGGTGTTATATATACAAAGGTAAATGTTTGCTTTGATAGTCACAGTGTAGTCTCATAAGTGCGTGGTGGTGCTGTGAGTGTGATTGTGTGTGAACATGGTTGACATGGGAAAGGAAGAGCCTCCCACGCTAACAGGATGATGTGAGTGATGGTGGCCAGACACAAAAGCAAGCAGCAGAAAACACAAATAAAACAACAGAATGTACACTAAATGAAAACGGCTGGTCCTGCGACAGAGGCTGTCAGAGAGTTCAGGTGTTCAACGGAAACATGCGCACAAGAAAGCCACTTAGAGCGGACTGTAGTTTGAGGAAGAGATGATGAAACTGTGAAACAGATAGGAATCTTATGAGGATTATTATGTTTTACTGAACTGATGAAAGCTGTGTGGCTTCACGAATGCATTTGTTTTATTTTACAGCGTTCGTTTCGGGCTCTGTGTCATCGCATTTAAATATGGTTTCTTTTCTCTCATGAAACACTTGGCTGGGTTCATTTGCTCATCATTTGACTCAGTCACCCAACTGCCTGCGTTTTAAGTTACAGTAATACATGTGTTTATTATGGGCCTGGAGAAGGTGAGATTTCACAGTACGTTTGCAAGAGTGGACAGAAATAGGTGTCGAAGAGAGGAGCTGCATTTTGATGAACATGTACAGACAGGTCTGCTTATAAATTAGCCCAGTGTCAAACTGGGCTAGAGGTCTCTGCTGCACCTTCCCTAACCAGTCTGCCCAGTCTGATTTCTGCATTTCGGGTTTCTGACCTGTCAACGTCACCTTTCAAAACACTTTGAGAAATCACATGGAGAAGTCACAGGAGTAACACACACATGCATTGTGACAGTGGAAAAAGCGTTTTCCATCAATTCCAAACAAATGAAAGTCTGCCTGTCTGTCCTCATGTCTTCCTCACCGCGTCAAAGTATTTGAAGTTGATTTACTTCACGGCTGCGCTTTTTACTAGCTCTCCGCTGCGTCTCATGTGGTCCCAGTGTGAATGCTGGATGGAGGCAGCAGATGTAAAACCGTCACACGCGTTGACTGAAAAACAGGCATCAGCGCAGAGAGAGAGTAATCTGTTATTTATTTCAAATTAGACTCTAACTGAGTCGGTGGAGTAATTAACCTCGCTCGTGTTTTTGACAGTGGGTTGGTTTTTACGCTGCCCTTTTTCTGCCATTGCTTTAAGAACCCCATGAACAGGCCTGAGGAAATGTACTGAACTACCATTAAAGCTCTTATGAAGTAACGGACAGCCCCAGTGTTCAGCCGGCCATGCAGGGCTGTGTTTATAGGAGTCACTTCTTGGACTCAAACAAAGGTCAGAACTGGCACATTTAGTGAATGGAATAGTTTCTCTCATTTGTTATGTCAGGAGTGATTATATGTCACGTCAGAACTTCGGGTCCGCCAGTTTGTTTGAGTTTTTCCACCTTTAGCCTCTCGGCCGGTTGAGTTTCAGCGTGCAGTCTTGTGAGGAACCCAGTGTGGAACATCGCTGCCCTCTGCTGGCCAGAAATGTGAATGAGTAGTGATGGAAGGATGAAGGCTTATGACGCTTGGGGGCTTCAAATTCAAACATGTACAGTGACATCTGGTGGTTCTCTTGTCTTGTAGTGTACTCATGTAGTAATAGTGATACCTCATTTATATTTTGTCACAACCGGGCTCAAGGCTGGACAAAGAAGTAGAAGAACATGTAAGAATGGTAACTAAAAACACCTTTATTTGACATAACTAAAAGGAAACTTTTATTGCTACTTTGCAGTGAGAATGATATAAGATGTGCTGACACGAGGCACATTTAAGTGAATTATGCAGTGAATATGCGATATTAAGTGTTTCTCTGTTTGTTTCTGTCTTCACAGTGAATGAAATCATCGGCAGAGACATGTCCCAGTCTCCCAGCGCTCACGGTCCTCCGTCAGCACACAACCAGTCATAGCTCAGCCCACACTCAGGCCCTGACGCAGCCTTTTGGGTCATGAACCGTCCCCTCCAGCTAACCCTGCAAACCCCACAACACTGACTGTGGACCCCGGTCCCGGTCTAGGTGCTGGTCCGGCTGCTGGTCCTGTGTGCGATGGGACATAAGGGCAGGAAGAAATAAAAAATAAAAAAAAGACGGTGGTCAAAGACAGAAGAGCGGTTGGAGATTCTGTTAAAGCCTCATGGAGCTGCTAGACCACCAGCCTGACAAGAAGACAAGCTTATGTGTCTCCTCTGAATATATCTAAAACTCTACTATTCCTCTCAGTTAGAGATAGAGATACGGAACTCGCAACTTTGCGCAGATTAAACTGAAAGCCGAGTGAGAGAATGTAGGTTGAAATGGTTGGAGAATAATGAGGATTAATGAGATTGTCAACACGTGAGCTGTCCCTCTTCATTAGGTGTGCGCCTGACCTTTCAAAGCACTGCTGTCTTCCTGACCAATCAGCTCTCTCCGTGAGTTCGGAGCACTTACTTTTTCAAATAACTTTCTGTATCGGAGACAATACGGCAGCGTGTGTTGTCGTCCCCCCCCCCTTCTCACCAGCAATTACCTTCATGAATGAAGACGTCTCGAGAGACAGAGAGAGAGACAGAGAGAGAGAGAGAGAGAGCGCACGGTGCTCTCACAGGAAGCCAGAGCTAGGATTCAAAACCGGTCTGAAGGTGGTTTCAGTTCTCTGAAGTTAAAGAGTTTCTCAGGCGAAAATTTCTATAAACAGCAGGATACCGAAACTCCCAGCATGCTACAGAACATTGGTGATTGCCTGAGCGAGCATCAGCAAAAGTGGGGCATGATGTGGCAAAAATGAATCACACTTGTGATTCACACTTGACATTTTAGGGTTAAAGAATTCTGGGAAAATAAATGATTAGCCAAAAAATTGCTCGGCCTGAACGTTGAGAGTAGTTCCTGTCCGGTCCCAGTGTTTGTGCTCGTGGTTAGTGATGACAGCACCGTCCGCTCCTTGTTTTTCTCCCTTATAAAAGCTAAAACCATTCAGGTGCTGGAGTGCAGGGAAACTGGTAGGGAGGATGAGCTGATCTGGGATCTGCAACCTGCAACATTCCGACAACTTTTAGTAACCATGCAGCCATGTAGATATCTGTACATGACCCCCCTCTCCTCCCCCCTCCTTCCTTCTTTCTCTTCTGTTTTATCTTTACCCCCCCCCCCCTTTTATCCTCTTCAAGTTGAACAAATGCCTTATTAACACTTAGCAGCTTTGAATGGTAGCGAAAGCTTTTTGTTGTTGTGTTGTTGTTGTTGTTTTGCACAGCTGGCTTTGAGTTTGACTGTAATATTCTTTGGGAAACAGATTTGAGTCATGTGGATATGATTTCATGCGTCCTGAGGAGGGATGGTTTCAGTTCGCCCTCTTGATCATGTTCATCCACAGATCACAGAAGAGGCCTGTTATTTCCACGTTACAGAGAAGTGTTTTTATGAACCCACAGAGACGGACCTCTCCGCTTCGGAAAATTTCTTTTCATGCAATAATTCTCCAGATCCCAGGGGCCCCTCGTGTGCCTTCTCATTTCTAACAGCCACCATATTTTGTGATGGTATGGCAATCTAGGCGACATATAATGGGAAATAATCTGACAAAACGTTTGGAGGTATTTTATACTTAAAGATGTCTATATATTCCATTTGTGTGTTGAACAATCCCAAAGGGTGGAGAACAGCGTCTGGATGTAACAGGGTTCCTGTTCCTTCCACATCCCGTTTGCAACAATCGATGTTTGCTGTTCCCAATCTAAATACTTCTCCTTAACTGTCTCCAGAATGGTGTCTATTTCTCCATGATGTATTCATTAATATTATAAGATTCTGACAGACATGCAGGGCCTGTAGGGCAGCAATAACACAGTCTGGAGGAGAGAGTGTTTTCAGGCAGATGCGACGCGTGGATGCGGACGGACAGATTCCCGGGTGCAGATTCCCTTTGGCTGTTTTGCCTTAAGCTTGACAATGTTGCTCCTGCATGAGAGAGCTAAGGAGTGTTTGCTTTTGACAGCTTGAAGTCAGTTTCCAGGTGAAAATGATTCTGCTATGCATTAAAATTCTGCCTAATGCCTTTAAAAATGAGAAAAAAATAAGAGAAAAAAAGACCTTGATGCCTATAGAAGTAGACTGTAGACTTATTGTAGATGCTTGATTGATTCTGTTAGCATCCTGGAGTTGCCCATCAGCCAATCTGCCTTGTCAAGGACGTAGTGCAAGCATCTTAATAGGTTCAGGTGTGTGTGCGTGTGTGTGTATGTGTGTATGGATGGATGGTGTTTGTACCAAATATGCTGTACAGAAGACAGGAATTGTAAGAGTCCTATTTTCAACAACAGAAGCACACACATGTATTTAGGCTATGCAAACTATAACAGCAGCAAAGGTGATATACGACATTAAAGATGAAAAATGAGATTATAAACTATTTGTAATAATGTTGCTTATGAACTTCACAGAGCAGAAAGAAAAAAAACATTCAGATAGTGAGAGTATCATGTCACTATGTAAACTATTAGGATGCCTTAACTTGTTTGAAGACCTGTTTGTCAGTGTGTCTGTATGCTGTTGTGGGTTGATTTTTATTTTATTTTTCATGACTAAGACATAAGTCAGTAACTTTTTTTTATTCGTTTGTTTTTTGGGGGCATAGGTTGGACGTTGAGGGGTTGGGTGGGAGAAGGGAGATGGCTTTTTTTGCATATAAAGCTGGTTCTGCAGCTTGAAAGACTTGATTCAACAAAACGACAAAGAAACAAAACCAGCATTGACAGTAAACTCTGGCTGCCGTCCTCTTCTGTCACAACCAAAGACCGAACAATATGTTCCCATTTTACATTATGGTAAAGCAACAGAGACTGTACAATTCTATTTTTGATACTTTGAAAATGGATGTCATTCCTAAAAGGTTGGGGTCATGTATGAGTGTTGAAAAAATAAATAAAAAAGACATATATATATATATATATATACACACACACACTCTCACACACACAGACAAACACAG
>NW_023339663.1:19940598-19956321 GCF_004916995.1 Morone saxatilis | reverse complement strand
TTTTAAAGGAACTCCTAAGGGTTAAGGCTCTGTTCCATTTAGGTGAAAGAGAGTCAGGGTGCTGCTGCTGTGCATGTTGACTCGCTAGAAGGCTGTGTTACACTAAATGGAACTAAAACCTAATTAGCATTATTAGCGCCTGTGTTCACACTGTCTAATGTCAAAAAGGTCTGTTCTGTGCTCCCACCAACTCCTGTTTACAACTCAGCACACTGTTTACCTAAAGGTTGAATTCCTAGACAATCATAACAAAGACAATACACCGTAAACAAAGCTGCACATATTCACAAGTCTTATATTCCGGTCTGTAGACGGCACTGGTTTGGTGCCAGTTTGTGTCAATTAAAGTTGTAATTTGGTGATTGTAAGTTGGCTTTCATGAAATGGATATAATGCACAATCACAGAACCATTGTGTATAAAATTTGAAAATGTGCCCTCTAGCGGTAGCATCAGAAAATAATTTGTTGCACTTCACACTTCCTAATAGAATATGGCAATTTGCATACTGACTCAAACTATTTGACTTTGTTGTGTGGGGCAGAGGACTGTCCACATCACCTTTTAAACTGCATTTATTCCCTTTATGAAAAGAAAATGTAGATTTTTACATATGGGAAACATTTCCAATTTATTGGTGCCTTATTGATTAATCTATTTCAATAAAACCCAATTAAACACAGATCGTTGTCAACATTTTTTATTATTGTTTACGGTCTTATACACAGATCTAAATTCATACAAGTCTCAAACTTGCAACAAAAGAAACAAACATCTCCTCTGCCACCAGAGGTTGCCCTAGCCTTGTTTTGGCCAGTATTGCACTCTGGGTAATGTAGGCACAGTGAAGAGGAAAAACCTAAGACAGCTGTCAGCAGGCCTGTCAGAGGAAAAACTCATGCAGCTTTTACACAGTACTCCGGTCATTAAAGCATGCTACAGACTGATCATTAGAAATAGTCTGGAAACCAAAACAGAAGAGATCTAGTAGCTGAGGTCAATCATTACAAAGGCTTCAGGATACACCTCTACCTTTTTACATTTAATAACAAAATCTCCACTTTGGTAAGGAAATGAGACTAATAAAAATAGAATCAATTTGTCATTCTACTCTGTTAAAGACAACTCTTTGATTGGAGCAAATAAATCTGTAGTGCTTGAAAAATGTTTAAATGGGCCGACATACTGTATGTCACACATAAATGCTCTTCACAGAAAAATATTAAAGTTACAAATGAATTAGTACGTTGGCACATCTGTGGCATTGCTGTAGCTCACGGTTCGGTTCAAATTAATGACAGTGACAGTCAAGTTGAGTCGAGTACAGTTTCATATTCTCTGTTGTTTCCGTAGCCCAGGTCTCTATGGCTTTGTCGTCTCTCTTTCAAATGTCAGCACTGCCCTACTGGAGGCCATCGGATCAATAAACATTGTGCATGCACATACACACATCTGTGTTTGCATAGAGCTGCAGAACACAAAGGATCTGAGAACGCAAAATCTAAATCTTGTAGTGGTTAAGCGTGAAAACTTAACAATATACAGAAAAGGTCGTAGGCAGAAGTGGTTTGTACAGCCTCAAGCATTTCAGGATGAACATCTGTACAGTTTTACGGGGTGGGGGTGGGGGGGGGCAAATATGGAGAATTTAAATATACATGCATATTTGGCTTTGCAGAGCCACTGATATAGGGGTGTCCAGGCTCCACACCGTCTCATCTGCTCAACCAGCTATTACGGTAGGTGCAAATACACAGAAACGCAGCATGTGACATCCACAGAGTCATCCACGTGAAGCTTTAATAACTTCAGCTGCTACTCCAGTGGATGTCTGAACTCCAGCAGCGGCTTCAGGAGTGTCAGGGGCCAGCAGTGTCAGTTGTGGATCAACAAATGGCACATCACAGAAAAGGGAGGGGTTCAATAGTGGTTTTAAGTGGCACTGGGATCAACTTGTTTCAGTTTTATGAAAATATGTTGCTGGAGGATGTATTTTGGGGGCAGGGGCTCTTCAATGGGTCATTAAACTGAAGGAGAGGAGGGGCTAGTGGTCAGTTACAGAAGATCAAGTGGACCTGCTGGCCGTAGAAGGGGTGGTTGGAGCGCTCGGCTACGGCCTGCCTGGCGATCTCCTCGCTAGGGAAGGTGATCAAGGCCTCGCCGCTGCACTGGCCACTGAAGTTGTACAAAATGAGAACGGCGTCTGGCTGGAGCTGCAGAAGACAAACACATGAGACAAATAAGCGCCACTAATGTTAATGCAGTTGTGCCGTGAAACCACCGGGGGGAGCCCACAAAGCTGAGGATGAAGAAAGCCTTGGAACATCTCCTCTCATCAAACCAGTCCAGTTAGGTAGAAAAAAAGAGGAGATTAATGGGCAGAGCCTGAGAGCAAAAGCAGAGTACATGCTGTTCCCAGACGACCTGAACCACACACACACACACACACACATTAATTAGTTTGCATGCATCCACGTATGCCATTAAAAATCAAGTTTGATGCAAAAAACAAAAATCAGTTTCTTTACGACATGCAGATATGAAACAACTCCCTGATCACATTGGCATTGACAGCAGTAACATCCATGAAATCTACGACAGTGGGAGACAGTGTTAGTGGGATAATGCAGTCAGGAGAGGGTTCACAGGTAGTGAGGCAAACCCTGAGTCAGAAAACATTTAGGTAATTTAGAGAAGGAGTGCTGAATCGAGACTTACTGACAATGCAGTGTGTGTTATCAGTGGTCCTAAATCAATACTTCTGTTAACAGAGGCAATGGGAAAGCATTCTTTTCCTGAGTCAGTTTCTTTCATCTATTTAATTAGAACTGGAAGCAACACCAAACTTCCTGCATAGAGCGGGTGTCATCTTCAGTAAATCAAGGTACATAATATGCAGGAGGCCTTGCTGTCATAAGTCCAAGTTGTAAAACTGAACCGAAAATCCACATTTGTGAATAAATGAAAGCACAAGTCAGACAAAGAATCAGCCGTATCTACAGTAATTATTCTAGGTGGTGAAATTAATGACAGCTTTGGCCTGGAGTCACTTCATCAGAGGATTTAACAAAAAAGCAAACGACGGCTCAGTGTCCCTCGTATTTCATTCATTATGTGTACCATGCATGTTGTTTGTGTAAGGACTCAGCACTCGGGCCTACAGGAGAGACGTTAGTGATGAGGCAGATTTGTTTGGGAAGCAGCAGGTTGACATGCCGGGTAAGGAACTCAGAACCTTGATGTCTAGAGTGGGCATTCCTGTTTCCTTTGGGAGCTGTGGTCAAACTTAAGCACTGGTTTGGTGATTTGCAGGTAAAATAGCTTTTAAATGTTGTAATTAATATACATTACTGTGAAGCAGGTACTTGCTTCATGTTTGAATATAATGTTTTATGTAGCCTGCAGTGTGACAATTCAAGTTCACTTCCTCCAACTTTGACCTAGATGTCGTGGCCAGCAAATCACCAACTCAGTGCTTACTGGGCAGTTTGATGCTAGTCCATTCCTGCTCGCATTAGCCTGAACATATAGGCGTCATTTAAGTTTAGGAAATGCCCTCTCTGTCCACTCTGGTTCTCTGGTCCGGAGGCTCTTCTTACCTTGGGGTGAGTCCCTAAAGACAGAGCCATTCTTTGGGCTGAATCAGACTCCTGGCCTGTTCGCTCATCTGAACCATGTTGCTGTACTCGTCAGGGGCGTACTACAGATGGCATAATAATGAACGGACAGTCAGGGTGGGAGGCCTGAACATTGTTTCACACATGACAGTACACACTTTTAGATACACACAGGAGGTATACCCTCATAAATACTCGAGGAGGAAGACAAACGCGCGCACACACACACATACACACACACACATACACCACAGTGTGACAAAGCATGAGATTGTGTGGTAAGGGACCCCAGTACTGGTGTGAGAACTGTTTTCTCACCCCCAGCCAGTGACAGAGACGCTACTGCAGCCAGAAAAACACACACTCTCACTCCATTAAGGATACAATTACAGTAGTTCAGCCAACAGTCAGGACTGGAGTCAGCTTTTTTCTCTCTCTCTCTCTCTCTCTCTCACACATGCACACGCACAATTATCCCTCAGCATGTAATGTTCTCAGGTGTGCAACTCAATTGAAGTTCTTATTTGGTGTGCATTTGATGCTGGATATCACCTACAGTCACACACACCAAAGTACAGGGGTTGTAGCAGCACTAAATGACAAAAGCAATGAAGAGCAAAAGCAGACCCAAGCTCTGTGCTACAACAACAGTACAACCCCTCCACCTCAAACCCCACCCCTCTCCCTCTCCCTCCCCCCTCCCCGACTTGCAAAACCGCCTGGAGCCACACCTGTCAGGGTTCATACCTGCTTCAGAGGACTCCACCTAATTTGGACTGGCAGCGAAAAAATATGGGAAGCACAGAGAAAGGGGGGAGAGCACAAGTGCACACATGTCCCGCAGTTAAACACTACTGTGGTGTGATTTAGATATAAAAAGCACCAATGGTAAATATTTGTAGGTGCAGGGTTGAGAGCTCAGTGGATCAACAGCTATACACTTTATCGTGTTGGGTTGCAGGATGTGGGCTTCCCAATCAACCCAATACAGCCACACACACTTTGCCTATCGTTATGCTGGTCTGCGTTTAAATCGACCATCGTTGGCTGCTGCGAACCGCTGGCGAGGAGGTGCAGCTTTCATTCAAATGTGTGAGCATTTTACAAATACAGCTAAAATCATTCAGACAGTTAAAAACCATTCCACAGGTGCAATTATTATGTAGAACAACCTGCATGGCAATAAAATAACATGATATTATTTTCCAGCAAGCTTTTGCAGTATATGGCTTGCAAATGTACGCATCTTCGGGTGGCCCTTAGATCCCTGAGAACACAAATGGACTTTTATATCCATGCTTCGGTGCAACATGTACTGACCTGGTATCCCTGGAAGAAGCTAAGAATGTCCTTGACTCCAGTGTTGTATGGAAGGCCCTGCATCCTGACCAGGGCGCCATGTTGAGGCAGGACAGGAGAGGCGGCTGCGGCAGGGTGAGGCTGGCCTGCCACTGCTGCTGCCACTGCTCCCGGTGGGGCTGCAAAGTAGCTAACTGTGGAAGGAGAAACTGGGGGGCTGGAGGTGAAAAATTAGAAAGAACAAAAGAGGCAAGAAGTTAGAGATTGCATACCGTTATCACTGACCTAGTAGTTAGCTGTAGCTGATGATGCACTAACCTGGGGTAGTAAGCTGTGTAGTTCATGTTCATATTCATGTACAGGTGTGGGTGAGGGGGGTAGTAAGCCAGAGTGTGAGCGGGGCTGTGTGTGGTGGTCTGGGGAGGTCTGGGAGCAGCCAGCAGGGGGGGCTGGTAGAGAGCAGCCTCAGAGAGAATGGCAGGCGGGGTGGGGAAGGCAGCGTAGGCTGTGGGGGGAGACAGACCTACAGCAGGAGAAATATACAGTCACTTACATGTTCTGTTTAGTGCATGCACAGTCCCACCAAGAGTAAAGTGTAGTATGGAGAAATGTGAAGAGTTACAACATGCTGTTACAATATACTTCTAGCACCATGAGTCATGGGACAGCATGGTGAGGACTGAATACATTCATTCTTACAAAAAAAGGAAGTTTAAGACTGCAGTAGTTAGGAAACCCATGAACTCACTAACCATTCATGACAGTTTCTGGGGGAAAAATTTCCAGTGTGAGGATTTAGTTTCTTTTTTATAAATTATTGTAAACTGAACATTTACATTAATTAGTCATTTACATTACAAAACATTTGTCACCTGGGGCATTTTCTGACAAATCTGAAACATAAATTTAAGCCAAAAAGACTTATTTTGAACTTATAATCATCTATTGCAAACTTATTTTCTGTATGGACATTTAGATACAGATACTCATCACTGTCAGTCTTTAAGGTGATTTAGATGCTGTAACTGTCTACTTGTTTAAACCAGTCTGGTAGAGGTTTGGCATAGCAAGGAAACTGATAAGCAGAAAGAGATATAAGATCAGACCAGAATGACAGCCAAACCTATAAAAATAAGACCCAGGTTGGGAAAAACACAGATTTTTCCTTGAAATGGCAGACTGGAAAGGCGTGAGGGATTTTATTTACAAAGCAGGCTGTGTCCTTCAAGCTGTCATACCTACAATGTAAAACACATACAAACTAACAGTATGGTTGTATTTACATACAAACAGCCTCTATCACGGCGAGGCTGTGGGCATTTGTGGCCTCAGTCAGTGCCAACACGGTGACACAACACTGCCGACCTTGTGGAGGCTTTAGTGTTTCCAGGTTAGTCAGGGTGAACCAGGCAAAAAGAAATGACTGTTTAATTCTGGTGAGGACTGTAGATGAAAAGCTAAACTACAAAAACCTAAGATCAAAAGAGTCAACATTTGTTCATCAGTAACAATCACAGAATGTCCTCTCTAGTCGCTCCCAATCCCAATCTAATCTCCAGCACCAGACTGATATGAGCCATAACAGAGCAAAGTACACCGTTAGAGTTGCATACAGTCTCGTCTGAACTGGCATCACTGTTTCAGATGAAGAGACGTAGCTGTAAAGTATGCATATTACTAAAGAAATACCAGCAGAGTGTGGCACACTGAAATATTCAAATATTTTGATATGCAGCTTTTCATTTCTAGGATAGTATATGATAAGTTTGCTTGAATGCAAATGGAGTTCAGTGTTGCAGGCATCAAATATGCCTACCTACTCATTCAAGTTTATCAGTGTCCCAACAAGTGGAAAAAGGAAGTTTTATATAATACAAAAAAAAAATCCAGACATTGTTTAATCAAAAATACCACCATGACCATTCCCACAAAAGGAAAGCAGGCTTAATTGGTGGAGTTGACCTACAGGGTAGCTTGCAGGGTGGAGGGGAGAGGCCGCTGCGGTTCAGGGTTCCTCCCATCAGCACGATGCTCATCTCCTCGGTGGAGCACTGGAACACCTCCACATAACGGTCCTTCATGGTCTTTTTATGGCACTTCTGGGCCACCATAAATGCCTTGTCAGATGATTTCATTTGGATGAAGGCATCACCGGAGGGCCGACCCTGCAGAGAGGACAGAGAAAGAAACAGACAGAATAAATTAAAGGCAAAATCCACCAATAACATTCAAAGGACATGGCGGTCTACTGCAAAATGTATTTGGCAAAAAACTTGGTGATGTTAATGAATAAAAGAAAAAATATATGGGATTTTGTTATATTAAATAAAATGGCACCACACTACTCAATTTTATATTCATGTACAGCATCAGATTTAAAGAATAACCAAATCTGTAGGGAAAATTATAACTATAAAACACTTTTTATTTTACTTTAAAAAGGTCTTTTTGGTCTACAATATGATCATGTAGATTTACTTTAGATACTTTGAGAACTTAGTTCAGACTGGGGACTTGTAAGGTTTTCTTCTACTATAGTTATTTCTGATACTTACGGGTGAACATGGATGATTTCAAAAATCGTTGTAAGACATACAGCTTTACATTTACACATGTACCGGATCCCACAAGTCCCTACCAGTCTAACCTGTTGGTTGAGGACCATGTGGACTCCATGGGGTTTGATGTCAACGGTGTGCTCTCCCATGAACTCGAGGATATCTTCAATGCCGGCAGTGTAGGGCAGGCCACGGAGGCGGACACAGTCGCGAGTGCTGCTGGCTGCTGGAAGGAAGGGAGGCGTGGCAAGGACCGGAACAGGCACGATAGGTGAAGGGGGCAGCGTGGAGATCAGAGGCGTGGACATATAGCGGTTCAGGACCTGGAAAAGACAAAAGAATAAGCATGATGACAATACTGCTATGGTTCATTTTACACCATTCTCGACAGAGAAACTCTAACAGTGTCAATAAGCAGCTTTATTAATACAGAAAACCTTAAAAAATGAAAATGTTCACTTGGTATCAACATGTCACAGCCAACAGGAACAAGCTGAAGGACAAAAGTGTTTCTCAGGGTGAAAGCAACATACATATACATTGTGCAATAACTGTTATTTTCAGTTGTGCAAACCCCACAATCATCTGATTTATTGATGTCTCGACTGTTTTGTCACATATCTTTCGATGTTTGCTCACTTCTCTAGGTTGTCATGACAACCAGTTCAGTGACATCAGTTCTTTGAAAAACTTTCTGACGGAGAAGCAGCTGCTGTGGACGGCAGCATGTGGACTGGTATCACGGAGACACTTGGCAAGACAAAAAGGCTTTCTCAAGAGCCTTCATTGCAAGAAAACTAAATTCATTCATGTTTACACATTTATCTTGAATAGATTGTTATGTGAAACAGTAGTCCAATTACTGCCAAGACAAAAACATTGGCATGTTTGTGTCTCAAATAGAAAACCACAAGTTCCCCTCTTCATATGACCAGTCTCAAATGTCTAAAACAGAGGTTTCTGGAAATATCTAGGCGGGTTTGTTTTGTATATTAAACATATTGCACAGGAAAGAAAATCATGTCTTATTTATAAAAAAGGACCATACACGACCAGTGCCTTCTTTATTTCTTACATTTATTTTGAATACTTTGATGCAGTTTGTCAGCACATTTTCTCAGAATGTGGAATCTGACATGATGTGTTTTTTTCCTGTCATGACAAAACTCTATATGACAAGAAAAACTTTACCTGTTGCACCTCAGCCGCAGTACTCCGAAACAGCTCGATATACCGCTTCCCCAAGATCTGCTTGTGCTTCTTCAGGGCATTCTGGGCGTACTCTTCGCAAGAAAAGAGCACAAAGGCATCGCCAGTGGGTCGTCCATCAGGGTACTTGACAAAGAGAAGGCCCTCAGCACTATCTGTAACTGGGCTCTCAGGACCAAGGAAGGACAGCACTTCCTGGGGTGTGGCAGTGAACGGCAACCCCCGCATACGGATAATCACCTGGTTCTCTTTGGACAGGAACTGGGCCACCTCGTTAGATGTACCTGGTGTCAGAGGACAGGCATAATTAAACACCACATAATGCTCACAATGACAAGGCTAAGATGCTGATGATTGGTGGGTATAACACCCACCAATGTTACTATGTCAACCATGTTCGGCATCTTAGTTTAGCATGTTAGCATGCTTACATTTGGCTGATAGGTATGTCATGAATTTGCAGCTATTTGGTCATTAACAAAAGTATTGGAAAAATGCTCATTTTGACCTGGAAAAAAACTGGATAGTTGTTCACAACAATTCACTCAACCTCGTGGTGGTACTACAGGAAAGGTCAGGGGATCACCAAAGTTAGTAGGATTCATTGTCTGGGAACCATGAATGGACCAAAGTAAATAATGAGCCAACCTAGAGGAGTAAAAGTCACCAGGCAGCAATACCTGTGTTGTGCTAATCCAGCAAATTAAATACCTGACAAGACATTTCATCACATTGGTTTAACAATCCTCAAATTCCAAGAGGAATCATTTGAATTAATTTGCAATATTACCCAAACTGGCCTAATACACCTGGAGATAGAAGAGACAGAGATAAAAAAAAATATGCAAGAATTTCAGTTGACACTTTTTTCTTTGTATCAACCCTACCAACCTTTCCCAACCCAACTTCTTTCATCACTCAGCCAGGCTCTGCTACAGATTGTTCTGAGCTACTAACTCTACACCATAAGAATTATGCACCCTATATGTTAAACTATAGATATGATATGATATTTAACATGAAACTACTATGAAAACAGTAATGAATCAAGTAATGAACCAGCCAGTGCTGGGCAGCAAAGCAGCACAGACAAAACCAAAAGGGGGATGTTTGTGAGGCAAACTGTCTGGTTTGCAACCAAAAAGTTCCACATTGTCTTTGACCACTGATGTGTGCACAGGCACATGCAGCTGAACCAAGACAGAACTTTCACACAGCTTTATTCACCCACCGCCATTACACAATCACCTGCACTTGGTTTATTGTCTTTGTTTACATCATGTTCCTCTTTACTCTGCTACATTCAAGGAGAGTCAGTTTGGCATTAAACTAGCAAAAAATCGAAGATGGTATGTTAACTTAAATGACCATGCAAACACAAGTCAAAACCATTTAAAACAGCTACAATATCAAATTTTATTTTCCAATATCTGATATGATTAAATTATTTGGATTATACATTAAATTACAAGTTTACTGTGAACCACTTTCATTTCTATTGATAAATGCAGCTGTGTCTTGTCTGCTTAAGAACTATTTGCTTAAAGTCCAATGTGCTGTCAATCTGTACTGATCTTAACTCATCTGAGTAAAGTCCACAGTCAGACTGGCAGCCACTGTAAGTTATCTGCTCTGAGTGACTGTGTTTCTTTGTCTGCTATCTCTGTCCTGTGTTACTGCTGGCTGCTGCTCGACGGTCCAGAGGCCTCGGGCCCTGCCTTTGTCTCTTCACGCCTCCTTTGTACCAGTACTGAGCCAGTCCTTTCACCGGCCGCCAGCCTTCTCTCCCTCAGGGGAGTGGCGCTCGAGGCCGAACAGAACAGGTGAGCTGCTGTTAGCCGAGAGTGAAATTTCTCTCCAACTGGCCTCTGAAGGCTTGGGTTGGGGGCTAGGAGGTGAGGAAGGGACGGGGGGCTGTGGGGGAAGCTCCTCACAAAGGGTCTTTCATTAGTCCAAGATAAGCTGCTGGAGAGTCACTGGGATGAGGCATAGACACAGGTAATAGGAGAGAGCGGCAGAGCGCAAATGAGAACCCTTCTTTTACGGTCACTAAAGAGCTGCTCTTTTACAGATGTGGAAAGGTCTTGTTTTTCCTCAAAGAAGAAATAGAAGTCTAACTCACAACAACAGAAAGCCTTTCATCACAAGTCTTCCTACAAACATGGAGAGAAAAGAGGAGAGGAAAAAAAATAAAAAATACAAAATCTGACCTCCAGCAATCTTGAGGAATTCCTCTCCTGTGGCCTTGTAGACCTGAGAAGACAAGAGGAAAGAGAGCCATAAAGAACAACTTCAGACTGACAGTGACAAGTGATAGATCTTTACCCCAATAAACAAAATAAAGATAGCGGTAAAAATTTGCAATGGGATTATTATTACTATTGTTATTATTAGTCTTAGTATAGTTATTGCTGTTGTTGTTGCTGTGCACTTTTGTCTGTCTCTTTCATACATTGACTACCTAAGGACTTAAAGGGGGTCATGTGTTCAGCTTAGCTTATTTTAAAAACACTGAAAAAAAATTACAACATGACTGAACAATAAGTATTTAATTCTGTATCTAACCTCGATGTAGCGGCTGCCCATGTGGTGCTTGTGGCGCTCCAGGGCCAGGTCCCTGTGTTCTGAGTTGATGAAACGAACTAAGGCCTCGCCATTTCTCCTGCCCTGAGCGTTAAGACACAGCGCCACGCCACCCCTGAAACACAGGTGCATGAACACAGTTAATGATACGGAGCTACGGTCAGGAAAAAAACCGTAACAGGTACTTGAAGGTTTGGTTATGAGAACTGCGTTCAATAAGAATACGCAAGATCTTGTCATATCAGTTAATGAATACTTTCTCAGATTTGCCCGTTCATAGTCTTTATGCTAAGCTATTGACTGCAAGCTTAGATTGGTATAAATCTTCTGATCTAAATCTTGGCAAGAAAGCAAATAACAAGAGTATAAAATGAAAATCTTACATGAATACAATAGAAAAAGTACACACACTGACTGACTATTCTAACCTACAGCGCAATAAATATTTAGTGCCTTTAAACCCATGACATTGACCACTGATTTTGCTGGCACAATGGCAAAAGTAAGAGCACCAGCTGCTGAAAAAAAAAAAAAAGAGCCACAAATGGGCATCCTGACTAACATGCAGAAAGCTTAAAAAAAACACTTAAATGTTTAAAAAAGTTTAAATGAAGTTCATTCAAGTAATGGGGTTGTTAGAATTTGCCCATCAAGTCCAACATACTTGGCAATACTGAGGCCTTTAAAGAAGCGAGCAATGTCTTGGTCTGAGGACTGCCATGGAAGCCCCCGTGCTCTGATCACTGTCTCACTGTCCACCGGCTCTGTCTTACTACTGAAGAGAGAGACAAAAAAAAAAAACAAGAAAAATAATTAGAACATATTAAAGCATCCCTAAAGATGACTATAGCTTTTAGAAAAAACATCACTGCTCTTGTAACATCTGAACAAATTGTCCACGGACTGTAGACAGAGGCCACTCACAGTAAGTGCTTAACACAGTAACGCACTCCCATGATTAAATGTCAGGGGGTTGTCAAGGTGATAGGCTTTTGACTGTCTGAGAGCGACAGGATTTGGTGTTCTGCTACTGGATAGCCAGGTAAGCACTTGATGGCAAAGTTGGACAGCTTTAATAACACACTTGTGGTTTCCTTGTTGCTGTAATCAATGCTAAGGGCCCCGAGGTCTGAGGTTTGAGTATGTCTGGAGGGGGGTTGTCAGTCTGTAAACAACACTGTTGGCTAAGAGGTGTGGAAGAACCCACACAAAGATGGAGTGAAATAAAGTTCATACATACCATGTGCCGGAATCAAACTTGTACTTCACTGTTTCAACAGAGGAGAACTTGTGATCTAAAAATAAAAATAAAATTGCATCATTGAATGTGTTGTTGGATCCTGAAGTTCCAAAACAATGTTCTGTCTTTTCTGCAGTGAACAGGTTCACCCTGACAGGCAGCATGTGTTTAAAGCGCTCTGCATTCCTGTTACCTATCACACCCAAAGACATACTTAGCTGTTATTAAAAGGGTAAAGCCAGAGGCGACTGCCACAGTCAAGTCAGAAGATATCAGATCAAAGTTTTGATTTATACTGTAACATATCTGGACCCATCTTACATTTATACATACTGCAGTAAATCATCTGATGGTGAATAAGAGGGTTTGCTGCTTTTTAAGACACCTTTCAATAATAATAATAATAATAATAATAATAATAATAATAACTTTAAAACACCAAATAAGAAAGCAACCAAGTACTACTAATACAACTAAATACAAATAATACAACTTAATTATATAAGCCTTTCTGGCTTATATAATAAGTCATTGCTCAATCAACAACAAACTACCACACCTTCTAGTTAAAGTAAAAGTATTCTTTTTGTAAACATCTGGGCTTTGTTCTACTTTTCATCAAATTATAAACAAGACGGGTTGTGGTACAATGTAAAGATTTCAGTTATATAGTCACAATGCTGATTATATAAACTCAAACCATCAGGTAGCCAAAGTTAGGTTTACACACACTTATAAGTGCTGGTACTTTACTGGTCTTCACATGGGCCTGGTATTTTTTTTGTCTTCTCTGCACTCTACCACACATGGGAGCTGGTGGGCATTCAGCTTTTAGTGCATTGTCAGATTGTTTTAGATACAGGTACTTACTGTAGGGCTCTGCCAGGATGCAGAGTGTCAGCTGCACCATACTGCTCACCTCCCTCACCCCCATCAACTGCTCTGACACAGCAGGAAGACCAACATCTGCACACACAGTTAAGGACAAGCTACCTATTATTTTGACTTTGTACGACTTGTTGATGGGTCATGCTGTTAGGATTTTGTGCCCGCTTCCTTTTACATCACTAAGTCTAAACTGAATTGTCAAAGAAAAGTATATATACTGTGTAAATACAGTTCTGGGTGTACATTAACATTTGTCCTTGTATCTTCCCTGAAATATAGCACAGAGAATCAATAAGATGCGACTACAAAGACAGTTTTAGTGTACAGGCAGGCAAAGGATACATTCCAACATGGAGGGGAGTTCGAGCTTCTGCACAGGGCCGGCATTGGGGCAGCATTTGTGAAACTCCTTCCTGATGTCCACAAATGAAAAGAAACATTCAGGAAGGACAAGATTCTGAAAAGGAAAAGACAAAAAAACAAAGGATTCAGTATGACAGTATGGCAATCTGATATGGATATTGGATACTCCAGGAAATTAACGGACAAAGAGATGAAAAACAGAGAATTCAGAAGAAAAAGGTTTGCTGACATCATGACAAGTCAGAGTTATACCCAGAAACACAAAAAGGAGGAAAACAGCAGAAAATAATTACTTCTTAATAAGGGTCAATGCCCGCATTCATGAGTGAAAGAAATCCCACCCTTAAAGCTTATCACATTTAACAACAGCCTCAAATTAACTAGGAAAAATACATATTCAAAACATTCTTTATTTTAACAAAGCAACTATGTTTTTTTTTTTCTACCATCATAAAACTCTGCGACATACCAAAAATATTTTTTTTTGCTAAAGAATAAAATGCTACTGGAAATATATTTCAATTTGGATCTGCAATCATGTGTCTGCAGTTTTGAGAAATAACAGTGGGAACGATTACCTTTTTGGAAGCTTCGGGGTGGAGGGCCTGTCGGATGACAAGGGGACTGTTGACACAAAGTGTGTAAGTGCTCCTGCCGAGGCATTTCAGTTCTGATGACACTGACTGTTGGAACTGCATAATAAAACACAGAAAGGAGAAAAGAATATTAAAACGTATACATTTCAGAATTTGTATCCATCACAGGAAAGCAGGACTTTGACAATATCAAATCTGAACATACCACAAATGTGTATCTTTAGAGAAAACAAGGTAATTTATTTGGGATTAATTCACTCTCATTAATATACAAACATTAAGTGACTTCCTAATAAGTAAAAAAAAAAAAATGGTTCAAGTATCTGTTGAGATATGAGTGAGAATTACAAGGTGCACTCAGATCTAAAGGCAGACAAGTGAAGGTGGTGTCTTGTTTGACATTTGACTGTGTGTTTGTTTCTCATTAGGAACAAGGACTTGTCTAACAGGTTTCTGTGTTTGCAGAGTAAGGGAGGGAGCAGACAAAGGAGAGGAATGATCACACCACTAATCACCAGGATCACAGTTTGTTTGTAGCATTACCAACAGTCACAGCCAAGAGGAAAAACAACTCCTACAAGTCCAACCTGCCCGTCTTCACTTTACAGAAACTCTAATGGCTTCAACACCCAGTCTTAAATACCAGCAACTCCCACATATGCATATGTTTATTTATAACTACCACATTCAAAGAGCCCATTCCTTGTGTTGTGTCAACCTGTTTGTTGGCAGCATTTCACTGTCAACAGAGGCCTTCAATTCAATATCAACATGAGGCAAAAAAACTTGTGAGGTCAGATGACTCCATTTCTGAGAATATTTTATTTTCTCATGATTTTAGATGATTCATCTTCAAGCACACATTTAAATCATTTCTTTTGTGGGCTGAAAGCAGGGTTAAGTAATTTTGGGCCACTTAAGACATCAGCAAAAACCTTTCACATCTCACACAGTTTCAGAGCAGCATGGATTGAAATCCTGCCTAATATTTGCTTACCTTTGGTTTAATCCACCAAATCGTGAGAAAAATATCCCACACTCATAGGTTGCTAAATGTTTTACCAGCTACTCATCTACTTGGCTCTTTGCCATTTCGTGCGGGCCGTATACTGTATTCAGCTTGTGTGCTGAGAGTGTCTGCTTACATTTTCAGGTCAGGCAGCGCTGAGGTTTGGTTGAGAGCCATTGGGAGTCAACCAAACTGACAAGACAAAACAAAACAAGTGAAAGTTGTTGATTCTGAGCGAGATCTGCTGTAACACTTGAGTTAGTTAAATGTTGATATTATGAAATGTGGTATGATATGGATGATTAGGCTTATATACTGAGACTAATAATTTGTAAATTACGCTTCTTAACTATTCTCTCTTC
>NW_023339663.1:19932396-19940576 GCF_004916995.1 Morone saxatilis | reverse complement strand
CAGCTTTTTGTCCTCTTGATTGGTCATTAAATTAATCAATTTAGGTCATAGTTGTTCTTATAGGGAATTTGGAGAAGGTGTGGGGACCATAAACGAGGCTATTGTAGTATCTCATACGCAGATTACTTTGCATAATACTGACATATTGAAACCTTTCTGAAGTTATATTGACTTGAATGCTGCTTGTATTTACTTGCTGCTCAATTTTCCCATGACAGACAGAGGCGAACTTTTACTTGTGTCATTGGCCCATTCAGAGATTAAGTTTATTCCCTTCCTCTTCCCTGAACCCTCAAAGTCACCTCTCTAAGTGCAAAATTAGACAGTTGTGTGTGAGACCACATAAAATCCAGTGCTGACTAGTTTCACATGGCCACTGGCTATATATGACAGATCTTGAGACAGTGAGAGAGTATGAGAGGTGCGTGTTAGGGCTTGCTCCTTAACAGTTAGAGAGAAATGCAGGGCTATTTGGCAGCTGCTGACAAGGGAACAAATGGGTGAAACCTGAAAGAATCATAGATCTGAAAAAAGCTTGGGTATTTTCAGTGGGCCCATGAACACCAGCAGACATATTCAAGATCACTGGTGGTCACTGAACATACATAAAATATACTTCAAAACCATACATTTTGTAAAATCTTAACTGTGTGAAGCTTCTCTTTTTTTGTTGTGTAATAGCGAGATGGACAGTCATTGCCCTGTAAATGCTTCTCATGTCATGTGAAAACAGGAGCTACACTTCAAATTCAACATAAATAATCAAACCATTTTAAAGCTCAAGACTTTGTACAAGGGCAAACAAATGTTGCTATGGCTCTGGTGAAAAGAAAAGCTGCAACAGATCCAGATAAAGCTCCACAAAGTTATTCTGTATAATGGTTTTACACTGGAGTGTATTACATGAGATGGAGAAGGTTAATGTGTTAAGAGGTAGGAAGATCTAACATGTGGCAGTTAGATGCCAGACAGCAGCATTGGTTGGATATACTATGCTGTCAGAAAATTAAGCACAAATACAGCAAGAATTACCCCTACAACAACACACGTTCAAGACTAGGGGAAACAAATACACACACACAATCGAAGAGCTATTTAATAAGTAAATAGCAATGTTGGTGATGTTGGTGACCTGGATCCAGATATAGGGGTTATGTGAAAACAGCAGGTCAACAGGTACATTCTGATAAATGGATGTACCATGTGCTCAATGTGTAATGACAACATTATTCTAAACTAAATGTGGAGTATAGAAAAATATGTACACCGAGGACAGATCTATTTAAGGGCACTTTGCCAGTGATGAATAACAAATATGAAAACCATCTTTAGTCAAAATGTTTATCATTATACTCACGGTATAAAATAACAGAATTAACTCTTGGGACATCTTGGCAACATTCCATCTATCGGCCCCTTCATTGTTTGATCTAAGTTAAGGTCAATTTAGATATCACACTGGTACCACCTCAACAGCACACATTGTATTAAAGCCTTTAAAACAACAGCCACTGGTGGAGTTGTAATTGCCAAAAAAAATTTCTCAGTCCCATGTGCAGAAAGCTCACAATACCAATAAAAAAAAAAAAAAAGATCCAGCTCAACACTTGACACATTCATTATTCTAACAGTAAACACACAATCCAAAAACTATGATACTATCAAAAATTCTGCAGAATGATTTGGTGGCACAATTTAAAGAACTATTCATGTTTACAGTGACAACAGGACTAATGTTTGCTCATAGCTGTGCATGCAGCTCCACCTTGGCCAATTACTCAAACCGGATTACTGAGAGAAAAGCAAATGTTTTAGAAGACGTGGAGGCACACCCTCTCCCTTTCTCCTCTGTGTCAAAAACCACAGTTTAAATTAAACAAACAAGCTGAACAGAAGACAAATCTCACACTGACAACAGACAGGCAAAGACATACGGACTACTGAGCTAAACTCAAAAACAGAACAGAGTGCTTCCACCTTAAATTAACTACATTTTACTTTCAATGAGCATGATCTATGTATAATAGTAAATAGCCATTTACATGAAAGAACTCTTAAAACACTACTTAAATAGAGCCCAACTAACATGGAATTTTTGAGACCAATACTGATTTTAGGGGGGGAAATTCACCAATTACCAACATGGCGGCCAATAACTTTTGAGCTGTCCAATGTGACCTGATCAGCAATTTTGCGCCTATATGACTATTAAACAATAATGTTATTAAATAATATTTAAGTTAAACATTCTTCAACATGTTAATAATTTAACATTGTCAATCCATTCTTGAAATGAACACAAATGAATAAATAAAAAATACAAATAAAATAATTAGCTAAATAAACATAGGTAATATATGTTAAGTATTATTTAGTATTATGTACAGCATTATATGCTGTATAAAATGTTCATATAATTGGCATATCAGAAAACATTTACACCGATACCAATATCTGTGATAGGCCCATATGAACCAATAACATACTGGGACACTTGGCTCTGCTGTCAAAAATTAGCTGCTTATTACCAGTGATGATGTGATAACCCATGTTCCACTTTCTGTATGATAATGTCATCTTACTATTTGTAACTATCGTTAACTTTTTATTTTATTTAATGACTCACAAATGCTATGGACACAAAGACCCCCTCCAGTTCTGCTGCATAATGTCTGTCTGATATGTTTTCCACATATAAAATAAGTATAACCACATTAAAATCCTTAAAAAGGCATCTACTAAAAAATATTTTAAAATTCCAGGATCTGTGTTTGGGCTAATTTTTTTTTTTTTTTTAAATTTGTAAGATTTTCCTGCCTGGATCTCTACAACTTCACTGTGTATGTGCACTGGAGGCTTCCAGTTTCTACATCACATTTTTATAAACTGCATACTGGACCAGGACTGACTTCCAAACTATTTGGGATGTCACAATAATGCTGGTAGGCTCCTCCCCTCAAAATCAGATGTTCAATGAGCACAAAGAACCTTTCCACTTTCAGCCAATGAATGTCAAAACATATTTCTACTGTCAAACCCTACTCATACATCATTCTGCGCAGTGAAGCTCAAACATCCAACTATAGGAACAAGAAGAAAACACATTTTTGAGTGGAGGGAGACTTTAAACCGACTTTCCGCTTCACTCTACCCTGTGAAAGGCGCTTTGACCGATGAGGGGGAGGAAGTGGCCTTTGAACATGGTCCTATCAGCGTTTACTCTCCCGTGTAGCCAGGCCGTTTGTATGCAGAGGTGAGGTAGGGTGGTGGTGGCTGAAACAAACTCCGATAAGAGCAGCAGGGAGTGTCAGGGCAGTCCCTGAGGTAACAGTTTGAGGCACCTAAAGCTAAAACACAGGCGACATCACGGCTCCTGACACAGGAGTTCTACACTGCTTACAGCCAGAATGATCACTTCTGACTGAGCTAGAATCAATATAGCTAAAAATAGCATGTGATGCTAACAGATATTTCAGAGAGCTGAACTTTATCATAAGTAACTATTGCTGTTGTCCTCTAACAACGCAATTTCATAATCACTGTGTAAATGAGAACCATCAGTCTCTTTAAGCCTCACTGTCACATACTATATACTACAATGTTTGCTAACATAACATTCATCTTTAATACACTTGCAAAGTTAAGTTAGACATTAGAGCAAACAATCAATTTATTGCAGTCAGTGCAGTATATTTTCCAATTTCCTGTCATAGTCTATTATCTCCCACTAATTTGCCTTCTTTCACAACTCTTGTGTGGACATAAAAGTAGTCATTGAAACAGCAGGCACAAAAGTAAACATCAAAAAAAGTTTCCTTTTCCATTCATACAAATCAGATTTTTAAGTGTTAAAATCCTGTTTGTCAGAATCACTCTTTATGATTAATCATGTTGACCATGTCACAATACGGCTGCCTTTATAAGCAAATACTAAATATCAGTAACTAAGCCACTAATCAGCATTTCTAGCTGCGGTCTAAAACTGTTAAAAAACAATTACATAGTGAGAAAGAAGATGCAAAGTTTCATTATTTCACAACAACAACAACAAAGTGTGTGAGGTTACACATCACAACACACAGGCTGTGACATGCTGTCAATGTCCCAGACTAAAGCTAAACCTGTACAGTCAGCAACAGCCCAACTACAGCTGAACCATTTGTCAGCCCGCTCCCAGGAGCCACACCGAACTGCAGCTGTGACACACACGCACAATAATGTGAGATAAGGCTCACAGCTACAGTCACCCATGCCTGAGTACTAGCATGTCCTTTAGTCATCATTTTACACATAAATCTACTCAGCCCTCACACGTTATTTAGCATTCACAGTTTCATTTATTCTTCAAGATTTCTTTAATGATTACATTCAAAGTTTTAGAGCTTCGGATAAATATCCCTGCAGAGTATATAATGTGTGATCTTTATAACTTATAAGGACAAGGCAAAAAAAGGGGATGACGATGAACATATGCTCATGTCTATTCTCCAACTTGAAATGTAGAGCATTTCATAAATATGCAGTGTGTACACTTATCAAATTTGACTGGGTATCAGTTTGTGAGTAAGGAAAAGCATTATGCAAAACAGTAGGACGACTGACTGGGGGGACTTGTTGACTGCACCGACACGTAAAATCACAAATGCATTTGCAGACTCAAGTGAATGTGTCACTCATAAAATGAAATATTAGGCACTCACAATGTTATAAAGTGGACTGCTAACCTTTCCAGCCTTCTCTAGCTTAATAAATCTTTCACCAAAGAAAACCAACAGATGTCCTTGGGGGCTCTAACCCACACAGGTCAATGTGACAAGCCCACCAAGAAGAGTCTCCCTCTATCGTTGAATGAGTTGGAATAGGCTACTCCGTCTGAACAACTGTGAACTACATGCTTCTAAACTGCAGTTCTATACAGCACTAAGTGGAAAAATGTCTCCCCCTTTCATTCCTCTGTCAACAAGGATAAAACTAATCTTAGAATGACCAACACCGAGAGAAAGTAACCAGTGAGACGAAGCTATGAAAAGAACCAACTGATTGCTTGGGTTAATGTTTGAAGGTTCAGCACACAAACTAACCTACGGTGGAGCTGAAGTCTTACCAGCTCTGTACGAGGCACAAATGGCCTCAACATTCAGACCAAACTCCCATGAAGTTTTGCCCGGCTCAGGCTATGCTTTGAGTGCCAGCAGCATCGTTGCTATAAAGCCAAAGAGAGAATTTTAAGCAAAAAAACAACAACCCAGTTTTAGTTGATTAGTACCCAAACCAAACTGCTTGATCATGCACAGCATTCAGGCCACTGCAGCACTAATATCAATCCAAACACAATGTTCCAGCATGATAATGGAGAACAAACTACCAAATACTGGAGGTGTGGGAAAGGTGCAAACAAACATTTCTAGTGAGTGGTGGTTGTGCTGTTTGGCAACATGAGCACACCTCCTTACAGGGAGGAACCAGAAAGCAACCGTAACCGACCGCTGAGGATGAAGCCCAAGATCTGAAAGCCTCCCCTCCTGTCTGTCCTGCAGCCTAAAAACAGAGGTGCGGTCCCAGGTAAACATTCCGCCTTCCAGATGTCTGCAGCACGCATCAGGCCGAGACAAGACCAGACCTGCGACTCGTCCTTATCTCCAGATGCCGCGGGCTCTGCCTAGCCCCTAAGCTTCTACACACTGTCAGCAGAGTTTAACTGTCAGGGCCAAACCAATGGCATATCTCAACCAGGTGGAAGACCATTTTTCTAAAAAGGTCATCAGAGAAATTTAAAACTCCTCACATTAACTTACAGAGCTCTTAACACCGAGTCAGGCTTGTCACGTCTCATCTCGCTGCGGGCAAAAACTGTCAGTTGGTTTAAATGACTTCTCGCAAACCAATTCTCAAAGAGACCTTACGAGCTGTTGCTGTGGTTTTCACACCGGTGAGATACTTTTAAGGCCCTATATTAGACAGAAAAGGATTTAAACGTTCCTCATGGGAGACTGGAATGTCCCTCACATTTAAGACTCACCTGCTGCAGAACTTTATCCAGGGGCTCAGCTTTGACCACGTCGTCCAGAGTCAGTCCTGTCTCCTCTTTACACTGGTCTGTCAGCTCCAAAGTGTCTGGCTTGACAAGACATCTCTGAAGCTTCCCAACCTGTGGAGGGATTTAGGGGTTTCATGGCGCAGAGTACAGCGTGAAAAAAAAAAACACAACCACAAAAAAAACAAACAAACATGCTAATTGATGGCAAATTACAGGCTTTAGCCCCCACAATCAGGAAATGAACTCTTACAACAACAAAAAAGTCAAACAAACAAATTGACAATGTAGTTGGCACTTAATTGTCAATAAAGCGTTGTTTATATTGTAGATGCTGACATGCCAAACCAATACGGTGCTTGTATATCTCCATTAGGTGAAGCTACACTCTCTCACCTGCTTGTTAAATGTTAGTCGCACACAGGTGTGAGAAAGGTGAGCTAACGAGCCGGGCTGGACAGCGAGTTGATGTAGCTAGCAGGTTATAGACGGGTTCAGAGAGCACACCGTGTTGATTTGAAATGTCAAACATACTTTTCCACTACAGGTAGACACTATGCCACAAACACTCTGGGTACATAAGAAACCGTACAACGAACGAACGGGTCACAAAGGTCCGTACCTTTTTCTCATGTAGATCCACAATTTGCCACACCAAGAGAATTATTTCCCTCTCATCCGAACCCAGTTTACCCCCATTTGCACCAGCTGTTGCCCCAAAGAACACCACCAGAGTATCACTGTGCGAAGCCATCAGGGACCACAAGGGTAAAAACTACAATTAAAGCAAAGATTAAAATAAAAAAATAACACGAGGGTTCACCTTTTTCCAAGTGATAAGAAGAGCGAACAAAAGGGCTGGAAACTCAATTGAGGTAAACGGAGAGAGAGAGAAAAAAAAAGGGGGAGATTATTTTCAGAGGAGCCACGGAAGAGTTTGCGGTCAGAGACTCTACCTGTTGAAGTACTTGAGTGTGCTCTATCCAGAGATACTGGTTTAACTGGTAGAGAAGGGTGGAAATCCGTGTCTCGTTCACACGAACTCCATAACAAGCCCTGTTTTTTTTTTTCTCCCTCTCCTTTCTCTTTTTTTCTGAGTTACCTGTGTGGCTCGGCCTCTGCGCGAGGACAGTCCCAGAGGCGTCGTCTATTGGCTAGTTTGGAAAGGTGAGGGCGGGACGCTGGGGTGAGTGCTGTGATCTCATTGGTTTGGCTCTGTTGAATCAGGAAGTAGTCTGGCAAAACAGGGCTGCAATAGCTCCATGAGGCACATATCAGCCTGCTGCTGTTTCACCATGACAGTGGACAGTAAATGAACTGTACAGCTACACGCACAACACACACCAAGGTACTCAAACTGCAGGGGAACTTCTGAGTGTTTGAAAAGTGTTTGTGCCTTTAAAGGTTTATTATTTAAAGGATGGCAGTATTTAGTAGGCCTGTATTGAATGTATATCCTCAAACATCATTGTTACCTGTTTCCACCATCTGCTTTTCTTTCCTGTCCTTGCATAAGAAGTAGTTTGGCCCAGAAATTCGTATAATCTTCATTGCCTCGCTGTAGGTAAGCGTTGACTAACTTGTACAGAGTATTGACAGGACTTCTTGTTGGATCTATAAAATGATAATACTACACACCTACTTTGCATACTGTAAGGCCAATATTATATATTATATAATATTATACTAGATGTTTGAAGTTGTAAACTTTGGATGATTGCTACAATGACTATCATCAGGATGATTTGCCCTAATTTACATTTACTTGGTAATGTTTGTTTATGTAAGGCAGTACTACGTAGAAGGGAATACAGGAAGGTCGGAAAAAAGAAGGAAGGGAGGAAAGAAAGAGAAACAAATACACACAGAGAACAAATAAACAATTGTTTTCCAACCTGGTTCCTTAGGAGACCTGTTTTCTATCATTGAGTGAACTGATGACCCCTGACTAGGTGACAGTAGTAGTACAGAACCAATCAACTGTACAATTAATCCAAAGAGTGAATGCAATAACTGCAGGACCTTTGTGTATAATTAGTGATTTGAAGGAATCCCGAGCAGATTATTTCCTGTTCCCATTGTTCTATTAGCTCTTTGGTTGTTTGAACTGCGTACTGTTGTTTAGCAGAGAGTGAAGGCTCTGTAA
>NW_023339663.1:19932093-19932296 GCF_004916995.1 Morone saxatilis | reverse complement strand
AGTGAAGGCTCTGTAAATATATCTTGTGTTGAGGTCTTCATTGTGTCCTTGTCCTGTAAGATATTTTTTTAATATGTATGTCTTAAATGATAATCCAAACTTTAAAAATTAATATTCTTCACATTAGTGAAGTAAAATAAGTTGACTTACCCCACATAGAGGTTTGGTTACCCCTTGCTGGGGTCGGGACCCTCAGGTTGGGA
>NW_023339663.1:19931451-19931904 GCF_004916995.1 Morone saxatilis | reverse complement strand
AAAATAAAATGCCACTTAAAAGGAGCAACATTTTCAATAACTTCACTGGTTCTTACTGGCCTGCTGGAGTTTTCACTAGTCTTTGGCTCCGTTCCCAGAATGCCATGTTTTGTTTCTCCTGACAATCCCATCTCTGCTCGCTATGGGCCAGCCGACTATAGTAAATGTGGGGCTTTTTTGTCTCTTCATCTCCTTTCACTCATTTAAATCCCCCAGTCTAAAGAGTAAATTCCCAGTGTCTCTTTCCTCATGTTGAATCATTCTTTCCTTGTCTGATTAGTTGAGGGACACACTGGGAAACACTGAAATCCTAAACACAAAGTAATATTATTCCCCCACAACAGTATTTTCAAAGAACATTTATCTTCAAGACATCACATAGGCATGCTTATACATGTTGTCTTGTCTGTGGTACCAAAATGACAAGTTAAGTCTTTCTTTCAGCAGGTATAA
>NW_023339663.1:19911626-19931403 GCF_004916995.1 Morone saxatilis | reverse complement strand
GTATTGCAACCTGTACGAGCCACTGCCGTACCCAGAAAGTAACTTTGCTTCTGTGTCAGTGGTAGTATCAGGTGGTGTGAGGGGTTTGCCTGTCTTCTACTGAGCCAGTGGCAAAAAACTGTGTGTTATGGCAACCAACACTTCTCAGTGAACTTTATTGATAGCCAAGATTCATGGCTCAGTTGTGTGGTTGGCAGATCCTGTCCTGTTGTGTACTTTTAGCTGGGGAAAGTATGGGTTACATTTAAAGAGATAACAGTAATCTGATTGGATTGTTTGATTATTTTCCACCTTAGTAGCTAATAATGCATTTTTTTAACAAAACCAATCAAAAGAATACAGTATGGACTTATTGTAGGAATATGGGAATGGGTACATTAGGGACACACTGCTGTTGTTATCTGTTTATACCTGCTTCCTCATTCTGTGAGAAAAGGTCGAGTGTGTCTCAGGGTCAGCGTTGTTTTCTTGTGAGATCTTGTCTCACACATTTCTTTTTTGTCACACCCTTTGCTCTCTGTAATTTTCCATTGGTACAGTTCAAATAATCCTGACTCAGTAATATTCAAAGGCTCCAAAGAGGTGATGAGCACTGTCACAGTGATTTCATTCAACCCTCACTTCAAATCATTATCTCTCAATGATCTCATAGCATTTGATGCAACATACAGATGACACTGCATGGGGAAATCATCAGTATGGAAAGTCAATTCTTCCAAATATTTTAAACTTTTTCCCCAAATCTTGACATTTTTGAGAGAATATCATCATGACCATTCCTTGATTAGATGATAAAAAAAACATACAATGGGATAGTCCCAAAGTGGGGCTTCATGTGAGGACATAAGGTTGTATTTGGCCTGCCAGATGTTTCTACAGAAATAAAACAATCAAAAATAATTTTAAAAAATGATGATATGAATTGCTCTTAATGCCGTTTCATTTATTTCATAATCCAGGCAACGGTGGTAAGAGTGACACCACGCAGAAAGTCAGTCAGTTAATAAGGGAACTAACCCTAACAACCACATAGCAATATACAACTCAATATGTGTTTGCTTTTGGCACGTGGCCCGCCATTTAGTTTTAGTTTTGGTCATCCAATCAGAAGAGCCTGGACACCACTGGGACAGTGAAATAAAAATATTATTATTAATCCACTCTGAAATGATGTCAAAACTCCATTATTAAAAACACAGCTCCACCGCCATCTACTGGCTGTGTCAGTTGAAGAGACAGAATTTTGTGGAGACATGGCAACAAACTTATTATGCTATGATGAGAGTATATTATATATTTCAGTAAAGAGGCTGATGCTGAACTCTCTCACTTAAAAGTGCGAGTTTGGGTTTGTTAAGACTGTAAGCAACATTAAGACATGATTCCGCTTTTTTGCTGCTCAACAAAGGGAACATGCAGTTTTTCATTTTGCAATCTTTTCATCAAGAGGAAGTTGAAAGTATGACTGCTGTCTGTAGTGCGATACAACTGTTAGCTAGTTTGTCAAGAGTAAAGAACTTATACTCTGTAAGAGATAAAAAACTAAGAATAAACGATAAAAGATTGTGGACAATTTTCACAGTCACACAATCAGAATGTATCAGAGATGTTAAATGTTAAAATGAGTGGCAGACAACTGCAGAATTAGATGAAATACTACTGTGCTTTGTCTAATCATGTTCTCAAACTTACTTAAAAGCGTTGTTAAACTGAATCAATAAAATAATAAATACAATTTAATTTAACAAAATAATAAAAACAATTATTAATAATAATAATAATAATATTGACACATGTCTTATATACATATAGAATTATTTATTGTACTATTTATGAGTAACATTGAATAAAATCTAAGTACATAATATATAACATTTATAAATATATGTTCAACATAATAAAAACACGTAAAACAGGTCATTTACAGAGTTAGAAACGTATCGCACAGAAAAATGATTTCCTGTTCATCTGTGTTGTAATTTTATAAATTCATTTCAGGCAAATTTTCATTCATCAGAAAAAGTATACATGAGAATATATATATAGAGACACGCAGCACAAACACCATGCATTTTCAATATCAGGATGGCTTATTTTCACACATTTTTATTAATATGTCCATTTGGTCTTTTGACTCAGACAAACACTGAGAACTGATGGTCGGATTGCTGTGTCGCTTGGACACAAAGGACACCTCTCTATTGCCTTCACCTGGAGAGGTGCTGGAGATGTGGCGGAAGAGCTTCTGGATGCCGGTGTCACGCAGGGAGCTCCTGAAGGAGCGAGCCGCAAACATGTAGAGGATGGGGTTAACAGTGCTGCTGACGAAGACCATACCTCCAGCGATGAAGACCATGGTGCTCCTGGCACTCTCCAGATTATCTGCTCCATTGGGAAAGTATTTTTCTATGGCCAGGATGATGAGTGAGAGGATGTTTCCTATGTGATGAGGTGTCCAACAAATGGCAAACACAATCACCACACTGGCGATCAAGACTGTAGACTTGCGCTTGGACTTGAAGGTCATCTGAGTAATCCGACTGCACAGGCAGCCATAGCAAACCACTAGGATGGAGAAGGGTAATATGTAGCCCACCAGTGTCTCTAACAGCACACACACCAGCTCCTGGGTCACAGAAGTGTACTCCCGATACAGACAGTGCTCTTCATCAGACTCCTTCCCTACAACCTGAGTAGGGATGACAGGTATGCTGAACAGGAACGCTGCAGTCCACAGAACCAGCAGAACTTTATTTAGAGCTTTTTTACTCTTCCAGACGGCTGAGGCATAGGGGTATCGCACGGCCACAAAGCGCTCCACACTCATCAGGGTGATGAGGAAAACGCTGCTATACATGCAGGCGTTGATCACGTACACTATGGCTTTGCAGGAGGCCTCTCCAAACACCCAAGACTGGGCCAGGGAATAGATCCATAGTGGCAAGGTGATGAGGACCAGCAGGTCAGCAGCAGCCAGGTGGAGGATGAGCACAACAGTGTGGGAGCGCTGCTTGACATGTTTCAGGATAGTCCAGATCACAAGCAAGTTCCCGGGAGCTCCTACCAGGAAAGACAGGCCCAGGATCACACAAGTCACTACTGTCCCACCATCAAACTCCTCAGGGGCCATTTCCTCTAAAGAAGACAGCTCAGTCGAGTGGTTCATGGTACAAGTGTATGTGCTGACAGTGGTGTCTGCATGAAAAGAAAAACAAAGTGCTGCACAAGCACATCTTCACTTCCCTAGACTGCACAGGAAAGGGGTTTCCTCACATCACTATTTGAGACACATGGAGGTGATTCATGCATCTGTCATAAGTCCATTTTTCACCTCTGGTTATGGATTGGGGTATAAAAAGAAACATGTGGTCCAAGTGGCTGACTAAAAGAAAAATCTACTGACAGAATGAAATAGGTAAATGTGAAACGAAACCTGGCTAATCATACTGTAGATAATTATGTTTCAAATGTTTAACCTACACAGCATTTTGTAATTGTTAAAATTAAGAACCACATAGAGACTGGAGTCATGTGTTCGCCTGAAATGACATCTGTGAAATGTAAAAGATGTGGTATGTGTTGATGACTTGACACATAACCCTTGTCAACACTATATTACAGGCTTTCAAAATCTTAGATCATAGGCCTTCACAATAAAGTATAGTCCCTTAATTAACTGCAGCAGACAAGTGTTATGTTTTCCTGTCATCACAGTTTCAAGTATTCAGTCTTTTTTCACACAGAGTCAGACAGCAGCTCTAACTGTGTATTTGCTGCCCTCTGGTCATTCTGCTGCTGTACTACCAGCTCCCTGAGTTTGTTAGTTTGAGTTACCATTTCCTGGAACAGCCTGACCAGTCGGGACTCCTCGAGACTCCCTCGTAAGTTCCTAGCAAACAGGGTGTACAACACAGGATTTACTGAACTGCTTATGAAAACAAGGGCACCAGAGCTAAAGACAATACTCTCTGGCACACATCCATGGTCTGTGCCTGCTAGGACGCAAACCATATCGGTTGTGTTGATGATATGGTAAGGCAACCAGCACAGAGTGAAGGCTATCACCACAGTGTGCACAAGAACTATGGATTTCTGTTTGGAGTTGAAACTCATTTTCCTGAGCTTGGCAGCTACTAGACAATAACAGATACTGATAATGATAAAAGGAACTATAAAGCCCCCCAAGGTCTCCAGACATAACAAGATGATTTCTTGAGTCACAGAGCTGAATGCTTTGGTAAAACACAGCTCAAATTCTTTACTTTCATCCAAAAGTTGGGTCACTAAAGCAGGCAGTCCTAGAAGCAAAGCAAGGAACCACAAAAGTACAAGACATCTGTTCATAGCGCTCTTGGTCTTCCAGCGCATCATCACAAATGGATGACAAATGGCTAAAAAGCGTTCAACACCCATGAGGGTGATGAAGAAGATGCTGCTGAACATGCACACATTGATAATGTACACCAAGGCCTTGCAGAAGGCCTTTCCAAATACCCAGGTGTGTACCAGGGAATAGATCCATAGCGGCAAGGTGATGAGGACCAGCAGGTCAGCAGCAGCCAGGTGCAGGATGAGCACAACAATGTGGGAGCGCTGCTTGACGTGTCTCAGGATAGTCCAGATCACCAGCAGGTTCCCCGGAACTCCTACCAGGAAGGACAGGCCCAGGATCACACAAGCCACTGCTTTCCCACCATCAAATTCTTCATAGCCCATTTCCTTTGAAAACGACTGCTCAGTTGAGTGGTTCAAGGTGCAAGTGTATGTGCAGACAATGGTGTCTGCATGAAAAGAAAAACAAAGTGCGACTGAAGCAAGTCTTCACTTCCCTTTGAGGTTGAATTGAACAGGAACCAGCATTGCTTCAGGACTTATCTTGAGAAACAGACGATGCAAGACAGTTACTGCAAACTGAGAATACAGCTTCTGTGACCATGGTTCGGAAAGCAACTTTATTACTTATATAGCAACAGTATAGCAATTCAGGAAGAAAGAAAGTACATAAGTATATGGATTTCCATGCAATGATTTACTTTGCGTGACAAACTAAAAAAGTCAAAGGTCTTTTATAGTTACTTCTTTCAAGTCACTGGCTATACCTCAACGTTCCTATTTCTGCTCTCACCTTTTGTAGGGTTAATATCCAGCACATTATGTGCTTTACTGCCAACTTCGGCTAAAGAGTGTGTATCCGATTTTTTGTTATTAATAGTTCTGTTTAATTTTTTTCCTACATTTGCTAGAGAAAAGCTTCCCAGGAAGAGACTGTAGCTGCTGAGTAACAGTCCCTGTTCCTTTTTCAGTAAAGCCAAATACAGATGCTTGTTTTTTTTTCCTGTTGAATGCAGAAATTATTTTCTTCTTGTCGCATTTTGTTTTATTTTAAAGTATTAACCCGATTCATACATTTGCAATATTTGAAAAGCTAAGCTAGTGTCCTGGTTCTCGTATTATCCTTATTCTCCCCCAGCAACCTTTGCATTTTGATTTAGAACAACCCTCCCACTCACCTTAACTTTGGACTGTCTGTCAACTTAATCTATTGCATGAACTGAAACCATTGGAATAGTTAATTATTACTTTACTATTATTTCCTCTTTCACTTTCCTGCTGTGACAGTTATGGTTTCATTATATCAGTGCTATCAGAGTTTTTACTCCCCCCCCCCCCTTCTCTGAAATACATCCATCCCAGCTCAATTTTTCTCAGATTCTTCTTAGCATTCTTTGGAGGGCTTTGACATGCTCCTTCATGGTTAGCTTTGTTTTTTGCAAGCCTTCCTCTGAGTCGCTCAAAAATCTTTGACTTGCAACTATTGGGTTCTTTTTCCTCTCATCTGCAGTATCCAAAAACAGCCAGTCGATCACCAAATGATGGCAGATATTATTTTATTTGACGTTTATCACATTGGAATCAATCTAAAATGAAGAAATAGTATATGAATTCTGAAGTCAAGTGCATTAAATTATAAAAATAAACAACCTGCGTATACAGCACTAGATGAATAAAACACAAATAGCAACAATGAATTTATTTGGGCCACTGAAAAAAAAAAAAAACATTAACCACTTTTTTTATCTCATAATTTCTGTTTTTACTGGCAGAGAGTGGCGTCCATAGCTTCTACCTCCAGAAGGTGGCAGTAATGCAACACTAAAGATGCCAGCCGCCGCCAGACCTCAAACAACAACAAGAAGAAGAAGCAGCAGAAAGAGCCTCCCTCAGCCAGCTGCCTGCTCGGTGAAATAAACATGACGATGTTGTCAACTACGATGTCCACAGTGCATCTGCACTAAGAGCACAGCACTGAATACAACGAGGGACGGTGGATATTGGGTTTGACTAAATTTGTGACACGCTGTAAGTGACGATTTACTACGAGCTTGATGTTACTGACGGTGGCTAGCTACGTAGCTAATATTAGCTAACAAGTAAGCTAACGTAGTATTAGGTAACGTTAGCCAGGTAAATAGCTAACAGTGTGAACTACTGTTATTTAACTACTGGGGTGTTAATGTTAACCGGTCTGGTCTGCGGCCCACAGTTTTCACTTTGTTCGGATGGTTTAATCTATGACACTTCGTCAAAGAGGAAGTTAATTTGCGGCTTTATCAACTGTATTGAACTAACTTTAACATGAAGTTAGCCTTGCTTAAGAACTGAGAGGAGGTTAGCTCACATCCGGCTAGCTGGGATTATATATAACGTTATATTATAGTCTCCTAACTTCGAGAAAACTAACGTGAAAATGTTGCACTCGTGTTCCAACTGGCGATTTCACAGTCATACGTCCCGTTAACACAAATTAGTCACGATCCTATGATAACACTTGTGTATATAACGTTATACTTGTTTGCGCTCAACGTCAGGTTAAGTAAAGTTTGTCCAACGCTAGCTAACTCACTTCTGCCCTCACAGGTTCTGCTCGGATCGGGACAAACACCATTTTCACCAGTGGAGAAGTGGACAGCAAACACTGCAATGCCTCTGCTGTTTTTGGAAAGGTTTCCTTGGCCCAGCCTGCAGACCTACACAGCACTGAGTGTGGCTCTGCTCGCTGGCAGCATCTTCAGTGCCTACACCACTGTGACTGACCCTGGCTTTGGGGCCTTGGAGACGGATGAAGCACCAGCTGCCGCTGCAGTGGATCTTGACAATATTAACAATGATATCAGTAACACGGAACTGGCGACCACTGTGCTGTGGTATCTTGTCACTGACAGTCTCTTTGTGTGGGTGAGTGTTAATCAGTTCGCTTGCATCGCTTGATACGATGATGTTGTTCCAAACACTAATTGTGTCTTTATTCTCTTTACTCCCCCAGGTCTTAGTCAACACGTTCTGCTGCTCTTTGATGTTGATTGCTAAAATGATTCAGTATGTGGTGTTTGGCCCGCTTAGAGTCAGTGAGAAGCAGGTGAGTCTGTGTCGATACGTGGGTTTATTATGAATGCAGCTACTTTCTTCCCCTGGGTTATTAACCTCTCACCCGTCATCTAATTTGCTCTGCGTTTATTCCTCAGCACCTGAAAGATAAGTTCTGGAACTTCATCTTCTACAAGTTCATTTTCATCTTTGGCGTATTGAACGTGCAAACGGTGGAGGAAGTGGTCATGTGGTGTTTGTGGTTCTCTGCCCTGGTCTTTCTCCACCTCATGGTGCAGCTCTGCAAAGACAGATTTGAATATGTAAGTATTATAAACTATTATTTCTTTCTTTCTAGTGCCCCATGGTGTTTATGACCTTGTATGGTAATCTCGGGCTCACTGATAAACCAGATTTATTGAATTAATGACATGACATGACACTGTTATTGTTCTGAATATACTCTCACATTTTTTTTTAATCCAAAGCCACAACAACTAATGACATTGTTCCAGATGTTCAACCAACCAATCAGTCTAATTGTAAAGTGAGCTCTTTTGGCTCTTTTAAAAGTGTTTCCTTTCTGCCTTGAATGGGGAACACCTCTGAAGTCGATTTGTCTTGGACACTAAAGATTAATTGTTTTTTTTTTGGCTATGCAGTCTCCAAGCTCTTTGGGCTTTTATTTGTTAGGGCAGGGAACATTCCTTACTTTAGAAATGTCACTTAGAAACAGTATACCAGTGCTCTTTTAAAGTGACTCCCACTCTACTATTAACAGAGATTCAGGCATTGAAAATGGTCGATATTTGCATTAAGTATGTGTAGGGAGCTATACAGTTAACACAAATAACTCTAGAGCTTATTCACAAAAGTGTACATTTGCAACAAGATTAGTCTTTTTCTTTGCTATTAGATATTCTAGGGTTTAATCGATTGGCCTAAATGTCCTTGTATGTACTCTGTTCCTGTTTATGTTACACAGTAAACATGACTACTAGAATACTAGAATTACATTCTTTGTGGTTGGGAGCAAATATTCCCTGGCATTTGACAACACCTGATTAGTGCACTGTAAAACTTTATATATTTTTTTTAAAGGTGTGGTGAGTGTCCCCCAGAAGTCTGAGAGTAACTGGACTCTTTTCCGCCTGGGATCTATTAATAGTTCCTTGTACTGGCTTGTTGGGCTACTGATACAGTTTCAGTCGCTACATTGACATGTCCCTGTATCAGATTGTGCTCCGCATGTTGGGGAAAACAAAATATCAAATTTAATCACCTCCTTGCAAGCCATGAAATTTAAAACAGGTATTTAGTTGGTATGTTGCCCGTAATGTAATGCTAGCTGCTAGTATTTGTTTCTGCCTCTCAGCTTTGACTATAGATTTAAGTTACTTTTTAGATTAAGGTCTGCCAGTGTGTTCGCCCAGCTGTCTTCCTGTCTCCTTGTTTCTGTGGGTTCTAGCTTTGAGGTGGAGCTCACACATGTAGGTTAAACTGCTGAAGATGATAGGCATTGTTGTCAGTGTGCTGGGGAAACCCTGTAGGATACAAGTTTTACAGAACTGATGAAACCAATTTAGTTTCTTTCAGCTCATCTGTGTTAATGTTTGTAATGAGTTTCTAAATTGTATTTTATTCACTGTAGACAATGTTGGCTGCCATTTTAATGTGTTAAGCAATGCTTTGCCAGCACATTTGATTTGTGTGTGAGGGGTGTATTGATTTCAATGGCTTGTGTAAAATGTAGAAGGGAAAAGTTCATGTTTCTCTGTTACTGAATGCAGTAGAAATGCCCCCTGACTATGGTACTGAGCCCGATGCTAAAACATTCTTATCAGTCCGTGTGTGAGCAGGTTTACAAAAACCTTATTGGTGGTTGAATTCATTCCTTTGTTTGAGCAATTTTCCCTTTTTTTTCATTTAGCTGCCATCGAAAGCTGTATGTTTTTGTGTAGATTTTGTATTGTTTGACCTGTTGTAGTCTTTAAATGCCAGAATCAGATTTACTTCACACTTCTAAATCAACCATGAATTAGAAGTCAACTTTATTTGTAAAGTCCAGTATCACATTAAATGCCTAAGTGCCAGGTTTTTTTTAATCCTGGTCCTTGGGGACCCCTCCCCTGCATGTTTTAGATGTTTCCTGCTCCAACACACCTGATTCAAATGAGTGGCTTGTTATCAGGCCACTGCAGAGCTTGATGACGAGCTGATCATTTGAATCGGGTGTGGTGGAGGAGGAAAACATCTAAAACATGCAGGGCATTGGCCCCCAAGGACCAGGATTGAAAAACACTGTCTTAGTGGGTTGCGAAGGCCCACATGAGCAAAACTTACTGAGGATATGATGAAAGGGAAACATTTTGAGGGAAGCATAATCACTTATATTTCACATTTTCTTCCCTACAGCTGTCTTTCTCGCCCTCCACTCCCATGAACAGCCATGTGCGAGTGCTTTGTCTGCTGGTCTCCCTGTTGTTGGACTGCTGTGGCCTGGCTGTAGTCTGCGGCCTGCTGGGAGCTTCCCATGGCATGCACACACTCTCCTTTATGGCAGCAGAGGTGAGAACCATTTTGGTTGGTTTGGTGGAAGGATTTTGGATTTTGGATTTTGGTTAGGCCCAAGCTTATTCTGAAATAGTGCCGGGTTAACCAGTAATATGTTCAGATTTTGCTTGTCTGTTCTGGTTTTTATTGACAAGATTCTTGGCATATTAATGAAGCAAGAAACTTGAATATCTTGAAAGCAAAAATAATCTTTATTTACAGTGGATTAAATGTTAAAACAGTCAAATAAAGATGGAGTCAACACAAACACTGCATTATTATACCATTCAACAGGAAATGCAGCTCCTCGTGTTGGAAAACCTCCTTCATTGCATGAAATTGTTTTCACACAGTAATCACATTTTGCTGCATCACTACTGTCTTTTGTAAAGCATAACCACTCTTTCAGTGGCTGTCCTGGTCCGCCATATTGTCTACACTGAAAATTTTCTTTTTTATGGCAGACAGATATAGCAGGAAAAGCACAGTTGCAATTATTAACATTAATAATGGTTGCATTTCATTTAGGTGTGCCCGTTCCAGAGCCCCAGTATTATGCATGATGGCTCACAAGCATGGCTTACTGGAGCGCTGGAATCATCCCTAATGTTTTCAACTGTGCTTTTCCTGCTATGACAAGTCAAAATGTCTGCTATGGAAAAGTGCTTTTTATTATGTTTTTTTATCAAAGCTGTCTCAAGGGAATACATTTTTACAGTGAGGTTTAGTTTAAAGCACATGACATTCCTTTATCATTTCCTTCACATAGCGATTGTTTTTGAAAAGTAACAACTGTAATGTCATATTTTGGATTGTTCTATATGAAAAGTAGTATACAAGAATTCTATTGTTTCACCTGTATGCTTTGGTTCTCAGTGTCTGCTGGTGACTGTACGCACTGGGCATGTCATCATGCGGTAAGTCCCTTTTAAAGCCTCCTCACACACGCATGCTCGTACACACACTGCAGCAGTACAGATGGCAGACTGTGCAGATTTAGAATCAGGGGCTAATGTTAGCGACACCATTTGTTTTCCTCTGGTTCCATTAGCACCAGTGTGAAAGGCTCCTTTGTCCCAAAGAGTGGTTAGGATTATACAAGCAGCAGAAACAACTCTAATCAGCTGAGGCACTCAAAGATGCAGTATCTTTAGTCTTTAACATTAGAAGTTGTAAACTGTAATGAGGTACAGAACTGCAGGAACTGTTGGGTCTCTGTAAATCATTTTATACAGAGTACTGTCTAAACCTACTCTATTTGAAAAGTGTCTTGAGATAACTTTTTTTGGTGCTATACAAATAAAAATGAATTGAAATTGGTTTGCTACATGACTAACTGTACTCTAACAATAAGAAATGTATTCATTGTATGCTATCCTTGTTTGTGTTGAACCTGTGTTACCACATATAGTTGATTAGGATATCAGCAGCAAGGCAAGTTTATTTATATACCACATCTGCCATTCATAGTACTTCACAAATGAGCAGATAAAAGAACATTTTAACCAAGCATGTTGGCTTAAAGCTATTACACATGGGAACATATTTGGAAATTCTGGACTTTGATTCTGTCTCATTACACTGTTATTCTCTCTTCTTGTTTGATGTTAGGGTGGGGATCTCTAGGCACCTCACAATTTGATTCCGATTCAGCGGGCTACAATGCGATAATAAAACCATTGTCGATGCATCACAATTTTTCTCACAATGTGGCTACTTGCTACGTTTAAAACATTTAAAACATCGTGTATTTGTAATGATCCATCATTAAAGTAAGCAGATTAATTTACTTCTATTAAAAGCAGTTACAAATGGAAGAGATTAACACTTGTTCTCGTTCGTTACGTGTCGTCATCCATTTGCCGGCCATAATGAATGTTCAGCCATAAGGAGCGTACGTGCCTCTTACGCATGCTTGTGTGGAGATCAGCCATTTTGTCTGCAGCCCGGTACCGTTTTGTTACAGGTGATCATAATGTTGAGGAGTTAGCTTTAAATTTTGGATTCTGATCTGCATCAAGACATAATCATTAAAGTGAAAATTGCAGTGCATCTGAGAGTCAGATTTTTTCTTCCACCCCTATTTGATATGTTGATGGATTTATCAGTCTGCTCCTTCTGATGGCAATATCACCTGTGTTATTGCACTGTAATACTTTCACACAATCTTTGTCTCGTGTCTGAATTGCTAATCCCCATGCAAGTTAAGGGCCGCATCACCCCCTGTACCGTCTGAATATCGCCTGTGTTTCATGGCCTGAAAGAGCTGTGCATGTCCCCTCAGATACTCCATTCATCTGTGGGATCTGAACCATCCAGGGACCTGGGAGAGTAAGGGAACATACGTCTATTACACAGACTTCATCATGGAGCTGGCTATGCTCTTTCTGGACCTCATGCACCATATCCATATGCTGGTAAGACAGAGGGAACAGGTTTTGGCCATGTGATGTTATTAAAATCTAGTCTGTCGCTGTCTCTTTTTCTGTGTCCCTAATCTTTTCTGTCTGTATGTCTCTCATTAGCTTTTTGGTAACATCTGGCTGTCCATGGCAAGCTTGGTTATATTCATGCAGCTGCGGTATCTCTTCCATGAGGTCCAGCGGCGCGTCCGCCGACACAAGAACTACCTTCGTGTCATCAACAACATGGAGGCCAGGTGATTTATATGTTTTGATTTAATAGTTTGTCCCTTTTTACCTCAGGGTTTTTTTTATTTTTTTTTTATTTGTTCAATTCATTAATTTCTAATTAAAGCTTTATTTCATTAGATGATTGCTTGTTTCATCATTATTTGTATGTACTTTGATTTTTTAATTTGTGCAGATTTGCTGTTGCTACTGCAGAGGAGCTGGCAGCTAATGATGATGATTGTGCCATCTGCTGGGATGCCATGTTGACAGCACGCAAACTACCCTGTGGCCATCTCTTCCACAAGTAAAGTATTTTTTCAATCAGCAGCAGTTGCTGGTATGCATATTAGAGTCCATGCAGGGATTGTTTTACTGGTGCCACTGGAGCATTTCTTTTTTTTGCATTATGTTTTTATGTTACATGCTCTTTACACTACATTTCCCCTGTGCTGCTGGGCCAAACTTAAATTTCTACTACAGGGAATCAATAAAGGGACATCTTATCTTATCTTATACAGAGAAATGCCATAGTAACATTTGTGAGTTGTGTGTCTGCGATTCCAGCTCTTGTTTGCGCTCATGGCTCGAGCAGGACACCTCCTGTCCAACATGTCGAACATCCCTGAACATTAATGGGGACGGGGGCCAGGCGAGAAGCCAGCAGCAGGGCGCGGGTTTGGAAGACAACATTGGTGCAGTAGGAGCTGCTGCAGATGCTAGACCACACATCAACCAACACAATCACTTCTTCCACTTTGATGGTAAGTGTCAGACACAAATCCAAGGGTGAACCAAGCAGGCACCTTACCAGAGGTAGGCGTGACAATAAATGACAAAATCCATACGTTATCTTACAGGATCTCGTATTGCCAGCTGGCTGCCCAGTTTCTCAGTGGAAGTAATGCACACCACCAATATTTTGGGCATCGCTCAGGCCAACAACTCCCAGCTCATGGCCATGGTGAGTTTGTATTTACAATCTAATTATTTTTGGGGGTTTTATGAGAGATGATATACAGAAAATTGAGGCCAGATATTGCTTTTTTTTTTCTAGACAGTTGCTGACAGTTGACACTTGCATAAAGCCAATGCTGTCCCACTCTTCGCTTCCTGTCTTGCTGTCTATTGCCTCAGAATGTTTCTGGGGATGTGTACCAGTGCCCAAATGTTAACATCATTTATTATTAGTCTTTATTTAATTTATTTTAGCAGAAACTGTACAGAAGATGCCAAGTATATCTAAACAAAAAGGTTCCAAGTATTCTGAACTGTCATATACTTGGAACTCACTAATGCTCTATGTTTAAGACCTGCTTGTGCCAACCTTTAAATTTTTGATGTACCTTCTGGTCATCAGGCCCATCAGATCCAGGAGATGTTCCCTCAGGTGCCCTCCTACCTGGTAATGCAGGACCTGCAGTTGACCCGCTCTGTGGAGGTCACCACTGACAACATCTTGGAAGGGCGCATCCAGGTGCCTTTCCCAACACAGGTCAGTCAGTTTGGGGTCAAATTTTAATAGCAGCTTTTGTAATTATTTCAGTGATGCCTTTAAACCTTGTTCTGATAACACAACATTTCTCCAACAGCTCTTTCAGGGCTTCAGTGCCTCTGTGTTTCATGCTGATCACGTTACTTTGGTTTTTTTGAAATGCAGAAGGCAACAATCTATCACAATATTCTGCCTCTGTTCCTTCCTCAGGCCATAGAGCGTGGCCCCACACAGGGGAGCCCTGCAGCAGACGAGCAGGAAGGGCCCAGTGGAGCAGCCGAGCAGGGCCTCAGTGAGTCAGACAACATGGAGGCGAGAGGAGGTCGCTTCTCTAAGTCAGCCGAGGAGAGGCAGAAGATGTTAAAGCAAAGGAAAGAAGAAATGGTCCAGCAGGCACGCAGGTTTGTACACTGGTTGTGTAGTTCAATTTAAAAAAAAAAAAAAAANNTGAAAATGAAATTTGATTGTTGTTGTTTTGATTGCACTGGATTGTGCAAGTATAAATTGTCAGCTGTATAGGATTGTGCCTTGTAAAAATAGACTTTTCTGTGTGAACCAGGGCTGGATGCATGAAATGTTGAAAGGCCTTCTTCTCTTAGCTGAAAGACCCAGTTATACACAACTAACAAGTAGAAACATAGCATTCCTTTTGCCTTCTTTCCCCCATTATCTTGAATCTTCTGTTCCCATGATCATGTGTTGTTCATTACTTCCCTGTAGGAGATATCTGAACAAGAGTCCAGAGGACGAGGATGAGGATTTGCCTGGACTGGAGGAGGACTCTATTCCAGAATTGAACTTGACTGTGCTGAGACGTAGGACCATGGCAGCAGCTGCAGAGAGACGCATGCAAAATCAAACAGATCCTGCACCCTGAAATATCGATTGGCCAGGGCAGAAGAGTCTTATCACATCATCGTCCCAAGAGACACTGACAGAGCTATTTCAACACCCCCCTCCCCGCACCCCCCATCCTCCATTTGATGTACAGTGAATGGTCATCACGTCTTCAAACAATAATTTAAAAGTGTCGCAAACATGGCGTTTGGACTGTTTTGGGCTGCCTAAATAAGGCAGGACTGTTGTGAATGGCTTCTGCCTCACTGATTCCAGAGTATTTGGAGCATATTATAAATTGATGGGTGCAAGTCAAAAAATGCAAGGTTGCATTGCCCTTTATTCACGTGCCACGCATTACAACCACCAGCTTGAGTGGGGAGTCAGTCTGCCTGTCAAAAATGAGCATGCTTTGCATTCAGAAGAGTCTTTTATGAGAGAGGTTTGAAGGTGTCATTTCTAGATAAAGCTGTTTGGGTCCTTGTTTGTTTTTCCTTTTTGTTTTATTTCTCATGGTGGAAATCTACATATTCTGGATGACGAAACTCATCGGATGTATTTGTGTGTTATTCTTTTATGAGTTTCAACTGTGAATTAAGTGTAGGCAAAATAACACGTTTTTATTTCTTACCTTGGCGTAAGAGAATGTCACTTTAGTATTGTTCAGCCTTTTTGTCAAATATGAATGTTTCTATCAAAAGTAATGCTGCAAACAAAGTGTTTTTGACCCATGTGGGTTTGTATTGAGTGCGTAATATCACCCATTGCAAACAGTTTTGTTATTTAACAAGGGGTGGGCGTGTAAATCTATGTTTTCTAATACTGTTCCCATGAGATGCATAGGCAACAGGGTGTATTACATTTTGTACAAGTACAATGGGTGTCATCCTCTCAGTCTTTCTTAAATTAACTTGTGTTCATTAGCAGTTCTCTCCGAGTAAGAGAATATTATTTTCCACTGAGTATAATAATTGGGTCCCTTGGTCATCAGTGTCAGTCTCTTTTTTTTTTTTTTTTAGGGTATGTAGATATTAATTCTGTGACAGCTGGACTAGCTGGATGGTGTTTTGTCGATGTTTTGTCAATCATTCAAGCAGAACGGATCATCAGAAAAAACATTTTCAAGACTCAACAACAAATCCGGTTGCCTTCTGATGTAATACTTCTAGATATTCTATGACCTGAATGACTGAGAACCTTTAATGAATAAATTTGTGTGGTCTTTGTTCACTCACATTGAGGAGTGTTAATTCAAAAATCATACCAGCAAGGAACATAATCATCCTCTGCCAAAAAGATTTTATTTCAAAACTGTACTGCAATTTACAACATGAACTGAGCCCTTGAAACATTTTGGTATTGTCAAATTTCACAAAATCTGTAGCACTAGACATATCGACGGACACAAAGATGGAGACTTGTCTGTATTATAAGTGTTTTATTTCTTGTGATTACAGTGCAAGGGCAGTTTGGGTGAGATATGCATGAATCTAGACAAGTACTTTTGTTTCCTTCCACTTTATCCCAAAGAGCAGCCCGCAAACTTCCACTAAAAGCTGAAGTGTTGTGATCTTTATTGTGTGTTTATTTTATTGCTCAATCTCGGGGGGTTTAAGAGGAGACAATGTAGGATTTTGATTTCAATTAGCCATAATGTAAAAAAGAAACTAGACAGTTTTGTTTTCATTTTTCCATTCAGTTATTTAACAGCTCCTCATATCCATGATGTATTTTCCTATTCATGGATTATCTTTCATAACCATTACATATTTAATCAAAACGAGTACTTTCTTGAACTGAGCTTTCCTGTATTTTTGTGCCTAAATCGAGACTGGTTCAGTTATGGATAATTTCTGTAAATCTAGTTTTTGTAAAATATGTTAATACAAAAGACTCAATAAACAGAGCTTCTACGGCTTTTTAACTAAATATAGCAATTTAATCATTTTTTCCTGATACAAACCCACGAACATACAACAATGACAGTGAACCCTGTCAAATATGTAGTGGCCAGTACCCAGTACAGCGGACCTTGGAGTGTATTAGTCCAATAAATGTGTTGTTGGAGTCACTATAATATAAAATAGTTCCTGTTTCATCACACTGGGACGTGTGTACTTCTATTGACGTCACCAGGCTGCGCCCCTTACCTCCGGCGTCTCTGCCACGTCATCCAGAAGGGCTCCTGCCAGCAGGAAACAGCCCCACTGTGGAGCTCAGCGATGGAGCCCAGCCTCACGCAGAGCTAGTACAACTCCCCGGTCGCTACAGGACGTTACCTCAGTGTGGGAATCCAACCGGACCATCTGTTCTCCTGCGCTTCACTGGTACGTAACGTTAGAGGATAGCTACATTAGCAGTTAGCACGGCAGGCGACACTTACAGAGGTAATGTTAATGTAAACGCTGTGAGCAGGTAGCAGGGCTGCATAGGATCTGTCTGACACACAACAGGAGGAGAGTGAGACTACATGAAGCTATAGGACAGTATAGTTATTTGCCTACACATTATTAGAGCAGTTTGTTGTATGTTAGGTGACTGACTTGGTCAACAAGAGCTGTTTGGTGAAATGTAGGAAATACTCTGCAGTGTTGGCTCTGAACAACCCACTTTACTCAGTCATAGTCTTATTTGCGATGTGAGTGTAAACTGTGTTTTTGCTGGATGTAGCTGTGTTCATTTGGTTCAAACTCCCTGTGTGTTAGAGCACTGCTGCTGTTCACTGGTGAATGGGTCGTTCTCATATTACATATCCTGGATTACATCCTGGGTGAATGCTGAAGACTGGTGTAAATATATAAGAGGATGGCCGTAATAATTAGTATGTAGGTGTGCTCATTTATATGTCAGCTGGCTTGTCAACCACTGAATCATGACAGTAAAGTAATGTCAACTGTGTACCAAGTGAAACTATATTTGCCAGGTCAAAGTTCTGTATGACTTAGAGCAAACATATTTCCAGGTAGTATGACAGTATCACTGTATTCACTCACTGTGCTGACACAGTATCTGAGACGGATTAGAAAAAGCTTCTCTATTTAATGCCACAATTTCAGTTTTGCATACAGGCATTTGTGGGTGTGTAAGTATCTGTGGGCTTACCTGTGTGTGTGTGTGTGTGTGTGTTTCCAAAGGAGAGATTGTGGAATGCTGCTGGACGAGACTCCGCTTTTTGAGCCCTCTCTGCTTCAGGATCTTGACTGGAGTAGCAACACGGTCTCCTTCTCTCCCTCCATCTCCCCGTCCAGCCCAGGAGAAGGCCTGGTGCTCAGGCCGCTCTGTACGGCAGACTTCAACCGGGGTGAGTCAGAGACTGGTTGGATAATGTGTTCCAGACCAGTACTTCTCAAGAGAATATGAATGCGGTGACCACTTTGTGATAGATAATGTGTTGTTTGGTAATGTAATAGAAATGTAAAAGTGACATTTTTAACCTACTATTGTTTTGTTTCTGTATTTCAGGATTCTATAAGGTTTTATCTGAACTCACCCAGACAGGCGATGTCACACCAGAGCAGTTCACGAGTAAGTCATGCTCAGCATAATGCTACTTTTATATGACACAAAAGCGGGATTCTGATTATTTTGTTCAGAACATTTACCATTTACTCAGTTTTTCCAAGTTTTGACTTTCATGCTAAAACTTGTCTTTATATACATCAGATCAGATCACATCACACATTTGAGAAAAGAAACTATCCTCTCCTAGAAAACAAGTTTAAATACAATGTAATAAAATGTTAATGATGAATAAACACGAATGTTGTCTGTTGGCTTCCAGAAAAGTTTGAGCATATGAAGAGGACAGGGGACTACTACGTCGTCGTGGTGGAGGACACAAATGTGGAACAGATTGTTGCCACGGCTACATTGATCACAGAACACAAATTCATCCACTCCTGTGCCAAGGTAAATTACATCCCGGCAAGCCATTTGTGCATATTTACCAATGGATACATCTGTAATTTCTCTCCATATTTCCCCCTAAAGACCAATCCCATAAACAAAGTTACTTATTAATGTAGTGGTTATTAGAGGAGTGGTAATTATTAACATAGTTCACCACCATAAACTAAAAAAAAAGTTACATTTAAATTTTTATTTCCTTAAAAACTATGCATAGTAAAAAAAAAAGTAGTAGTTTTGATATTAGAGAGACAAAATAAAGACCCTCTCTATTCTGTCTTGTTTGCAGAGAGGCCGGGTGGAGGAGGTGGTAGTCAGTGACGTGTGCAGAGGGAAGCAGCTGGGCAAACTGTGAGTAGACCTGTGTGAGCATGACACAAAGACATTTTGTTTTTGGTTGTTTTTAATATTTAAATATTTGTCCCACAAATCCCCCCCCACACACACACATATAGGACACTTATTCAGGAAATAATCTTGTGATTTGTGCTGCTTTATTTTTTAAACTCCCTCTCCTCTTGTCTTTTTTTATAGGTTAGTTTCAACTCTTACTCTTCTCAGTAAAAAACTGAATTGCTACAAAATCACACTGGAATGTGCACCCAAAAACGTGGCTTTTTACCAAAAGTTTGGCTACACCGCCTCAGATGAGACTTACATGCAGTGTCGATTCTCCGACTGAAGACCACAGCAGCTTTAAACCTCCGTTTTAGGGGCATGGACCACACCTTTATACACCCACTGACATCAGAACTTAACATTGTAACAAAGTGTCTTAATAATTGGAAGAACTTGCCTAAGAATGAGTTTTTGGTTGTGACAGTCGAGTCATTTCTCGACTCATCTTGATTTCGCCGGAGGATCATGTTGGACTAAGCAGGGCTTCAACATACATTTAGTTTACTAAGTGCGCGAAATCAACCCCCCGACGTGGCCATCCTCGCTCGCACAACCACACAACTCTCCTCCAGGCAACGTCTTCCAATTATTA
>NW_023339663.1:19903369-19911601 GCF_004916995.1 Morone saxatilis | reverse complement strand
CTTTGGTAACCACGGCTACCTCACCAGGGTGGAGCCCTGTCGTCCCCCCCCCCCCCACACCACCATCTGAAGAATGTCAGTTACTGTAAATGTAATGTCTTATTGTGTTACATTGTTAATAGCTGATTTGCGTGTACTCCCAGAGAAAATACAAAATATATATGGAACTATCATGTAACTGCTAGTAAATACAATTGCTTTGGAAATCTAGGTGGCACCAAATTAAGTTATATATCCGAAGCAACTATATGATTGTTAAATAATTTATGACCGGCTACAGCTGCTTGTTTCTTTAAGTGTGATTAGAAACGTTCTTCTCTAAGAGACTTTTACTTGGGTGTAATTTTTCTAACTCGTCCTCATTAGTACAAAGTGCTCTCTATCTCAGCAGGCTTTTCTTTCGGTGACAGTAATGTTGCTGGATAACTATAATGAAGGTTCAAATACTTCCAAGACTTGAAGCATTACTATCAAGTCAAGACTGTTATAATGTATAATATTTCTAACAAACAAAAAGGTCTGTATTGTGTGAGACAGGGGTGAGGCGCGTTCTTAAGGTTTTTGTATTGGGTGATGAATTTGACGACTGTTTAGGATCGAAGCATTTTGTGATGGGGAATGGATAAAAATGACTTTTGTAAATGAGCTATTTAAGTTTTGTAATAATGCTGTTAATCTGGAGAACAGGGGAACATATTTAATGTAATTTATTTCCAAATATGTAATAGTCACATAAAATATTCTATGGTGTACTGTGTGTCCTTGCATATATTTCTAGTAGTAAAAGAAATCATTTAACTTTAAACTACAAAAGATTCATATTTTAACTTAAAAAATATATTTATTTGTAGAAGCTTTGTCGTACAAATAGGAAGCTATGGGATGGGCACATCTACTAGTCATAGTTGTAACAAAACATTTTCTATCCACAGTTGAAATAGATAATTTTAGCATGTAGATAAGCACAAAGACTTAAAATACTTCATGAGGAGTGATGAAGAACCTTAAGTGTGGCATTCCAGCCTTGCAGGTGAGGTTTAAGGACACGAGTAAGTCTGTCATACATAGGATTTTGGAAAACCCAGCTAAATTGGCCATATTTTCACATTAATTATAATGTTAATTTCCATAGTCACATAGTGTTGTCATTGCATATTTGTCTCAAAATGAATCCTTATAGAATTCACCCTGTAAAATGGGTCTGTAAATATGTTTCAATAATATTTATAAACCAAATACTGGAAAGAAGAACTGAAAGTTGTGAAGCACAGCATTGCATTATGATACACAAACACAGCTCAACAGGACTGAGTCAGACTTCTTTTTATTAAGCAGTGAGTTGTTATTTTTTCCATTCCTTACTATCCCACATTAAGCCTGATATTAGTCCATAATCCTATTACTCCCAAAATAAAGGCATTAGCTATTCCTCTTCTCATGTCCTCCACTGGGCGAAGTCCTGGCTACTTTCCCTTTTGCCCACTGCCCCATTCTGGTCGTCTACACAAATTCAAGTATCGAAAGTGCATTATTGCAATACTGTCCCGCTGCAAATGCAAAATGCTTTAAATACTATAAAACTGCAAAAAATCTCCCATCAGTGCATACAGCTCAAGGAAAAAAAAAAAAGAAAAAAAAGTTATCAAATTTGCCCCATCCCCATCAGTACTCCATGTCTCAGACATGAGTGATCCCACTCCCACCCCAGTCCCTTCCCCTTAGAAAAAGTTCAAATATTTACATTTTTAATCCCACTAAAAATGTAAAAAAAAAAATGGGGAAAAAAGAAAGAGTGCACTGCGCCAAACGGCTAAATATCAGCAAAGCTCATCCGTTCTGCGCAGCTGTGACCTGCATTGCTCCAAAGTCCTCGTCCTCCTCCAGGCTGCGTTTACGGCTTCCTGTTAAATGAAGTGTGGAAACAAAAAGAATACCTGAACATACCGCATACATCAACACAAGCAAGTTCCCTCTTCATGACCAGAGTTAAAAAAGAAGTCTGCAATAACTGCGTGATATTTACCACGGCCGACACAGTTTGATAGGCTTAAAGTCTAAGTATGCTTGTGATATTATATTATTGTTTAGAATTTTTGTTCTTGAACATTTATAAAGTCAGCACTGTTTGGTGTTAACAATTGTGATGTCAGATTTGATTAGGTCAGCGCTATAGAGTATTGAATCATCACTAAATCTTAGCCTTTCTTACCCTCAGGTTTGCATAAACTACACGTTCGGTTACAAGAATGTGAAATTATCGATATCAGCCATGAGAAGCAGGTAATTATGGGTATTAGCTGAAAGAAAATCCATATTGTGTATCCTACGCCCAAACAACATGACACCAGAACTATTTTGAATGCTTTTCTGGAATATCGTGTGGCTGAGAATCGTAATCGCTCTGTATTTCATTTTTCTACTTTTATTCCCACTCAACCACAGCTTCAGCTAAACTTTTCTCCCGTGAGGAAACAGGTGTGACTAAGCAGGACTGGGTACATTATGTACAAACCTGGCATCCCAGCTTGTAAGGAGAAAGACCTGCCCAACTGCATCGGTGACATCATTTTAATAGTCAATTTGGCTAGGTAGATCGCTTCATATTCCTAGGAAACAAACAAACAAACAAACAAACATTATTACAGCTATTAGGAGTTTCTTTTAGAATGAGCACAGACGATAACAAAAGAATATCTCTGTTATCATAGTCGCACACTGATAGCGTGTGGAGCGACAGACAGGGAAGAGAGAGGGGATGACATGTAGCAAAGGGCCTGGGCGTGACTGGAACCTAGCTCTACCAGGTGAGCTACTGCAGAGCCTCAAAAGATTATTTATATAACATCTAATAAACAATGTACTGAAACACATGCTTGCAAGATGTCTGAATAAAATGTGGGTTACTAAATGTGGCCATTGAAGGCTGGGTAAGAGAAGACTGCAGAGGAGCATATGCATACTGGAGATAGGAAAATCATTTCTGCAGAGTCACACCGGCAGGAGATCACTCAGAATGAAAACACATATTGTAAGATAACGTCATCTGAATGAGTGTTTAGGGACAAACATGCAGTGCAAGCATGCATATAGTCTGCAGCAATATTGTTCATACATCCCATGATTCACACTGCCTTCCTTGGGGAAAGAAAGGGTCAGAGCTCTGGATGCTGAATCATTTTGCTGCAGTCATTATTAATACAGACACACCCAAGCCTTTTAAAGTCAAGGAGCTAGTGGCGGTGTATTTTTATATTTCCTTGACTTTCAAATTAGTAGTATCGACTGGACCGTCTTACTGATTAATCAGAATGTTTGGACGTGAAGACTTACCTGTAACTGATGCACAAAGCCCACGTTGGGGTTGATGCAGAACCTCCTCTCCTGGACGTGGCTGAATGCATCCCTATAGAACGAGCAGGAGGATATTCATTATGCTGTAGCAAAGGCGAGAAGACATTTGGTGCACCGTTTTATATTCTAACAAATTATGCTGCAGTGTGTTTCTTTATTAAGCCTGCACATTATCATTCAGTTCTTTTATGTAGTTTTTTTAATATTTATGCCTGAAGTAGACACTAATGAAACTAGAGATTCATGTGGGGCATGGTGTACATGGTTGTCAGCCAGAATGTGCATCTAAATCCATTCATTCTTGGAAAACTCACAGATTTATTAAAAGAGGTTAGACTTCAACTAGGGTAAAGCAGGAAAAAAACAAAACTAAATTCACCTGTACTTCATCCCAAATGTTTCCATAAGGTATGCAATCACTAAGGCAGCACTGAAAAAAAATAAAGGAAAGTTTTTAGGACAGTTTTATACACACACCCCGTTCTCTGCATTAGTCTCAGAATGTATTGAGGGAAATTATTAAATAAACAAAGTCTCACCTTCTTGATATCCCTGCATTACCATGAACCAGTACCTTTCCTGAAAGAACAAGACAAAAGATGGTCGATAAAATACTTTTTTTTTTTCTACCCGACATCATAGTATGAACATTAGAAATAGCTTACATCCTTACCTCCTGTTGCTAAGCAGCTATCAATAAATTCTTTAGTCTGTTTGTGGGGGGGAGATGAAATACAGTGCATCAAACACAATGTAAACACCATTCCTTTCAATCAATCAATCAAAGTAAAAAGCCCACTTTGTAACTCACTTTAGGGAAAAATCGTATTATATTTTCCACTGGATTGTCAGCAATATCTAACACAAGGTATCTGCAAAGACACAAGAACATGTAGTTCATGGGAAAGAAAGCACTCGAACAAATAATGCTTACTTTTAAGTTAAATTCAGTTAGCAGTTCACATCAGCTATTGAGGTTTAAAGATCTTCTGAGTTCTTACTCACCTAAATGTATGAAGGAAATTAGGTTTGATAAAATTGGCTTCAATGTCTTGGCGGACACACACAATATGCGTTACGCCCTGTCTCTCGAGAGTTGGCAGCTAGACACAGGAAAAAGAGGAGAAGGAACAGGAGCTATAAAAAAAAATTGGGCAGTCTCCAAGAACCAAGAGTTAAATTCCATATAGATTACCTTGCTTTTCATTGCAGCAGAGTAGGGACCTAAAAACAGTCCCGGTAATATCTCCTGAAAATAAAGACAGAGCAGGACATCACCAACAACAAACTTGATGTTCAAAAGAATGAACACACATTAATTCCTGAAATGAGACACTACGCCTCTTGATATCTCTACTTGTGTATGTATATATTCTGCAGTATAATAGCAGCCAATAGCAGGATCTGTTCAACATCCACAACCAACACGAACCTGTGTACGTTCTCACATCTACTGTATATATTTTCAATATAGGACAATTTGTTTGAGTAATTAGTAATAGTAGTAATGTGAGCCTCTAAAAATAGAAGGTTCCCTAACTTGTAAATGACTGTAGTAGCAGAATTAGGGCTGGGAACGTAATATGTTAGTAGGGATAATGTATATCACAATATAGAGAATGAATTCAACTCATATGTAAAGTAATCACATTGGTGTTTAATGCTCCACTGCTATGCTTTATATCAAACACCACCTTTATTAATTATTGAGTGAATAATAACTTTAAAGAACAGACTTATGTAATAAAATAACATAATATGATCCGATCCCAGCAGATGGCAGGTGATTATTTAAATACGGCCTTCTGCAAACACACAACTCGTATTTGTAAACAAACACATTCGTCTAGAATTGAATTACATGATTATTGGTGCAGACCGTGACATCCAATACACTTTAACCAGCATACATACACAAGCTGCTCTTAAATGTGGGGCTCAGTGCAGAAACAGGAATAAAGACACCCTGCTGTCAACATTATGCTCATTTCACATACCTGCATGTCTCGTCTCATTGGATAAGCCCAGTCCTGTAAAAAGGGGGATTTAAAAGCAAGGTTAAAAAGCTGTAGGGCGTTGCTTTGTTGATGTGACAGCCACTGGACGTATTTCAGTGAGCAGACAGGGTGAGGAATGAGTTTACTTTGCGTGCACATACGTGGCTAATGTTTGGGGACTTGGCTCCTCAGCGCTAGTTAGCCACGGAGAGGTTTCGACTCAGACGTATTAAAAAGGCAGACAACAGACTGCTTTACATATCCACATTCACGTCTTACGCCCCTAAACGCAAACTGCTCCCCGCTGAGCGCATATTTCAGCGGGCAGACAATACGGCTGTAGAGTGGAGGTTAGCTCAGATTAGCCAGGCAGACAGTCATATATCGGCTAGCTGCTGTGCACTCACCAGAAGGTCCTCCTTGGTCGCGGGCAGAGACGGGAACTGAAGTTTGTTGTCGTCGTCCATCCTGCTGTCTGCGCGGGCACCGCCGGCCCCGGGTCTGCACGCCGTATCGATGTTTCTCGCGGCGGGGTTAGCTGGACAATCGATGCAATTTGTTGTGAGGCTCCACATGCATGTCCGCCATGCTGTCCCCTGACAGATGTGTCACGTGACCGCGCGGCAGATGGCAAACAGACTCGTGGATAAGATATAAAGAGAGCAACGGCGACGTCTGGCGGTCGATGGACGAAGCGCACCGTACAGAAGGAGAGTGGTGGAGTATATATATACATACATACATACATACATACATACATACATACATACATACATCTAAAGTATGGAAGGTTTTTAATGCACACTTAACTATCTAACAAAGAAATACAAAATACATGATTATAGGCATTTACTGTGTCATATTGAGATCAGAATCAGAAATACTTGTTTGTTACAGCTGCTCAAGGTGCTCACACAATGTTAAAGAATAGAAATACTAATTATATTACAATATGTAACATATTATAGAAATAGAAAATTTATATATATAGGTATATACATATAAGTAAATACAAGATAAAAGAAATAGAAATATAATAAGAGCCACAGTATGTGACTGACAGAAATTAAATGAATAGTATTGAGTTTTAAAGATTGCAGTATTACAGAAGTTACAAATATTGGGGTTTGATAATATGTATTCAACTAGTTGTGTAAGTGTAATCTAATTGTGACCTATGCATTTCACACATTACATGATTTGGTCATGGACCTGTTGACCTGTCGGTCTCACAGCTCTGTTCTTTCTGCATGTTAAGATAAAATGTTTGTTTGGGGCAAAACCAATATTAAAATCTAGTATTTCCACAGATTGCAATGCTCCATCCCGACTTCTTCATTGCTGGGACCTACATTAGGTCAATCTGGAGTCTTTGGAAATAATTAGGTAACTGGTGAATAGGTGAACTGAAAATAGATATAGGCCTATATAAATTACACATTCTTTCAAAAATGAAATTAATTGCCAGACTATACCTTATGCAATGATACCCCTGCTGGTGAAATATGGGACATTTAGAACAATACCAATCCCTTTGAAATCACTAATGGACGATGAGAGTTAAAAAAATTTAAATTATCAAGTTTTTTCAGGTTTGGACTGGCCTGTATTTTTCAACCTATAAGACAATTAAGCTGTTACTTAAAAAATATGATAATAAAGCATAAATACTGAATTAAGACCTGATCTTACTAAGCACTTTTGATGTATGCTCTATAAATTACTATAAATAAAAATGCTTTATAAATAACCTTACCAAGTTATTTACTTCTCATTACTCATTAGAGATCCAAGGGTCACAATGGAAGGAGTTGCTTGTTGGCTCTGAAACAAAAAAAGAAAACATGCAAAGAAGTTTAATCATTCTATCTTCAGATGTGTTGATCTTAATAAGAATTGAGTTGCGTACTGTATCAGAAATCAGAACTTAAAACTGTAATTCCTGTGATGATAACCAAGCTAAAATGATCACGTGAGTGTGTTTCAACAGGAGTAGGTTACCTATCTGTGTCTTTCTGCACAGTTTCCAAGGTAATACTGCTCCTCTCCTTTTCAGAGGAGGTGCTGTCTGGGCATCTGTATACAAAAAATCTTTGAATCTGTTGAATATAATCATTTACAACTAAATTATAAAAATAATGTTTTGCCATGCTAACACTGTTTGCTGCTGCAGCTGTTACTTATCGATCACATCAGTATATGAGTCTGACTTTATACAACTAACCTACATTAACAGCAAAGAAGTCAGTTTTGCATTAATTTGTTTCTAAAACAAAACCAGAAATGTATAGATACAGTTGCCAAGCAATACCATAATTTATTCTGTTGATTCTGGTTCAACTCCCGAGAGAGAATAAGGATTTAAGTAATTATCATACTTTTGGCTAAATATAAGACTTAAAGAATAATTCTAATCACTTTTCTGAGATTATGTTTATTTTTGTAAACTGTGATCAGTACACAATATTTAAATTACTAATTGAAAATCTTTAATATGCATGGTTTGAACAATACATTTTTTTTAAGTGAACTTGTGAATTTGTAAGACAAGTATTCAGTCATTTCAGTGTCATTTAATGCTCAAAGAATGCAGCATTTTAAGACGTTGCCTTATGTCCACGTGTGTGCCAGCTGGATGTGCAGGTATGTTCATGTCAGTGCTCAGCTCTGCTCGAGGAGCTGCTTTGAAGTGTCTCACTAAACACCACTTTTGTGTGTAGTCAGAGCTGGTAAATTCACATCAGAGATGACCACATAGCCTGATATCATCTAAATGCAGATTACATTCATTATCAGCCCACACACTTTCACTGAACTCTGTCGTCTTTTTCTTTTTCTCATCATTATTTTTTTCCCCTTTTCATCCCTCTCCACCATCCATCCC
>NW_023339663.1:19893128-19903269 GCF_004916995.1 Morone saxatilis | reverse complement strand
CTTATAAAACATCATAGCATTGGTGTCTCCCTGTGAGATGGTTTCCCTGTAGTGCCGACATCCTGGCGACATCTGCTCTTTGATATTCTGTTGTTCCAGGCCGAATCAGAAATTAGCAGCCATGCCAGATTCCATTGGCAGAATTTTGTGGCTAGAGATGAGGAGGGGAAACAGAGGGGGGAGTGAGAAAACAAAAATGATGGAGGGAGAAGATGAGCAAAAAATGGACAACAGCAGAGTGTTTAGATACAAGCAGGATATGGTGTCAGATTTAATGTCAGATCAGACAAAGTTTTAGTAAAGACAAGAGGAATAAGGAAAATATCTAGTATTGCGTTTATATCCATGCATGGCTGTGGGTGTCTACTGTACAGAATTTAAACTAGATTACAGCAGCAAGTGTCTCATAAATTTTTGCACTAACATAACACAATTACCTTGGCTTTATTTGTATTTTTTTAATATATATTTTACTGCAACTTATTTTTTTGTAATTTTCTGTTGAATATATTACAGCAGGAAGACACAAAACAAGGAGGAACAGGAAGCTAATTTGGCTGAACTGTATTTCATAACAATGGCTATAATCTTTCTTCTTTGTTTAGGAGGTGAGTTAATCAGACTCCCTATATCAGGCTTTGATTACACGAACAACTCGTTAGTAGGACAGTTCGTTGCTAGACAATATGGAAAAATAAAAGATATTGCCAAGCTCATTGTTTAATTCCCCATAGTCCTTGCCACTTAATTTGAATTACCTTTTATTAAATTCATTTAATTCAATTTACAAAAAGTTAAGTATCTTTATTTTATCTAATCAGTCAGCATTAATTGAAGAGACCTTGGATACATTTAATGGACCTTTTCACATTATTAATCCATTACTAAAAGTTCAAACCATGAACAAAAGGCATTCAAAATCCCTCAGTGTCACAATAAACCAGCCCACAAATAGACTAGAATAAACATGATACTAAAGTATTTTATGGTTAAGAGACAGCTTTATATAATAGTTAGGTCTGTCTGTATCAGAGATAAGTAAAGATAAAACCTTAAGTAGTGGAGATTGTGCTGTTACTCCCACTCACATTATTCGGGAGGGATAGAGCAGACATACAATAAAGTACCTCACACACAAAGAGTCCTGACACTGTCCATGACTTATATGATATACGTGTATATATATATATATATAATATGTTAGAAAGCCTTTTTTTGAAAATAGAATTATGTATTTCTCATGTGCAATGTCACTAAATTGAATCAATGTGCTAATTTATTATGCTTTGTTTACACAGTGACACCATTGTGCAAATTAGAATGCAATAATTGTTTCTATATGAAAACACAATTTTCTTTGTTGTTATTTCTAAACTATGGTGTATTACCAGATGGGTTGGAGCTAAAACAAAATCTGTTGATGGTGTCTGTGTGTTAAAAGAATTCAAAACTGTATTTGATTTACATAATTAAAACTATAAATGCAATTTTACAAGCAAATCAGTACAATGAACAATAAGCAAAACACTATAAAACATTTCATTTTTATATACATCCACAATAAGCAAATACCATGTGCATCAACATTTAATAGGGCACTAAATAAGAAATGTAGTGTCCCATATAGTAGAATGACAATAATATATCTGCAGCGGGGTTGATGGGGTTGGACTTTAAAAACCAATTTCCCAGCTCGTAGTCCTCAGGAATAAAACTTATATTTGACTGTTAGACGCTGCAAAACATTTCAGTAGGTATCATCAACCACCATCTGTCCATGTTGATGCCAGTGGTGCCAATACAAGTTAATGGGGTATCACAAATGACAGAATAACTTTATTGTATGAGTATGCCTCTTTTGAGTCTGTTAAAGTTTCATCTTATTTTACAGATTAAAACCACAAGATATATTTGATATTATGACCCTGGGTCAGCTGAGAACCTAAACCTGGATCATAAAGCCTGCTTGAGGCTCTCACAGCGGGCTGGGCCTTCTGAAAGAAGCTGTGAAGCAAAAGTCAGTGTGCCTTTTAACTGCTGAAACGCTGAGTAACATAGTCTGCATTTTCATCATAGGAATGGTTTATGGGATGGGTGACTAAAAGAAAATTTAATGTAAAGAGTAATGAATGAGTTTTTTTACTGGGAGGATCAGTTGACATTGGACAGCATGTGCACTGGTGAGTCATTTTAAACTGAAACATACTGTCTACTGATGTGTCTCTCTACTTATCCTCCACTTGTCAACTCTCCACAAAAACTGGGACTTAGTTAGAATTTATTTTAATCAGGTCAAACTGTTTATGCAGAATTTGTTGCTTTTGACGGCAGACATATATAAAGGTGTGCCATCATCGTCATCATCATGTAAATTAGGGTAGAAATGGCATGAATTTATGGAGAATAAGTTGTTTAAGGGGGACTATGAGAAGAGTGCTTAAACTTTCTTTCAGATTACATTAAAATCACAGCTGTCACATCTGTACCCAGCTGGTTGCTTAAAAGTTAAATCCCAAACACAGACATAAAAAAAGCTTAAGCGAGTATCAAATCAATTTGTCTAAAGATTAAAAATGTATCTGTCTTATGTTGATGGGCATGAGTGATGCAAACAGCCAGAGAAAAGCCACAGGGGTTAGAAGGGCATCTTATGTACATTAAATGTTGTTTTCTTAGTGCATTAGCACAGTGACATTACTCACTGTTGATCTACCCACTATACTTTTTGCTGCTTGATTCTCTTGAGGCAGGGTCTTTCTTCTTACTGGTTCAGCACAGCACAGTATATGTATATACACAATATATCAATTTTGCTATTATAATCAGAAGTCATTAAAATATGTTACAGTACATCAGGCTAACCCATATAATGTAAAAAGTCTCCTGCTACTGTATGGTTTATGTGTGTTCTCAGCTGTTTGATAATGAATTATGATTAATTATCAGTTTTTTTTTACTTTACTACCATTCAGGTGACAAGTCTTTGAAACAACTGACAGTTCTGAAACACATGATCAACATTTTCACCTCAAAGAGATCAGTATTCATGATATCACAACACTGATGGACCCACTTCAAAGAGGAAAATCATTCATCTTTTTTTTTTTTAAACTTAACTGGAATGATGGCTGTAAACTGAGCAACCAGATGAGAATAACAATGACTTGTGTTACTCCTCTTCTATCCAATCTTCTTTGTGTCTACCAGCATGTTGTGTGTCTGAAAACAAGTCTGTGTCAAGCAGCACCTGAAGAGTCACTTCCATCCCATTGAGATCCCCCACAATGCTCCCTGCTGGCTGCGACCACTCTGGGCAGATTCTCTGCCCATCAGAATTACAATCAGAAATACATTAATAATCCCAAGGGGAAATTACTAATTATCTGGTAGGACTATAGGGTCATTAAATAAATATTTTGTAGGGAAGGGGTCTGGTTAAATATCTAATAGGATATTGTTTCTAGTGGACACATACCTCTACAATTTATAAATCCCTTATACTGTATACCACCAATCAGGCTAATTATCTCTGGCACTCGCCAAAGTAAAATATCAATATAATTTTACTGTAGAGGAAGCACAGCTTTAGACTCGTAATTAGCAAGATTCAAGAAATGTTATTTGTTCCTGATGCATTATTCATGAATTAATATATTTCTCAGTGTTTTCATCTGCTTAGTTAATTGTTAACTGGGGCTCTCATTCTGGCACTTTACTGATGTTCATATTTTTCCATTCTTGTCGGATTATTCATCTATGCACCTGATGACAGTCAGTCGCTATGTTTGGTTGTATTCCCGTGAGCCTTGTCTGCTATGAAGTGGATGGATGATGACAGGATTAGCCTATTAAATTATTTTCTTTTGTGGTAAAACACTTGTCCCCAGGGTCTTCATCAAAACATCTGCAACCTGTAATTACTTTTTCAAGAATTTATCAAGTTTTCCTTGAAGGATCATTAAGAATAACCATTGATAAACAAAACAAAACATGATAACATTACAAAGAAGTAAATCAAAAGTTGCTGTAGTGTTGCAGCTTTCTGATGAAAAACAGATAAAAATGTTCACTTTAATACAAACAGGAAAACAATAGTACCATTCTTATTTATCCATATCTACAAAGGTAGATCTACTGAATCATGCTTTTATAGTCAATAAAACTGTGACAGCAATACAGCAGCAACTGTACATGATGAATAGAGCCAGCAGAGGCAGAGGAAGCATTACAGCAATATGGTGAGCGAGTAAGGAAGAGGACAACCTAAATATCCATCTCTACCTTTGCACACTGTGCCCAAAGGGGCATGCACAGAGTGACATTTTTTTTCATAAGTCATATTCATGGCCCATGATATCACTCTGGGAGAACATTTTAAATCCCCAAAGAGTAATAAAAGGCCCCTGTCTCCTCACAAAAACTTCTACATCTTCAACTATTTAATGCCGTCAGCACTGGTGAAAAGAAACATTACTTACTTGGAAAATTGTAGCATCCCAGTGTTAAAGCTGATCGTGCATTTATCAGTGCAACTGCTTACAGTGGGTGTTCCTATGGATGCTGCAATGGAGCTCATCCCAAAGCTATAGGATTGAGATCAGAAGATTGCAGTGGTTGGGCGCCCGGTTAGCTCAGTGGGTAGAGCTGGCGACCCATGTACTGAGGCTGAGTCCTTGCTGCAGCGGCCCAGGGTTCGAATCCGACCTGCGGCCCTTTGCTGCGTGTCATCCCCTCTCTCTTGCAAAATTAGCCCGCGCTATGTCCTGTCTATCAGCTGTCACTATAATAAAGCCACTAAAAGCCCCAAAAAATATACTTAAAAAAAAAAAAAGAAAGAAGATTGCAGTGGTGAGATCATTAGCATTTTATCTGAATATTGTTCAAGTTCTTCCTGGATGATTCCAGCACTTTGACAGGGTGCATTATCTCCCGTCATGACATTGGTAATGATGTATATATATATATATATATATGTTTCTCACACACAGCAATTACAATTATTACAATTATCTGGTGGTTAACATCCACCTGCCTCTTTTCTACTATTGTAAAGTAAAGATGAGATCATTCAAAAAGTATCACAAGGACAAATGTGCTTATAGAACCCATTTAAAAAATGCCTTTGTGCCTTTATAAAACTCTTCTATGTTTGCAAGTCTGAGCATCTGCCACCCACTTGCAAATCTCTCACACTAGATGGCAGTCAAACATAAACATTCAGAGGCCTTATGGATTACTGACAGCAACTGGTGTTGGGCAAGTCCACATCCATCAAACTTCATGTGGTGGTCCAAGCTTGTATTTAGTGAATATTCACACATCTTTGTTGGAGACAGTGTGCTACACGCTCTCACTTGCTCCAGCGCACCTTTCATTTTGACACAGCCTTCAGCCTTAGGGCTCTTTGGCTTGATGAAAAAAAAGGCCTGAAGCTCAAAACATTATCAATATTAAAGTGAATGTCAGATCAGATGAGCATGTCGGCTCTGTTTGCTTTTGTTGGCTTATGTAGCAGAGCATCACTTAAATGTATTGCTCGTGGCTGTTTAAGAATTGATAGACATGGACATTGTATAATCTTTTTCCATATAGAAACTTTGAATTGGCTCAACATAGTAAAAACTTCAAAATTTTACAGCACATGAAGTAGACAGACGCTTCACAATCACCACCACCCACTTTCACCCTCTCACTGGTTATTGAGTCTGTGGCTGAGACTCAGCACATCATTACTAAATTACTGATTACAGACATAAAGCCATACAAATGAGGAGGTTGCCCCTGATGCTTAATTGGTAGGATGTAATAACCGAGCGGTGATATGTGGGCCCTTAATTGTGTGTTTACTGCACTATTTATTGGAGAGCGCCTCTCCCCTGGCTGGTCGCTGATGAGGTGAGCTGTGTTTCCGCTGGCGTGCTATCAATCCTGCTTCATTAAGGACACACATAGGAAGTGAGAAGAACACAGAGTTTGCCTTCCAGCTCAACGTGGGCAGAGGAGTCGGCCCTGTTAATGAATTTCAAATTCCCACTGACAGGAGATGTATGTAGGAGAGCAATCATGAAAAAAAAGGAATCAGAACTTCTTGGCTGAATTATTTTCTTTAGTTTATTCCAAATGAAACTGTTGAGTGAGGAAATAAACACGGTGTATTTTTAAATTATATGACCATCTTTTGTGGTTCTGAAAACCTAAATGATTCGTACAGATATTAATTTGTGTGTGAGTGGGTGTGGATGATGGTGTAAATGCCAGCAGTAGAAAAAGGGTAAAATTTTACCTTTTTATTACCGAATGTGAATAAAGGATAAAGGTATAACTGGTACTGTAGGTATATTGTGACAGGATACATTTCCTCTATAGTCATCTGAACCTCAACAGAACATTTAGTGCAGTTTTGTTGGGAGAAGCTGCTACAAAATATGTCCATGACTTAGTATGTGCAGTAATGAGCTAAATTTGAGTCTCAGTTTGGACGGACATATGTGGGCATGCAAGATTACTCTTTATACTGTGTGTTTATATGTTTTATGGGTGGAAGATTTATTTCTGTGTTTTTATTCTAGAAATATGTATCTGACTCTCTGAGGTCCATTTCAATGAAAAGGCCAGGGCATTAGTAATGATGGACTCATGTCATCTTCTGTTATCAGGGTGGTTTCTTTAATCATATGGCGACCCTGGAACTTCATGGTTTCCTCCGAGTAGATTTATTTTTCATTCTCCCTTTTTTCCATGCTTTATCCACTTTATCTGACAGACATGTGAAGTGTAATCTATATCTACAGTCTGGTATTTGATCAAAGACACTGGTAAGAAATCATTAACCATGCAAATGTATTCAACTTAAATATGATTGGGTTGTCAGGGAAACAATTTTTTTTTTAACTTTCTATTAATCATACGTCTACATCTACATATAGTTCATACTGATCAGACGGCTTGCGCATTTTTATGCGGATGCCATCCAACAAGACCAGCTGTGATGCCTGACAAAGACAGCAGGGTGCGGTGAGGCTGCAGATGAGGATCACACTGAAGTCCACACCTCCACACAATGTAGTCTGTGAAGGTTTAAGTCAATTATAAATGCAGTCGGATTCCTAATCCCATGTTATGATCTGAATTAGCTCCTTCTGAAGAATTTTTAAAGATCTGCAATTAACTTCTCACCAGGCTAATTGGCCTCATTTTAAAACACGCACTGAAAATCAATCAGCTGTTTGATAAAAGCATTAATTGACACTCTGATAAGACTCATTTATCTGGTTGCCATGGGGTTTACGTAATGGCAGTATGTACAGTATATATACAGCATGTATTCATGGGGTAAACATTATTAATTACACAAGAGTTTACATGACCCCTCACAATATTAGTGAATTTTTGATGTCATGCTATGTTGTTGTAAATATGATTAAAATTACATCAGTAGCTTAAAACAAACACATTGGTCCTCACACATAGGGGCTTAAACTAAATTGACATGTCCACTCTGATGATATTTTTGCTTTCATTTCTAGTTTTTGCTTGTAGGCATTACACATTTTGAATTTCCTAGTCTTAGCCAGAATGCATAGTTGTCCGCATGGGAAATCTACCCGAAGCTTGCATAAAGCAAGGCCAATCAAAATAAATTGGGAAGGCTCCTGTCACATCAAGTGCAGCTGCTCCACAGTCATGTTTTCATTTCTGACCTCCCTGTAGAGAGATGAAAAAGGACTCTATGCAAGGCTTCCTTACTAAAGTGGCACTGCATCTTTTTTGGGGATTCGGGGTGTTCATGTGATATTTGATATGAAAAAATACAGGCAAAAATATGTTTGATATGAGAGATATATCACAGTATTGCAAGTACTGTACAATTTTGAGCTACTTGTACTTTACTTGATTATTTTATTATTTTCCTGGGGGGAGCAGTTGTAGTTACCCAACGTCCCTACCTCATCCATCTACCCAACAGAACATAAGATTAAATTAGCTTTTCCTAAACCAGATGCAACATAAAACGCTCCTACTTAATTAGCAATCTGAATGCAGGGCTTTAAGTTGCAATAGAGTATTTTCACACTGTGGTAAGACGTTCCTCTTTGATAAAGCTTATAGTTAGGGCTGGATCAGGTGAGTCCTGAACCATCTCTTAGTTATGCTGCTATAGGCCTAGACTATCGGGGGATTTCCCATGGTGCACTGAGCTCCTCTCTTCCTCTCTCTCTCTTTCTGCACTCACTCATTCAATGCTCCATGAATGCATGTTCCTAACTTCACTTCTTCCCCGGACTTTCTTTGTGCTTTATCGTCTGGATCCTGGTGGAGCCTCCTGCCATGGTCCTGCTTGACTGCCATTGCTAAAATCACTGATATTATTGTTATTATTATTAGTTATTATTAACTATTATTATTGCTACAGTTACTGTTGTCGCTGCTCGCTGTCCCCCATCGTTGCTGCTGTCATCGTCATTGTCTTTTTCATGATCGTCATCGATCATTACTATTAATGTTGCTAAGTAGTACTTGCCTTACTAACTGTTGTTGCTTACATTCTCTGTCTCCTCTTCTCTCTCTCCCTTCTCTCTTCCTACAGGTTTCTGCCTGTTAAAAGGCAGTTTTTTCTTGCCCCCGTCTCCAAGGCTTGCTCACCTTGGTGAACTGTTTTGGGTCTCTAAATGTTAAAGAAGTGGGGTCAACTGCTCTTATTTGAAAAGGTTCCTGGAGATAACTTCTGTTATAATTGGCTCTATACAATAAATGAATTGAATTGAAATTGATGGTGCAGGTTCTCCTATGGATCTCTTGGTGATGCCTCCTGCCATGGTCCTGCTAGACTTGCATTGCTAATATCACTGATATTTATCGTTTATTATTATTAGTTTGTTGAGAATTGTTTTTGCTCGGTTGCTGTTGTCGCTGCTCGCCTGTCCCCTGTGTGCGCTGTCCTCGTCGTCACACGTCTTTAAGCCCTCTTCCACATGAAGGGGCGGCGTGCGTGCACATGGCATCATGCCCCGGGCGCGCACAGCTACTGTTAATTATGTTGCCTTCTGTTTGTTGCTGACAACGGCGTGCGTTCGTCTCTGTCTCCGTCAGTCTTGTTTCCTCCTTCTCTCTGTCTCTCTAATGCTTCTCTCCTTCGTTTTCTCTTCCCCCCAACTGGTCAAGGCAGATGACCACCCACCTGGAGCCGAAGGGTCTGTCCTTAAAAGGCAGTTTTGCCCCCGTCACCAAGTGCTTGCTCATGGTGGTACTGTTGGGTCTCTGTAAATGTTAAAAGAGTATAAAAAAAAGTCTGTAAAAGTATAAAAAAGAGTGAAAAAAAAACAATTTCCCCTAGGGGATCAATAAAGTATATCTTCTTCTTCTTCTGGTTACATTACAACTGTAACAGTGTGTATCAGTCTGGACCTGGGAACAACCAGGAACCCCAGAGGATAGCAGGAAGGGACATAGGGCAATAAAATATCTGATAAATAGCTTGGGGCATGGCCTCTCAGGGCTGTGCAAGTAATCAATAATAACTTGAATTCAAACAGCAAGATACCAGGTAGCCAGTGAAAGAAAGCCAGGATCAGTGAAATGAGATTATGTTTCCTAGCCTAAGTTCAAAATCCTTGCTTCAAAGTTTTAGATGATGGAAATCCAGCTGTCTGATTGAGAATTTTATAAAGGCATGAATAAGTTACCACATTTTTGTGGAAAATAAATCTTCTAATCCTCGAAATGTTTCTGAAATGATGAAAGTAGGATGAACCAAGAGAACCAAGACGGTTTGATATTTGGATATTACCCATGATTATTATCTGTTTTATCAACATTTTGCTACCGGAAATTTACAGTAACTTATCGAATCTAGGCAGAATGAGGACAGTAATTTGACGAATTCACTTAAGTAAAAGTGGGATCGTATCTAGCTAGTCTTTATATTATCAAGCAAGGATAAGGAGATTTTCCTTCAATCAGGAAATTAAGGGTTCCAAAAGTTATAGATGGTCCAGAATCAATGCTGGAGCATCTGGAGCTTTCTTTTTATAACCCCAGCACCCCTGTCTTGACTAGTTTAAAATACCACAAATGGTTGTTAACGTTAGGAATCATCTGAGGAGGAGGGCTTGAACTGGATAGTCAGCATGGCCAGGTATGG
>NW_023339663.1:19890511-19893113 GCF_004916995.1 Morone saxatilis | reverse complement strand
ATGGGCCCAGATATTACTCATTGTTGACCCAGACTTTCAACAGTTAAGAAGTTTGATTTCCTGCATTTCAGTGTTTGTCTATTATGAAACTCACCCTGCCCTTTGGACCATTGTTTGTTTAACTTCTTTTGGAGATCTGATCCTGCCTGCCTCGTGTCCATAGGTTCATGTGAGGTAAGCCACTATAGTCCGTGTGGAAAATAGTGTAGCACAATCGGGTGTTTACCTTTGTAAGTGTGTGCCAGCGCTACAGTGTGTTTAGAATGGTTTCTTTTCTTGTGTTCTATAATGCAGTCATAGCCTGTTTATTACAGTTATAAGTTATATTTAAGATAGTACAGGCCTCCCGCACAAATGACTACATTGGCAAAATAATTAAAGGTTATGTATACGGAATTCACTTGCCTCTAGATGTCGCTCTAGAGCACCAGACTCCATTGACAAAACTAGTAATTTTACCTAGCAAAGAATGTAAAACACACTTCAATCACCAACTCAGTTTGTTTGAAATAAATTAATTCATCGACGTAATCAGCAGCTCGCCTCAGTTTTACACAGATGATTCTTCAAGACCAGAGTGGAGGTGAGGGTTTGTGTTTTACTTCAGTGATGAGCTTCAACATGTTGTAGACAGAATTTCACCATGTAACGACATGTTCTTGCAGCCGCAGTTGGGCTTATCCCATTTGCAGCTGCAGCTCTTGGAGCTTTGCAGAAGCCACATGCAGTATATTCAGTTATGGTTTTGACCTTTTGAATGAGTTCTTGAATTTGAGACTGCTGGATTCTATATCAGATTTAATATATGTGCAAAACACCCAAGGTGGACGAGTGTAGGATGTCTTTCACAGCCTTCCCTATATTGGCTTCACAGCCAGTTGTGCAAGGTCCAGCAGTCTGTTGTTAAGCAAACAGCAGGGGTTTCTTGCTTTTTTTCTAGAAGGTCCGCTCTCACTTTCTCATATTAGGAATAATCAAGCTGGATATTGTCCTTTAGGGAAGCACATCAAAGTGCTTTTGTGTAGTTCCTAAATCCCCTGTCATCTACAACTGAAGGCTGGAAATCTGTGGCCTACCTTGCTCTCTGCTGTAGTTAGACAAATCCTCCCATATAAGTTTGCCTCTGCTGTTTTTTTTCTGTGCTGATTGGTTGATTGTAGTGATGTGATAGTTGCGAACGAGCAGGTTCAAAGAGCTGTCTCTTTTAAGTGAACAATGGGAGCCGGCTCCTGTTTTGTAAAGTAATACAAGGCAGAATGATATGATGTTTTCTGCAAATTTATGTAATCCTACGCATAAGCCAAACTGTGCAGCACACTCTGCAGTAGTCCAGGCAGGAGGATTTAATGTTGTGGATGACTTTCTTGAGATCTTTGCAAGAGAGAAATGGCTTAATTTTGGCAACGGTGCGAAGTTGGTCTGAAGTTACAAGGCAGAATGGGGTCTGAATTGGACTTTTTTCAGGAGGGGCTGGACCACTGCATGCTTGAAAGAGGTGTAAACGGTACCAGTGGCCAGGGAGCTGTGGATAATAGAGAGGATGCTGGGACCAGCTATGTCAAAGACATCCTTCAGGAGGGCAGTGGGACAAGGTCAAGGGGGCAGGTTGCAGGTGTCATGGTGGACACAATTTTAGTCTGAGAGGGGAGCTAATGGAAAGAAAGCAGCTTTAGATGAACAGAGCAGTGAGGCAGCCAGGTCACAGGTGGGGAGGGGAATGTTTATTGTAATGTCCTCAACTTTGCTGGTAAAAGTGTTAAAAATTCTTTGCACTTAGCAGGGGACGAATCTAGGCTGGTACTGGGTAGGGGGATGCAGATGACAGAAGTAATGGTACTGAAGAAGACTTTGGAATTGTGGGAGTTGCTGGAAGATAGCAATCCCATAAGTAGTCCATCTATTTGGATGTTAAGCCTGTTATTGCAAAAAATATATAGTGCCAGGCTGCCACCGTATGAATCTTCTGTCAGCTTCTTAAATATAGTGCTGATGATGTTTTATGTGCAGATCATCCTTAACAAGACAATTACATCACACTAAAATATTCTAAATATATCTAAGTAAAAAGGGCCTTGTTACTTCTTTAAACTGCAGTAGTTAATATTTACAGCACAACATATTAGCAAACAGTTGCCTGTACTGCCCGACATCCCTATATCTCTAATGTACAGCACCAGTTTGTGTGTGTGTGTGTGTGTGTGTGTGTGTGTGTTGCCATCTGTCCGTGTGTTGTAATCTGTGGCATCATCCGTTTGTTAACCTGCGAGGCCTCAGCGGCTGAGGGCGGTGACCCGACACACAACACTGTAATGAGTCACTTCCTGTCTACAAAACATCTTCCACTGCTACAACACCTGCAAACACACACACACAGACACACACTGACACACACACACACACACACACACACACCATATAAACCAGTATATTAGTTTTATTCTTCTGTATGATACGATTCCTTCCTTAAAAATGTAAAAAAGTAGTATCAAAGTCGTTGATTTAAAAGATGTGAGTGCATCGGTACACGGACTAATAAATCGGTCTTAATGTAGCTTGAACCGGCCGATGGCCCGATTAAAAAGTTATAAATCGGTTTATGCAG
>NW_023339663.1:19884231-19890411 GCF_004916995.1 Morone saxatilis | reverse complement strand
TCTGTCCTAGGTTTCTGCCTCTTAAAAAGGCAGTTTTTCCTTGCCCCCGTCGCCAAGTGCTTGCTCATGGTGGTACTGTTGGGTCTCTGTAATGTGGCTATATATATTATGTGGCTGTAGTGCAATATATCTTAAGGTATTTCTAATGTTCTAATGTATAAAAAAGATTTTTATATTATAATGTAACAAATAAGAATTGACAGTCAGTGTAAAAGATATGTGCGTTATTTTGAGCTGTGAGGTGTAAGCTATAAAGGCAGCCTTAGAATAGCATGTAAAATATACTTAAATGATCTAAATTGCAGTTGAGGTCAAATTCTTTGCTTCTTAAGTATGAGAAAGACGCATCAATGGACTATGCAACAATGACAAAGAACAGACAATGGAAACAGAGACAGCACACTTATTAAGCTGAACAAAGACACCATGCTGATATGAAAGAAAAGAGACGCTGATAGAAAGAATGGAACTAGTGGAAAACGATGTTCTTTTTCACAATCTATCATTTTTTTGCGATTTTTCTCTTGTGATTTTCTCTTTGTAGCCAGCTTCAGTTCATTCTACTGCCTCTTGTCCATTCTTTCTGTTACTCCTCTCTTTTCCTCTCCTCTCCTTTCCTCTCCAGGCAGACATTTCTTTGATCCTAGGATCCCACGCCTTTCACCCCCCTCTCCAATCCTCTCGGGGTCTTATTAACAGACACGCAGTTCTCATGTTTTATTGCCTATGATAAAACCTCGCCTCTGATCTCTCATTATAGGCCGGCTCTTTGGAAATGGGCCCTGCACCCTTCGGCTTAATATTGCCCGTAATGGGGCAAAAAGCTAAATGCACAATCTAAATGTGTCGGGTACATACCAGGTCCCTGTGCATTAATGAGCCATCAGCTCATCCGGGGTTTGGCCTGATTCTGGTCTCTCTGCAGATTTAACATGGGAATATGGCTTGTAAAGTGCACTGTGGTTTCAAATAGTTATCATGTTCGCACATGTTAGTACTGTGTATACACATATGAAAACACACTGACACACGTGTACAAGTATATACATACAGATATACACATATGCACATGCACAAGAATATGCACTGGATGTATGTACAGAAATAAAAAGACACACATACACACAGACACACACACTGGTTGAATTTTTAAGGTTGGTGTGTCTTACATGTTTGCACAAATGATGTATTTCATGCTGAGTCTGTCTTTCACCTCTCTGGGGGAAACAGCTATACTCTTTCAGTCTTTGTCACACGTCCTTCCAATCCCTCTGGGCGACATAATGACAAGAGACCGCTGTGGCTTAAGAAACTACAGTTGGCTGTCTTCTTCCTTATCTTCCTCTCTGCCCTTTTTTGTCCCATATAGGTTTTGTATTTTATACATTTGTAGGTTATACAAGCATGAAACACGTACAATCATTGTTCACATTAAATGAAGGTCATCCTACAGGAGCCCTGTATTCAACAGTGATGGTGATTATATACTGTATATATATATATATATACAAACATTTTATAAAGCCTTTCTTATCCTCTATTGTATACCACTGTACATCGTTGTGTTGTATTATATTACGTAAGTGGTAGGCAGTGGCTAGATCTGGCCTAAAATGTTCTTTATTCAATACTAATCTTAGGTTACCAGTACAGCGACAGCTACATTTTATATGTACATCCCATTCCTTAAAATACAAAAATTATACAGTAGACAGTACATACAGTGCAGTGAAAGCTATCCGTCTAATGACTTTTCATTGACAAGGAAAGTTAGCAATCCAACACAGAATTCGTCACACCTCATTTAAAGGCTAATATCCATTCTTATAAAATGATTCATAGTTAGACGTAGACACATTTGTGTAGTGTATGTGCACATGGTGTTTCCAGCCTCGTCACCCTTGTTGATCCTCTGTTGATGCTCTTATTATCGGCGACCTGCCTGCACAGCTGCCCCTCATTTGCTAATTAGCATCTCAGTGTATAGAGGGCAGTTTTACACATGCTTTTGCCAGATTGTTTATGTTGCTTAGTTGTACCACTAACAGCTATTCAGGTCTACCTGTTACGTGTGGCCGGCTGCAAACACTAATAGCTAACTGATAGTTGCTGATTGCTAATTTACTGCTCATTAGCCAGTAGCATTGGCTGACAGTAACAGTTAGCATAGCATTAAGCACAATATCCTTGATGTATGTAGGCCTATATATTTCATCAGCTTTACAAAACAGACGCACAAAAAATCCCAAATTACTTAACACTGTCCAGACAACTACAACTACCATATATCAGTGGGAATATTTAAAGTCATTATATTGTCACAGTCCTCTCACTGTCTAAAATCAGTACTATTACTACTACATATTACCCAATGAGCTTTAGAGGTGCTAGTAGATTTTGTTACCTGAATTCAAACGGACTTCTGCTAGCTGTTTTCATCGGTCTCCAGTCTTTATGCTAAGCTAAGCTAACTGTCTCGTGGCTTTCATAGACATACAATGAGAGCGGTATCGATCTTCTCAGCAAGAAAAAGAATAAGCATCGATCAAACCAATAATTGAATCTTAGTTTTATTATAAATAATGTAATGTGTTAATGTAACCAGTTATGTCCAGAATTCCGCGTGTCTTTATGATATGTGTCTTTTTAGCCTTCCTAAAAGTTTACATATCTTTATCAGTCACTTATTTACTTCAGCTTGGCAGGAAGTATAAAATCATAGTCCGTGGTTTTACCGTATATGGAGTTTGGTGTGAGTGGGATATGACCATACAGCGCAGTGAACCAAAACAATGAACTGAGAGAATCCTGTGGTGATGAGTGACTCTTAGTTGCCACTGCTATACTACTGCTATAAATCCCATTAAAATTTCAGGGAATTATTCAATTTAGTGTTAACATAATAAATATTATAGCTCAATGGAGCTTTAAATGTTTTGTTTTTATTGTGGTGTGGCTAACGGACTGGCATTTTCCATTTTTGTGGGACTTTAATATTGATAGACTGCAAACTCCTTCATTGTATTTCAGTAGCTTACATATTTTCTTTTCTCCTTGTCTGGCCCACTCTCAGTCTGCCAAAAGTGGTGGAGAAGTGGAGATGTGGGGAATAATTAACAGGAGTTGACAGGCTGCTTCCTCCAAGCGTTTGCTGCCGATGTTTGACTGACAAGAGGAGTGTGAGGGTCACACTTGTTTTGCCTCTGTCTTTTCTCTCTTCCTTGTCTCTCTTGCTTCGCTGTTCTCTCATTCTTTGAAATTGTTGGAGAGTTGGAGCGGCACAAAAAAGATGACCCACAAAGGTCTAAATAGTTTGATACTTTGATACTGCTTTGGATGTGAGCTGTGTGGTCCTGTTTGTTTCAAGAGGAGAGAGGCAAAGAACAAATTCAAAGCTGCAAGGCTCCTTCAAAAACAACCCCATACCCTGTGTCCCAGCAAGCCTCTCTGCTCCTTTTATGCAACCGGTTCAAACATAGTCCACTGTTATGACTTATCTGTTCTTTTGCAGGTATTGTTGATTTGTTTGTTTTCATTGCTGTGCTCTTTTCTCAAAGGGAATAAAAGTAATTGATGGTGAAAGGCCACTGAGACGTCCCTCACCAGCAACACCAGCACCACTCTCCCAACACCAGCAGCTTTTTCTCTTCCCCTGCTCTAAATAAGTGCCTGTGTAGTGTTTTATCTTCTGGAAATATCTCATAATTCATCATTTATCACATCTGCTTATATGCTACCAAAAGCCTAATGCAATATAACTGGTGATGTGAGCTAAAAACAAATAAGTAAGCCGCACCGCACATCCACTCTCCTTAGGATTTTTCCTGCATCTTTTCTCTGATTAATAAAGGTAATTAAATCAAAGAATAAAACGCATCTTTAGAACAGGGCTTGGCTTTAATTATTACTGCTGGCACTGCACAGTCCAAGCAGCACAATAAAGTCAGGGAACCTGAAGACTTAATTAGAAGGGGTGCCATATTTACAGGCGCCCACCCGTCCACTGCCACCTGAGATTTGCTTGATTGCAGTTAGATTGGAGAAGAAAATGAGAAATGGAGGGGGGCCTTTAGTCCCGCAATTACTTCCTGGCTTTCATTAGGCCAGTGTTGTGATATGAGGGCATATCTTAGTAGCATCCGCGTCACCCTTGGGCCCTCGAAATTTATAGTCACACACAACCAGGAAGAGTACAGTAATTCCCAACCAGCTACACACAGGCATGTATGCACAGACAATAAGAAGAGGGAGTACACAGCTTGGGGAGATGTAATTTTGAGTGATGAAGGGACTTAAATAATATGAGGGGAATCTGGAAACACACAAACAGGAAAAGTCATTGACATGTACACAGAAGAAATAGATCTACACACACATACTTAGGCAAAAATACACACAAAAACAAACACACACTCCTCTTCATCTCAAATTATTATGTGTGTGTGTCAGGCATATAACGGCTAATTACTGGAACACCAGCCGCTGGCCACCACTAGCTGTATATCATTTTATTCTCCCTCCAAGGCCAGTGATCTCTGTGGTGTGTGTGTGTGTGTGTGTGTATTTCACTTTTCATTAATGCCCATATGCATGCGTTCACTGGTGCACATTCAGAGCACACAAAGCAAGAGTGCACGTGAGAGTGTAACATTGTGTTTGAAGGTTTGTCAGAGATTACAGAGATAGTTGTTGTGCAGTTCTCATCATTCACATCATGACCTTGGTGGTTGTAATCAGAAGCATAATTGCACTACAGGACTCTTGTCTAACATGGGGCGTGGAGACTTGTTGCTGAGTTTCTGTTTGCTGTTGTTTTCACTCTCTGAGGGGGGAGACATGCCAACTGCCCACTCACATGCTAATCATACATTTAAATGTAGCCATTCAGCATGTGTACTACACACACACACACGCACGTACGCACACATGCACTACTCTCTGTTCTGTAGCACCTGCCCACATTCCTGTGCATTTCTAACACTGAATCATACTAACTTCTTTCCCCTACTGCCAACATCTGATCCCACACTGTGAAGTTGTTCAGTAATAGAATAATATAAGCGTGTGGTACACGGTAACAGTAAGGACAATTTGTCTTGTTGGCGTAAAAATGGTGTTGAACAAAACAACAGGAAGCCTCCATGTTTAGGGTCAGTAAGTCAAGAGTGTGAAGATTCAGTAATTGAAACAACTAATTTCCATGTGTTTTTTCTTCCCTCTGCTGTGCTAATCAGTGAAATCAAGGCTGTGTTTTTAAAAAAAGGGATGGGAAATCCCTGATGGAGTCACAAAAAAATGCATGAAGGACTGTCAGTGATTGAGGAGATAAAAAATAATGATTTACATTTACTTTTACATGCTTTTCTCCAATATTAGCCTTTTCCGATTCTGGCCTCTGACACAATTTGAGAAGAAAAAAAAATCGAGTTGAAGTCACAGCTCTTGACCGTGGTAGTCTAAAGTAGACATTTGTTAACAAACCAAAATGGTTGTGAACCACTTATCTTGACAAAAATACTGTACAGGCCAATATAATGAAGACCAGAGGAGCATTTGACTTACTTTTACTGAAGACAGTTACTTGAAATTACTGATGTAAAAAGTTGAATATTAACAATTAATAGTAGTTGTGTCTTGGATCAGTAACAGATCACAGGTGGGAGAACTAATTTATTTATTAGTATAAACATAAATAAACTGGTTATTGATAGATAGCTGAGATACAACCATTATGTAAGACAGATCTAATACTTACAGTGTGCAAAACTGACCTCTTTATAAATTCTTATAATCTTTATAAACCATTATACCACCATTCAAGTCATTTTATAGCAGATGAGCAGATGATTGCTGCTTTTTATCTATACTGGAGTTACTTTGATAACTTTGGTAGTTTTACTGATATTATATAACTGTAATATGTCTGCAAGCAAATGTTCCCAAAACATTTTACGATTGTAAATAATCATGTGGGAGTGCACTCCAAGTACATCAATTTCAATCATTTCAATGTAATGTTTGTGCAAACCACATAAATACTCTTTGTGTATCTGACAAGACAAGTAAAGGAATGCCAGTTATGCGTAGCACGGCACAAAATTCAGATCTCATAATAGTGCTGTTGCACATTTCAGTGGAAACTTTACTGTAAATCTCAACTCTTCCTGTCTGGTTTGGGAT
>NW_023339663.1:19870431-19884160 GCF_004916995.1 Morone saxatilis | reverse complement strand
TTTGGGCAGAGAAGATTGATAGGCCTGGTGAAGGAGAAAAGAAAATGCTACAGAGGCAAAGAAGCTCTGCAGTGCTGCTGCTGTCCCCAATACTGTCACTCTTGTCATTCGATGAAGAGTTTTCCACAATGCTCAAGCAGTCATTTCTTGAACTTTGACGCCATTGCAGTCACTGAGATTTGAACGAAGTTTGTATGGAAACTTGCTATACGCTGAATATGTTCAGCTGTGCAAACCAAGTTGTTGATTTATTCTGAGCCCCGTTTTTACTATGAATATATTAGCAATTAGGAGTGTTTTTCTTAAACCTAATTCATCTGAATGTTTGATAAAATCCTGGAAAGCAATAATTTGCATACCAGAGTTGTACATCAGAATATGATTAGGATCGTACACAGAGATGAGTAGAGGAGTGAGGAGTACACAGAGATGTCGAGGTCTTGAACAAGAAACAAATAACAAATATGTGCTTATATCAGTTGTGCCACAGCACAGGATATGAGAGCCAGGCTAGATGTTTCTCCCTGTTTCCAGTCTTTGTGCTAAGCTAAGTTAACCGGCTGCTGGCCCCAGCTAGATACCATTTACCATACAAGCATGAAAGTAGTATTAATTTCTCCATAACTCAAAAAGAAAGCAAATAAGTGTATCTTCCAAAATGTTAAACTATTCCTTCACACATATTGCAACATGCTTAGTCAAGAAAAATACATACTGTCTGAACATTCAGTGAAAAGATATGTCAGAGATCTTCATGAACCAGGGTAAATGAGCCTGTTCTGTTCAGATGAGCCTCTCCTCCACAGATCTCTCAAGCTTGGCACTTTTTGCATTTTTTTGCTCTTGCTGAGTAAAAGGTACAGTATAAACATTCTACTACATAGCCACAGTAATGTAAGTTCAACACCACCACATTTAAGAAATTGTATGTGTTATTCCTTTGGTCTACATTTGTCCAATTAATATTAATGAACATGAACAACTTTCAGCCAAAGCCAGAGGCTGAAGAGCTAAGACTCACCAAGATGTAAAATCTGGAGCTCTCTCCATGAGAGCTGGTTCAGCATTTACTGTATTTTTTACTGGAAAATTCAACATTTAAGGTATGCTCTGTTACTCCCTTGGGGAGACTGTACTGGGCAAATTACTTTTTGAACTTTCACGCCTTAAAAAAGAACGCTAGAATTGGTGAGTTTCCAAACAACTTTCCCCTACTGCCTTAGAGGAAAGCAAGTAAATTATGTACCATGCAAATGTGCCTAAATGTGGATGTGTGTTTTAGATGTCAACTTTAGGTCAGATGACTTTCAGGTGTGAATAGAAGTAAATGAATGAGATAAGGGCCCAGGGTGTTTAAAAAAAACAGATTAAGAGTATAAATCTAGAATAAAAACAGTGGGAATTATTCCGTATAACTTTTCAATTGAGAAAATTTGGCCATTTGTTTGCAGGTTTTTCAGGCATTATCTTATCAAATCACTTACCATGCTCTTGTCTAACAAAGACTAACAAGAACGAAAACAGATGATTAAATAGTTGGACTGAACAAAAACAGACATGTTGAACTAGCTCTGAAGTGCTAAACTGAGGGAGTTGACAGTAGCCTGTAGTTGATATCAGCCACTAAGCTTTACAGTATATTTGCCCCTTTGTGCCACTTTAAAAGAAAAACAAGCAACAGCAACTGTCAAAGAAATCTATTACTCCACCCTCTTACATCCTGTGGACCCTGCAATAATTCATACATTATTTATATTATCATTTTAAAATGTACCCAAACAAGTCTCAAGTTAATTTTATTTTTAAACTAATGCACAAACCCAAAGGCTCCTCTCTTGCTTTACATTGTCAGTTTGAATCAATAGAGCGACACCACCATCATAACTAATATCCATCAGAAAGCTGCTTTCTCCACCTCAGCTACCTGCAGACCAGATTATGATCAGCGCATTCTCATTTGTAGTACATTCAGCATCTTATAAAGACATGAAAAGTTTTTCATGAGAAAAATTAAAGAAGACAAAGAGTCTACAGCTAGGCTAGCAGCTCTGGGAGGCTGAACCTATCACTAAATGCTAATGTGAGGATGAAGACATGCGTTTATATATGTGGATACCAATCTGATGTTAGAAATGTGTCGGGGGAGGGGGTTCTGACCATCAGGCAAGCAGTTCTGATGAAGCATACTCACAGCTTTGGAGCGGGTTTGGCGCTGCGGGTATACTTTGGAACTCATTTGCAGGAGATGCCTGAAAATATGATTTGTAACCGAACAAGAATAGTATTACCTGCTTGTGTATGTCAGCCATTTAGTCGAGCTCTCCATGAGCATTCTTGTAGTGAACCCTCCCCCTCGTAACAGAGAGCCCCCTGCATGGTAAAACACGGCATCCTCCACAATTAGCATGATGATAGGATCCACCATAATGAGACGACTTATTGCCAACAACACATGCTAATGATAATTGTAATAGCGGCAATCATTTCCGTGACACTCTACCCCGCTCTCATTTGCATTCTCTGCTTGCCTCTTCCCTTCTCCACTGTCTGTCTTTTTGCTCTTTTACTTTTTCTTCACTATTTTGTCTTTGTGCTCCACTGTACTTTAAAAAAACTTTACTTCCCTCTCTCTCCGTTTCGCTCCCTATCTCTCCCCTAACCTTCTCATTCCTATTGTTTTCATTCATTATTACGTCCCCTAACACAAACTGCCAGCCAGGCAACAAATCAACATCTCTTTAACTTTAGCACCACTTAACTCGCATTGTGCTTATTCTGCAGCTTGTTTTGTTGTGGGTGATGGATACAGGGTGTGATAAAGTGATACAGCGCTGCAGTGTGTGCGTTGGCTGGTGCAGACAGGGACTTAAATCAGTGTTATTGTGCCTTGCGTGGCTGGGTCGTTATGAAATACAGCTGTCAAGTTGCTGTAACTCAGCTGAATTTCCACTGAGACCCGACATTACACTCAGTCATGGAGGAAATCATGATTTGTTAACTGCTTGTTAGTCATAAATAAAATCCTAACACATGTAATGCATTGTTAATTGCTCAGCTTATGAGAGACGAAGAGAAGCCAAGGGATGCTGGGTGTTCATCATTCTGTATTACAGTGATGTTTCGATATCAAGGGATGGGATACTTTTTTGTGCTGATAACAAAGGGCTTAAGTGGACTATATCAGGGGCAAGAGTTGGTCCTGTAAGACAACACTGACTTACCAATCTATTGTAAAGTCTATTGCAATCCAGTGAATAGACCCAGCTACAAATCCTGTGTTTGTAAAGCTTATATTTAGTAGTTCAGTAAAGTTATAAAGTTTGTTTATAACCACTGTCATTATCAGATCTTATCTTCAAAATGCATGGACAGAAATTCGGCCACAACCTGGATATTGTTAGGGATTTAATTAATTCAAACAATCAACTGTTCATATAAACATCCAAATCTTTCTGCCAGCTCTGGAGAGACTGAGACACTGAATGTCTTGTTCAGTGTCTCTGGGTTCCTGCAAAACAGGGACACATTGTAGAGAAAGAAATTTAGAGGATACACTCATCTCTAGATAGGAACAAAAAGACAAAAGCAACATAAAACTCTTGTTTACGTCTGTAATGTAAGCTTGCTGTGGGCAAACTGAAAACAATGAGCCTTACGAGAGCTCACAGCTCCATTTTTACCCAAGATTAACTGTAATATTGTGTAGAAAGAATAGATCTGATCACAGATACGGACAGAGTTTACATTAAAGTGTCATGTGGTCAGTCATTTGTTCTGATCTGGCACGTATCAAGTAAAATGGCTGGAACTCCATCTCTACTCAAAATGATGTATTTAAAATAAGAGTGAGAAAAAAAACCCTGTTACTGCCCTGTTTAGGCTTCAGTTTCCACTCTCACATTCTGAGCTAATGACCAAGTAAAATTATGAGTAATTTTTGTTTATACTGAATTTTAAATCTTATAACTCTAAAAGTTATGGCAGACCCACATACAATTATTTAGTCAGGGTGCACCACTACATTATCAGAGCAATCAAATACTAAAAATAATATAAAACATTGTGGTTTGCCTGTGTACCGATCCAACAGTCCAGCTGCACACACAGCGTCAGCAGTCTCAAAATGTGGAGGCAGCCTGCAGTCCTGCACACCTGCTCCCCATGCGCTTCTCACCCGATTGGCTTCTGCCCCTGCAACAGTCCTAACTGTCCCCCTGCTAAACTTGGCTCTGAAGGTTGTGGATCCTCATACCTTCACATCATCTTGCATTCTGCCTGTTGGTCTCTACACACTATCACTGTATCTATCAGTGTAGGCCATTGTTTTTAAGTGTAGGGAACAAAGATGCCAATCCTCACCCTATAACCTTGGATGTTAAGTTCAGTCAGTTTGTTTGTCCACAAACAATGAGATGAGGAGTGGTGATGTAACCTCATATACAAAAAGAACATCAAAAGATTTCATGCACCCAAATCCTGCTTGATTGTCTTACCTGTCCTGTTCTTTGGAAGAAAATTTCTGATGCTTTCTTTTGTTCCAAAAAGAAAATACATAATTCAGAAAGGATTTTGCAAGGCTTGCTGTTTTGTCTTTCACTTTTCCTGGCACTTTTCTGCTACCTGGCACAGGTTGGAGATAAAATGCCTTATACTTTGCCCTTTGTACTGTGCTGCACTTTCAGCATTCGGTGATAGCTTGAAAAGTTCAGCCCAGCATTACAGAAAAAAATAAATGGCAGTAACTGCTTCAAACCATTTAAGATTCGCAGAACTGTCCAGTGTCAATGCTCTGTCTGGAATTAGCGTTAAGAAATCTGCAACAATCTGACGAATAATAATAATAATAACAAATATGTTGTGTAACCAAGGACTCCCCACTGTCTCCTCTTCCCATTACTCACTTCTCTGTTATTTCACATTTCACAAATATTTTAATGATTACGTGAAATCTTGGCAAAAAAAGTGTAAATTTAAAATGTGATTACTCTATTTGATTCCAAAGACAGGCCAGCTGGGCATCAGTGATGAACGTAATGACAAAAGTGACATTTGTTGATCAAAACAGACCTGTCTCCACATGTCTGTTGACACACTGTAGCGCACTCTCTTCTTGCAATCTAATTTATTTCTAGCAGGACTCACATTTTCCAGGCTGTGAGCTTGTGACTCCACTTCTGCTCTGAAGCGTTCCTCGAGGACCCAGAAGACAACCGACTCCCTCTCTCTAGTAATGGAATCTTTCTCCTTCTCTCGCCAGTCACGACCCCTTTCTCACTCTCTCTCCCCCTCTCTCCCCCTCTCTCCCCCTCTCTCCCCCTGTTGTCTGATGATGTCTCTCTCTTCTCCCTTTTTTCCTCAAGTCATCAACCACCGACTGCACTAAGTTGTCCTCCTCACCACTCTTCTCTCCCCACTCATCTCCATCTCCCCTCCTCCCTTGAACCTCTCCATCACTGTCACCCACCGCTCTACTCCGCTGGACAACAACACCACACACACACACACACACACACACACATGCATGAGCACGTACACGTCTTTCTCTTATTCACACGCACGCCCAAAAATCATTCTTCTCTTTCTCCTGCAGTCACTCTCCCTCTCTCTCTGACACACAAAATGCCCATCTCTGTCTCCCTCTGTCAATGTTGTGGAACGCCTAGACTCGCTTTGGGATGCCTGGACTCATCCATCACTGTGGGCCGAGACTTGGATGTGTTATGTCACCTCCTCTCTAGCATATTGCTGCATTTGTGTGTTCGTATATGTGTGTGAGTGCATTTTTACCATTTTTAGGCAATTCTGGTGTGTGTTCATGCGCAGACGTGTGTGTATGCATGTGCGAAAGTGTATAGTCTATAGTCCGTGTGTGAGACATTATTCATAATCACAGTGGAAGGTTGATGGATGGGAGGTAAGGTTGGAGGGTCTTGATGAGTTCACTGCTACAATAATCAGACAGTCATCACATTAAGCATAAGGTATATGTATGTTTTAAACCTACATTAATTTAAGTCTTTTGGCCACATTGGGGCACCAGAAGAAGCTGTAAAAGCAGCATGTTACAGTTGCATATTTACACATTCAGCAACATTAGCATTCATTTGAAGACATGTCACCAACTCCTGAAGTAGGTAAATATTTGTCTCTTTAGTTGCAAAACACTCCATTAAATCACCAACTTGCTGTGTCTGAAAAAATGCTAATGATGAGAGCTGTGAAAGTGAACCAAAACAGTAAAGTTGCGGGCCGTAAACCCAAAACAACCACCAAGGCAGAGTTGGATGAAAATTATTGGTTGGTTTGTTTTTGACAATGTTAACATTTAGACCTCTTCCATTGTTAATATAGCAAAAATAACTAAGTCTACAAGCAGGCTATCGCCACTGTCAGGCTGTAGGCTACTTAAGGACAGCAAAACTTGACCTCCAGGGCAGAGGTACACTTACAATCAGCTGAACCTGATGGGAATGTCATTAGTTTTGCAAGTAGGCATTAAATTCTGTATCAAAGTGGTAAACTACTGCTACTGTGGCGTGGCTAAAATATTGGTTAAAATCTTTTCAGTAATCCTTCACAATGAAAACCACAGTACTTAAAATATAAAAAACAGCACCACAAAATAAGTATATATATAATAGGTATTTTAAGTAACTTAATAATGCATTGGCATAAATCTGCTTTGGCTTCATCTGTTTAGAAAGTCTGTATAACAGAGGAGCTAGATTTTATTCATTTATCCTGTGCCCATCTTAGGGTTGAGAGATGCACTCCTATTACCTATTACTCTGGACATGTTACTATTAGTTCAAAACATGACATGTTTTCCTCCTGCCTCAGTTACTGTCAGAACAGTTATTGCTGTTTTGTCCAGATATTTTATGCTGCTATTGGGTATCCTAAAGAAATCAATCAGTGTTATTATCTGTGCCGTCTGGGACTGTGACTCTCACCTTGATAATCTATATTAAAAAATACTGTAAACAAGCAACAAATGTGAGCAATAAACTCTACCAAGTGCCTCTAAGATACAGTCTACAATATAAACACAATAATATAATATTTTCCACTCCAGCTTCCTATTTACGACCAGTTTAATAAATGTTAATGTCATAAAAGAAGTTACTGTCCAAACTTTTCATAGATACATAACATTTGTCCATTCGTCTTCTCTGCCTTAAGTCTCGGCTTATGCACTTCACACTTTAGACTCCCATCCATCATTTTCTATATCACTTTCCCTGTAACACCTCACGCCTTCGAAATAATGGATAATGTGATAATGTGTCAGGTAGCACAGAGAGCTTCACTTCACTGTGTGCCACTGGAGTCACACAGTTATAAATATATATGTTCATTCCCTCTTCAATTACTCTGTGCTGTGTTCTTTTTAAATCTGTAATACCAGCATTGGTTACATGTATAGGAGGCAGCCATATAAAGGGAATCATAATTAATGTGAGGGAAAAGGTAAATAGAGTGAGACATGAAAAACAAGGAGAGTGCAGGAAAAAATATATCAAAAGACAAAGAAAATTAGGCAGTGAATGCATTTCTCTTCATGCACTGCAGTCTCGGTGAATATGAGTGGCCTTACAGTAAGTGATCCAGACAGCAAGTCGTTTAAAAAGCTATTAGAAATGTTTCAAATCTCCTTGGAGAAAATGCAATAGAAAAAGGGAAAATGCATAATGGAACAAGATGTATCTAATCACGGCAACAGTCAAGCAGGAGCACCTAGATTGCTTCTCCTGTAAAGAGCGTGGCTACCTACCTCCCTGCTCATCCTTTCCATTCCCTGCCTTTTTAATCTCGCTGAGTGATTTTGAAATGCTGATTTGGATGTCAGGCAGCAGCTTGAGGTGAGGCCTTCCCTTCTCCCTGACCTCGCCATCCCTCCGTAGGTCTCTGGTGGGTGTAATACATCTTAATAGATCAGCTTGGCTGGTACTGAATTATAGCCAAATACTGCCTGCCTGGGTGTTTTTAAATAGGTGCAGTAGCCTAATGGACTAACTGTGTCTCCGCAGGAAGTTATTAGTCTGGTGAACTACACAGCAGCTCTGCTAGAAGCTTTCTTCCATAAATAAACAATATTGTCTCTTTTTCAGTCCTGTTGTTCTTATTTAAAAGCCTTCAATGTGATATAGCGTGAATGTTTCTTCACTGTCAAAGCAGTATTTCTCAAAGATTATATCAAAAGAAAAGGTGGGCCGCAGGAAGGTTAAACCAGGACCCCAAATTACGTGGATAACTGCTATCTAGAGTAAATGGCTGTTGTGTGTGCCCTGTTATCCTCCTGTAGAGATCCTTGGTGCTGACAGTTGTGGTTACTAAGAGTTGTGTATGGTAACTACAAAGCCTATACACAGAGAACACTGAAATTACTCTAAACCTAATTAGAACATAAACTGGACAACCCTGTTGTTTATTTTGCTTTACCAAATATGTTTTTGGAGAAAATATAATTGCTGTGGGGCTACAGAATTTGCTGGAAATATATGAAAAACTTCTGTGAATTCACATGTACAAGCAATAACAATTGCAATAATAATCAGTGTTCTGGCAGTTAGATGGTTAAATAGGATCCAGACAGTAGGTAAATGCAGAAATAGCTGAAGACAATAACCCATTTTATGTGGAATAACAGCTAGTTACTCAGGTCTAACAAACAAGCTGCACAGACAGAACATGAAGGGAATGCCGACAAATTAAGTCAAATTCTGCACCTTTAGTGACAGAATATTATATATATACCTCATATCAGCTTCTAGTTCCTCTTGATGATGTTGTTTGACTAGGAAAAATGCATTTTTATCATGCTACTCAGGAGATCCCTGGGTGAGGATGTTGTGGCCATATTGGCAATATTTGACCTTAACAATTGAGAATAGGGGGAAGCAGAAGCCAAATGAAGCATAACATTAGTTCAGGCGTTGCACTGCAGTCGCACTTGTACAGGCTAATTGGAATCAGCTGTTGGTGATACGCTTCACAGTGTTTATGGCTTCTGCATGTGTGCAGGTAATGATGTGTTGCTGGCTTCTCGCTATTATGCTGTTCAATCTTGTGTTATTCATTTGCAATATATGTGTTTTCATTTGCATTGCTATTAATATTAAGTTCAAGTAGCAGTTATTGTGTTGTTGTCTGGTAGGTGCAAATAAATAAATAAATACTTCTTTATGGGCTGAAGTTGCCATGGTTGGTTTGAGATATTTTGGGAGTTTTAGCTGATCACTGATGAATACTTCACTAAAGCATGAATTTTCGTTGTTCATATTAGTGGAATCTATAGATGAACTCCTTTTATCGAATAAGAGACAAGAATGTGATTCTGTACATTCCAGTTGTAGAATACTTCCCCTGTATCAAGACAGTATTAGTGTATGGTAATATGTTCCTGTGAGGGTAATCAATATATTGTGAAGGGCTTTTCTAGCATTCAGGTGAAACTGCAACAACTACTTGTTGTTCTTCTAATAGGTTACATTATGCTTATAAGAAACATAAAATAATTAGTCTGCTATCCGTACAGGTTTCAAACTGTGACACACAGGGCCAGCATGTCAATCCATAGACAACCAGGGCTTTCCCTAACCTTAACCATACTAGTTGTAATGCACAATTGAAAACAAACAGCATAAACTCTGATGGAATGTAATCTGGGATTTTGAAGAAATGTTCAAAATCTATGATTTTGACCTGTACCTGGGTTGCTTGATCAAGGACAGTACATGCTGAGTGTTAAATGAAAGATTCTTGTGGAGTTGAACATTATACATGTACTTTTAGTGCTGGTGGGGCTACAGCTAATAAATGTAAAATTCAAAAAGTATGTGTTAATCCTAATCCCTTGACACTTCTCACATCGTAATTGCTCAGGCATGATACTAGATTTTTTTTTACTGTACTATCTCCAGATACTGTGTACAACATTGGCCTGTGGCTGTGAAACGTCATCAATAACACCATGACAGAACGTAACAAGGCAGTCTCAGACACAATGTTGGGTGGATACAATCACATTTATGTTCAGAATCATATTATGTGCTCCGAGTTGTGGAACCACCCATAAACAGCGGGGTTTACGCTCTTTATTGTCGGCCACAGTGTGGATGCAGCTGTTTAAAAAATGGCAATAACAGTAATCTGGGTGGCTCTGACTGCTAGTCAAGTGTGAGCCGCGATAACGTCTCTCTCTTTCCCTCTTGCTGCTCTTTTCTCTCCTAATCTCCTCCTTGCTGACTGGCTGGCGGTTAAGTGACGGTTTCTCTTTCGTTTGAGGTCCCTACAGGGCTTGGAAACAGTAGCGATGGACCCTGCTAAGAAATGGTGTGGAAATTGCTTTCTGCTTTTCTCCAGCCATTGCAAGCTTAGCAATTTACACCTGGGTGTCCCCTACCTTCCACTTGACACAGGGTGAGAATACTGAATTTCCAAAAAAAGGATTGAGAAAGAAATGGAGAGAAAAGGGAGAAAGGAAGAATCATATCTGTGGAAGAGGAGGAGATGGGATGCGGAAAGTGTGTCTGACTGTAAAAGAATGAAGAGTAAACATGAGATGGAGAGAGAGGGAAATTGGGTGAAAAGATTCTGAGAAGGGGAATGAGGCCAAACCTGCTGCTTAAGTCAATGACACATTGAGAAACTCCTAAACGGTCCTGTTTTCTATGTGAAACAGTCTCTCCATCCATCTTTGAATCCGTGTATTCAGCTTTCCTCATTTACAAGTTATTTCCTCCATTCCCACTCATTTCCCCAGACACACGTTTGCTGTTTTTCCTTGAGTGTGAAACAACCTCAGTAATGTTGCCCAAACAGTCTGTTGCCAGCAGCGACTCCCTGGACAGCGAGCGAAAACACCTGTCACTAATCATAAGTCATTTGTTTTGTGGGTCGTCTTATTTTGTGGTGTGAATTCACGGGTACATTATCGCTGCCAAGGGACGCACAACTGTTGGTTGTTAACTGTTAGTGGAACAGATCCAGGATTTTTTTTTTCGGGGATGCTGTGTCACCTTACACCTGCAGCAGCTGTGACTGTTTCCTGTAGTTTTACTTTTATTTGTCAAGCTATTCATTTTAATTAGCGTGATGAGCTTATGGTGGATCAACCCAGGTCGCTTGCATACAATACGGCACTTCACTGGACAGCTTTAACCATATTCTTTGCAGTATAAAAATAAATAATAATCAAGTTCACACAATTAGACGGTTGGTAAGTTGTTACTCTTCCTGGTAACTGCTGGCTTTAAAGGTCAGAGCTGTTTCCCTCATCTCCTTCAGGTGCTGGGTCTGAGGTTTGCCACTGGCTGGGCATGATGCAGAGCTGCAGTCACACTACTCTGATTTTGTTTTGTACTAAAGCACTCCACTCATCTGTATTTTAAGCTATTAATTTGAAAAACTGGGTACAACATTTGCCATAAAATTTAACCTTTTGATCCTCACCAGTGGTCCACTCATTGCTGACCTTAAAAACATCAGCAGCTCTAAAAAGCAGAGATATAACAACATGTAAGAGAAAAGAGAAATGTAGAATGAAACTGATTAAGATCCAGACATAAATCATTACTACATTAAAAACATTAAAAACATTTTAGTAAAATGAGACAATCGAGTAACAGTCAAACTGAACAGCAGGTAGACTACAATATTGTGTTGTGAGAAGGTAAACAACCCCCAATCCCTCTGAGAATCTGAATTTGCATGCGTGACTGTACCAAAACAGAAACAGAAATCCAGTTAGTCTTTTTAAGTTTGACAACTAATTCATATTGCTATTCAAGGCAAAAGGGCAAACAAATTTACTAAAAACAGTAAAATTTCAGAGAACTAAAGGGACTTGGACAACAAGAACTTTTGTCTCTCTCTGTAGAAAGAGCTGGAGGTAAGTGAACCTCACAAGTGCGAGCTGAACTTAAGCTGTCTCGTGGCTTTGCACTGAAACCTGGATGAACTGGTGCCCTCGTGGTACTGTTTATCTTTTTGCTCACCATCGTGAGACAGTTTTTAAAGGTATTCTTTCTCCCACAATATGATGTCAACAGGCCACCAGGAAAGACTGAAGTTCTGCATTGTGAATAGACATCAGCATTGCACTTGTACCATACAATACAGGTTGCTGCTCTCAAGTCACTCTGATTTAATCACATAGCAAAATAGAGGAAATGGCAAGTAATATAGCAAGTTGAGTAGTATAAATGTTGTTTATTGGCCCAGACCGGATAATCAAACTTTGAAACTGATGTTGCCTCAAGACCGTTCCCTTTCACTGATCAGTGTGTTCAGTAGTGGTTAAGATGTGTATAATTTGGGAAACTTGGATACCTGTAAAATCTCAATGCTGCTGTATGATTTTAGTAGTCAATGTATTGAACACTGTTCACAGACTGTAACAGACTTGGTCATAATCAGTCCAACAACTGTAATGCCCCTTACATAAACATGCTCAAAATCATGCGTGGCCTAAACATGATGCAATATACGGTGGGGCTGGCTTTGTGCGTGTGTTTGTGTGTGGCATTAAACTCGGATGTAAATGGATGTGCTGTGATTGGCTGTGTTGTTTATTCATAATCAGAATGATCTGAGCCAAATGTAAAACGCAGCAGGCCATCAGTTGGAAAGTCTGAGTAGAATAGTAATGAACGGGGTAAATCAGGAACGAAGGGAAGGCAGTAAGAATGCTAAACTGTGAAGGTTGCGCGCGTGTGTGTGTGTGTGTGTGTGTGTGTGTGTGAAAGAGAGAAAGCGAGGGTTGAAATGTAAACTTGACTGATGAGCAAGGGTGAGCAGGAAGGAGCAGGAAAGAGATCAACACATGCATATTCTATGCTGGTGCTCACTTGTACAGACGCTCTCTCAATTGAATTAATACATATGATTGCACATACATATGCATGTGCGATGGAAAACTCTTGCTTAATTATGAAGTGAGGGTATCATGAGTTGATCCCAATGGCTACATACATGGGACACTATACACAAAAAGACATGGATGAAACAAAATTGCTGATTCTAAAAAACTGAAATAGCCTGTTTATATCTATCTTGCCAGCCAGTTAGACAAACACTGAGATATCTTTTTCTGAGTGTGTTGTGATTCCTGCAGCAAGCAGTTCTGAAGGCCCCTTAAAGACTGCCTCAATCTTCAGCTGGTTTCAGAGTGCCAAATAATACGAGGCAGCCATGCTGACAGAATCTCAGAGAAACAAATTTAACGTTTTCAGCCAGCTCGAAAGAAATTAAAGAGAGAAACAGAGATGATGAGCAAAGACAAAGACAAAGGGAAAGAGAGAGCGAGTCTCTTTACTGAGAGGCAAAGTGAAGCAAAGTCAACATCATCAGTTGACAGAGAGGAAGTGGGAGAGAGAAACAGAGAGACGGCCATGGATAAATAAAATCGCATAAAGGCAGAAAGGGAAAAGCCTCACAGCAAAGACCTCCTGGAAGAAAAGCAAGACAGGGAGGAGCAGAACATCTTTGTGAGGATAAAAGAAGAAGTGTAATCGCCCAGTTGTTTCTTTTTTTCCCAGAGGCCCCTTAGAAAACAACTGGCGCTTTAAGCTTGGACAGATAGCAGACACAGGGATGACGGTTAGAGAGGAGAAGAATACCGCAGAGGGTTGGGAGGCTCACACACACACACATTCCTACACATGCAAAAGATGTGGCCACACACAGAAAGTGAGACAAACACACATTCTTTCACACACACACACAC
>NW_023339663.1:19863153-19870377 GCF_004916995.1 Morone saxatilis | reverse complement strand
ACACACACACACACAAACATGTGCACGAAGGCACATTTTCATTTTAGCTTTCTTTGGTACAAAGGGAACAACGTTCATACAAACACACATACACATGCGGGCACAAACAGTGTATATCTCTCTCTTCTTCCCTCCGAGTCCCTGTGGAGCTGTGATGATGGAGATGGAGAGCAATGTGTATTGACTGTGACTGTGACACAAAGCTGCATCCAGCACAGGAACCTCAGAGGAAAAAGGGCTGTGCTTCAAAAACACGACCAGTCTCCAGTCCCCCGCTCCAACACTAGCAGGAAATTTTGTGAAGTGAGCAGAAAGTCTAACGGTGCAGCTTCAGCACTGTAGACAGGAATAAGGTGAAGATTAAATCTGTCCATCAGATTACACGACTAACCACAACAAAAATTGGACATCACAGTTTTCTAATTATTAAATGTTTGCTAAACAGATTTAATATTAAGGTGTAGAAGAGTACAGACAAAAACAATCCCATTCATGAGACAGGTGAGTAGGAGTGGGATGAGTAGATCCAAAATTGCAAATAAACTCCTGCACAATGTCTAACTTGCTTTAATACATTATCTTTTGCAACATTTCAGTGCTAGATCTTCATCAGGCAAGTAGTCTAATGAAGGTTTTCCAAATCACATACATGTAGCATACTTATAATAAAAAATGTCCAAGGGACAAACACTGCCAAAATTTACATATGATAAATAACAATACTTATGTAGTAATATAGTATATATGTAATAAAGTAGGGAATTAAAGTAAGTTTTACTCTAGTATTTTTGTCCAGGAGGAGTTATATCTTTGTAAGAAACATTAACAACAACACTGAAATAGCGAAGTAAAATGTTTCACATACTAATGTGAAGAGTTACATAATCACATGGTGTTAAAATGTATTTATCTTACATTTCTTGCAGACACACATTTGCATTTAAGGACATGATGCTCATTTCACAGCCAGGCTTATTTTGTCTGTCTTTCTGTCTCTATGTCTGTCCCTACACCTGTCAGTGTGTTGATTGAGTTACCTTGGATGTTGTTTATACAAGTGACTCCACCTGACCATCCATCTGTGCTGAATGACTAAAGCATCAGGCCTTGAATGCACTCAGACTTGTACACTTGTACACTATTTAGTGTACTTCCCCAATGTCAAAACAAGCTAATTTCCACATCCACATTTCAGTGTCCACATTTTGATGGCCTGTTGCTGCACCAGCAACTCCTACAACTTGGTCAGGGTGACTACACAGTGGGTGGTCAAACTGTGGGTAGAGTAAACCCTATGCAACCTCCTGTTCTAGGCTTTCATGGGAGTGTGAAAAAGTACGGCTGGCATCATCATGTGTCACAGAGGTTCCAAATGTCTGTCTACTCCCTCCCCACACACCCAGAGGACCTGGACACCAACTTACACTCTGATATCTCAGCATCCAGGACTAGCTTGTACATAGTGTGGAAATACCACACAGTGGATGTGTTATCATGAATGGGGCATTTCTTTCCAATGTAACACCACAAGTGCAGTTAGATAATAAAATCTTGAAACTAACATTGGTTTTGGTTATATCTTAAATTTGGCAAGTTAGCTGGGCATGCTCCAAAATCTTTATAATTCATAATCATAATTCATCTAAAGCACCATGAAAACCACTTTGACAAATGTAAAGCTCAATGGGACTACCATGCCTGGTTGATAAGCTATGATTAGAAAAGCTATGAGTAATATTGGTATGTCCTATAGACTGGCAAACAAATTATATCAGCAGTGAAGAAAATAGTGTCAGTTACAAAAACAAATCCCTCAGCAGGTGTTCAACAACATTTTTATAGTCCTGGCAGCATCTCAATCCACTATTGCAGCTCAAATGGTTTAGCCAACAGATGTTCCCCATAATTGAAGCATTTAGTGCTCCTGTTTTGAGATGCAACACTGGTGATTATGATACAGTTGCTAACAGAATAAAACCTCACATCTCAGCTGTGAATTAAACATTTTGTTGATGGTTTGGTTACAGTCTTAAAGCAGGTCCTGCTGTGAAACACTACATCTGGTAGATGTCAACAGCCAGTTCCTATCAACGACATGACAGAGATAAGAACTCAAACAATGCTGGTCTCTGATCTGATTAGAAAAAATACGTCAACTTGTTGTGTTTTACAGTATCTGCTTCTGAGATGGAGAGTCACCTAAATCACTTCTATTTGAAGGACAAAATCCTACACACTGGAAATTTTTTGTCAACATTTAATGGCCTGAAATACAATTAAGGCAAAAACCCCAAAAGCTGCTCTGCCCTGCCAACTATATTGCTGTAATTTACCCACATACTGTAGAAGTATCTTTCAAGTAACACAAAACCTTATATTCTTAGTATGGTTTGGCCCCAGTGGGAATCAAGCCCATAGCCTGGTAATATTTATGCCCCAGTCTTTCCCCTGAGCTACAGAGGACCACATGACCGTGTTTGAAAGTAACAAAAAAAAATGAAATTGCCTTAAGGTGCACTGGGAGCCAAGGTGGGGAAATTAAGCAAATGTGAAAGATATTCCTTTCATTCCCCTGGGTGACAGATGAAGGATGAGTGTTGGGATAAAAAGGGATCAGAGGCGAGAGGAGGAATAATAAGGATCTGCCCTGACTATCCACCTCATCTCTTCACCCATCTACAAAGCCATAGTACTGCTAATGTTACTACAGCTTCCTTTACTACTGCTACGAATAAAAATATCTCACTTTTTCAATGATCCCCTTAGGAAAGTCTTGTTTTTCTCTTGACCCTTGCCAGGAGGCCACGGTGCAATCAGCAACAGAACAGTACCCTGCTGCTTAAAGGGAATCAGAATCTTGCTGTTGAACACCTCAGCAATGTGAATGCAAGCTAACATGGGCTCTTCTTCCCAGGTCTTCAAGCTGAAAGGTAACTTCCCTACTCACTATTTGAATTGAAAATAAATCCGACTCATTCCTGATCTTCACCTTTCTATCCACGAACTTGAATTCTCTCTCATTTCTGCCCAAATCCTCTTCACCTGATCATTTTTGTGTTTCTGTCTCTGTCACACTCAGCTAACACAGATATCTAATAGGAGAGCCTGCTCCCTGGTTGAAGGGTTGAGAAAGTGGCAGAAACTAAATAAAATGGCAGAAACTTTAAAACACAGTGAAATGATGTGGTTCTAGATTCATTAGATTCATTAGTAAAATGTGGTAATGCTTAGGCGCTGCACGCTGTGTAACATTATGATTATTATTACGCACATGGTGCCTGACGCACAGCACGTGATGTGTATGCAACGGCGGTGCTGACTCTGTTGCACCTGTAACAGTGATGTGTGTCATCACTAACCGCTGTGAAATATATATGGTGTTCCACCATTCATACAATATATAAACTTTTAATGTGTAATAGTAGAAAATGTAAGGTTTGCATTAATAGGATTAAATGTATGCATCAATTTTTTGTGAATCCTTTGTGCCTGTGAAGGGAATTTGAATGCGGCACAGGAATGGCGGACCCTGTCACTGACAATGTAAATAAAATTAATTGGTGAGAAAAATGTTGACTGTGGAGGTTATTAGATTTTATGAAAATCCTAAAGATATAACTTTTAAACTGGAATGTGTCAAAGTTTAGAAGGTGTTGCTTAAGGATTGTGAAGTAGGTACGTTTGTCATATCATCAATATAAAATATCTCTTCATCATCCTTTCTCATGTAAGACTGCTTCCCTGCTCTTCATGTCTTGCTTTGTTTCAGTTTTACCTTATTTGCTGTTTGAGTAACAGCAGCAGCAAGTGTCGATTGGCAGATATAAAAAAAGATTCTCTTAACACTAGTTCTTAGTTTGCTGAAGTTTATTACAAACCCTTTGTTAGTTTATTGATGTTGTTTTTTTGCTTGTTCCTAATATTAAATATGTAGGTATTTTAGGCTTTAGTTGGACTAAATGGCGTTGATTATTCCTCACATGGTATGACATGCACATAGTACCATGCCTAGATGTCCAATTCTTGGACAACAAGTTTTTTAACAGCATAAATCTCATAATACAGATGTCACAGCTTTCTCTCTTTTGTGTCATTCAAATTCTACCAAAATAATGTCTCAACTTTCAGCTGTGAATCTGTGGCACAACCTCTGGCAGACAAAATATATTTCTCACCTCTCAACGATCACTGTTTTCACATTCAGCACGTCAAGATGTCTTTCTCTCCCTCACTTTTACAAATCTCAAACAGAATTATTCAGTCATCGCCTGTGGCTATGAAGACAAAGCAAGAGGCAGAAGGAGGATGAGATAGTGAACAAGTGAGTATAGCAGAGACAGAGAGCGAGAGAGAGAGAGAGAGAGAGAGAGAGAGAGAGGCTGTTTATCTAAATCATTCTTTTAACCAACAGGGCTGGTGTGTGAGGATGTGAGTTGGAGAAAATGTTTTGGCCAGATCAAATAACTAGATAGTGTATTTGGTGTGGTATTTGGTAATTTAGAGCTCTCTCAGTTTTCTCTTTTTTATTCAGATGTTTATATGGGCATCAACTCTCTTTACAGCTATGTTTCAGAGACCCTTCCTTAAAGAGGGGATTGTAGACCTAAAGCTACAAAGAAAGCCTTTTTTTTCTAGCATGGGTTAAATTTAAATCTCATGTAGTGTTTCTGGTTGTCTGTCAGGACTGGATGTTCTCAACCCCAGGGTGCCACAGAATTCACTTTACAATTACCTTTTACCCAGCAGGGGGCAGGAGAGACCCTCAATAACTATAACTAGCAGCACCCTACCCTCCAGTTCAGAGGTGCTTAGGAATTGACAACACTCAACACTTCTTCATTTCTTTCTTTTTTTATCTTTATAATCAAATGTGGGGCTCTGTAAAAAGACAGAAGCTGAGCACTCCAGATTAAATAATGACCATATTGATTAGCCTTCCCTTAGTATTAAACATTGTAGGTCTGGAGAAATTCTTGTCATAAATTGCAGGATAATGATTTTGGAAATGCTGGTTTTGTTTAGGTAGATGGTCTTTTTATCATTAGACTAGCGGCAATGTAAGTTTATATTTGTATTTGCATTAAATAAATGCTCCCATCTCCATCTGCCACGTTGATCACGCTTTTTCTTGCATTACAAAAAAACTGCCTGTTGTTACTCCAAAGCAAAGGTAATTTAAAAATCTGTAAAAACTTTGCAACTCCATTAGACCATTACACCTGCTTCAAATGTTATCAGCCCTTTAAATGACCATTATCAGTTGTTATTGGGAGCATGGATTTGAGGTAGTATGGCCCTTTTCTACCTCCTAATTGGCTCAGTAGGTTGTTATCTATCTACTGGTAAGCTGGATGTATTAGGGTGGAGATAATGATGGGAGCAATGAACAAACATACTGTAATAGGCTATAAAGAGTCCATGTAAGGAGGACGTTGAAATGGATAGGATAAAAAACAAACACAGTACTTTAACCCAACGTGACCGCTGTTTCCCCCATGTGAAACCAAAAGTCAGCGTTGACTCATTTCAAGTTACCTACGTTAAGCAAGTGTTTTGGTGCTTAAACCTAACCAAACTGTGACCTCAGCAAGCTTTATTTTTGAAGTGTAACTGGACTTGGAAATATCAAAAATAAAGCTTGCTGAGGTGACCACAGAATGAAAACAAGTTGAAAATGTGACCATCAGCCAAGCTGCTCTCAGTGTATAGGTATTCTTTATCACGTCCATGTTCCCCTTGTTCTCTCATCTTTTAGTCTGTCCAGGATTAACAGGCTGGAGATGAGGTGAAGGGATTAAGGATTGTTTGCTGAAGAGACGGTCATACAGTGTCTCACAATTTCAAGTAGGGCTTCAGTGGCTGAGAGAGAGAGATGAACAGAGTGACTAAGCATGAGCACTTGCATAACTCCTCGCCTGCAAGGTTCATCTGGCTTATCAGAATTCCTACAATACACACATGAATGTATTGCAGATGCATATAAACTGTAAATATTTACAGGCTGGAATGGTTGTGTAATGAAGGAATGCCACAATCTTCGGGGTTCGGTTCACCTTGGAATGTGATGTTGCTTGAAGAAGCTCTGGCTTTGCACCTCCTTGTCGGAGCAGGCGATGTAATTCTGGATTTTGTTGTGTGACTTTTTACTGTTTCATATAGTTTGACAACTCTCTGAATTATTAGCTTTTGCTATCATTAAGAGTTTGGGTTGTTCAGTTTTAAGCTTTGACAAAAGCATGTCCAAGTTCACAAATCAGGCAACTCTATCTTTGATCAAAAGAACACAGAAAATTTTTAACTTTTTAAAGTATGTTTTATTAATTGGACAGTCTACAGTGGCCAGTGTGAGTGACAGAGAAGATGGGAGTTAGACAGAGGGTGGATGACATCTCACAATAACTGTCAGTCGAGTTCAAAGACATTACAAGTACCACAGCCCACCGAGCCTTCCGCATCTCCAAACAGCTGCCAATCGGAGGCAGACATGACACTGTGCTATCCTCTGATTATATCCACTCTAATTTTTAGTGGCTTCAAATGGAGCTACCTGAATTGCTACCTGTTGCTAATAATCACCAGTGGGATTGATATCAAGAACTGGATGCATATTGGACTCAGTTTCACATTATCAAGATTTATAGTGATGTGTTTTTGCAGATATACTGAGAGGTTAGCAGCGTAACTATAGTATATGCAGGTGATGCAGTTGCATAGGGGCCCGCAGCAGTCATATATAATATCTGCACCGCTGCTATAATCTTGATTGACGTGAGCTGAACCTGCATCATATGCAGCCAATCAATTTACATGTTATCGCAGTAGGTATTTATTGTAGTCAGTGAGCTAAGCTTACTCCCTGGAGTCTCTGTCTCACACTTGATGTTATTCACATTCAATAACAATAACAATAACATGAAACACTTTTACATACAAAACATTTTATTGGACAATAGGTCCATGTACATTTATGTTGTACAATAATCAAAATCAATCTACACACTTACAATGCCTATGAGCAGACAACATCTCAAGGTGGTGCGCCGTCAGGCCGCCAGGCTGGTCCATGACTGTCTTAGCCTTGCTATTATGACTCATAGCACAGCTATCTGTTTAATGTAGGTATCAACTGTACAGTGCATTTCACTGTCACTGGTTGTTTTAAAGCTGCATGCTTTCACTTCTTTAATTCGCCACTGACATTACATCATGTTATGTCTGATTGTG
>NW_023339663.1:19852720-19863090 GCF_004916995.1 Morone saxatilis | reverse complement strand
GTAGTAGACACAGTGAGCCGTAACACCCCACATTTAAACAGTTGACATTAGCCTTTAAAATGGCAGGTTAATGAGAGGTAGCTATCATTGTTCATGCACATGATGGAGCTGTTACTGTGGATTACATAACCAGTAGCAATAACAAGGTCAACACAGCTGGGCGATGACATTATAAGATATCAAATCAAAGGTCAGCTGACTTTGGCTTTTCTGTACTTCAATGATGCAATCAAGTACCAACCAAACAAAAGAGTAGGTACTCAATTTAATTATTTTCCACGCACTGATTCTTTTCAGTGCTTTCAGCAAGGGAATGAAAAGCATTATAAATACAAAACAGTAGAGGATATTAAATGATAATACAGGAAGGATATTTCATTATGTCACTTTCCATTACAACATGGTTGCAGATTATACTTGCCCATTGTCCAGTTTCAGTCGTTGCTTACAATCAGGGCTATTCCCTCAAATGATGCTTTGATGATGAAAAAACCTCAACTTTTAGTTATTGGGCTATTAAAAATGATTACACTTTTCTACAACAGGGAACCTACATAGGTTGCTCCTGGGTGATGCGAATAGATGCAAATATGCATCTCTATCAAATAAAAAATCTACATGACATGATTCTCAACAAGACATCAAGGATTAGAAATGGGACACTAACTTATTGCTGCTGTCTGTGGGCGCCTGCAGCTCTATAATTCAATGTAAAAAAACACTCCAACAGAAGTAATGCAAAGCAAAAATTCACTTGGCATTTGATCTGAACATATTATTGTTGTTATTGTTAAAATGTCAGTATGCTCCAACAGGAACTTCAACCCCGCATTCATACCCACTTCATGCTGAAATTGGCCAGGTGTGTGAAGGTGAGATAGTAAGCAGGGTTTAACTTCTTGTGCTCTCTTTTTTCATTCATTACACAACTATTTCTGTCATCCCTTGTATGTATGAGTGCAATGCCATCAGTGCCTTCCGGGAACAATAGTCTATTGATTATTATTCCAGTTTGAACTTTGATTTGGCTACAATGGCGGGCTTTTCATTCCACCTTGGGACCATTCAGAACAGTTATACACTTAAACTTAAACACTGCATTCAGATGTGGTTGGATTACGCGTACAAGCTCACCCTGACTAAGCTTTTGTTTATCATTACGGTTAGTTTCCAAATGCTTCCTGCATGTGCACATGATCTATATTCATTGTCACATGATGATATAAGTAACATTTCTATCTAGTTATGGTCACACACAGTGATCTAGACACCCTTCCCTCCTTCTGTTACACACACACACATATTCATCTGCTCTGCCATCCTGGCCTGTCCCCGGCTGCTGGCTGTCCTCAGGTATTGGTGGTATTTGTAAAGAGCCTAATTGCCCAAGTGTCTAGAAAGTGGCCGTTGAGAGTGTGGCTGGCTAATGAGCTCCCTGGGAGAGGGTCAGTAGTTAGCTGAAGCAACACTAGGCTCTGTTCCCTGATAAAGGTCACATACCTCCAGGGAAAAATGCCACAGCATGATGTGATGACCGAGGAAAGGGGACTGGCCAGCATATCACTTGCCATTAAACAAAATGAGTGAACCATAGAGGAGATGAAATTCTTTTGGATGAGGGTGGCAGGTCTTGGCAGTGCAATCCACTACAAATACCCAGAGCCACACAGAGCAGACAAACTGCTGTGTAGTAGCAAGGGCCTGAGAGAGGACAGGCAGGACATGAGATAATAAGGACCTGAAGGAAAAACTGAGGAACTGAAAGAAGATCATAAATAGAAACAGGTAACACTTAGTACTGGTGTCTGATCTTTGACACCTGATGTTTGGATCCAAAAAATTAATTTGCAACAGATTTGAAAATTGGGATCACATTTTTGACAATTTTTGCATTATTTTCCACAACTTTTTAAAGGTACAATATTTAATTTCTGCCACTAGGGGGTCTCTTACATGAAAACAATAACAAAAGTTTGTTGATGGTGTGAAGTAGCATGGGATCATGGGAGTTCTTGTCTTCACCATCACTACCATTGCTGCAGTCAGCTTCTCCCAGTTAGGATTCCTTCAGTGTTCACTGTTCCAGTATAAAAACTGAATAAAACAGTCTCACCTAAAATATCGGTGTTTCTCCAGCGCTGTTTGGCGGAAAAAGGACGCCCTGGAGGGCCTGCCTGCTGAGGTACTGCTAACGTTTGTTTCTCTGGTGACTTAAGATGTAGACGTTCCAGAGGTTTTTACCGAATCATCTGTAATAGCCTCCTCTTCTCCGAAACAAACGGACCTAGTGCTTAGAAGGCAGTGTGTCTCTAAGCTGTTCTGCAGACAAAGGACGTCCTGGAGAGCCTGCCAGCTCAGCTTGTTTCTCTGACAACTCCAGACATCCAATGACTAAAATCCATCTGGTGAAAATATAGTTAAAAGCATCCAACATCTAAAAAGTATTGTAAAAATGTGGCTTTAAACTGGATAAAAAATCCATTTATGACAGCTTCTGGCAGAAAAACGCATGCACAAAGGGGATATGACACCATTGACAGACGACTGGTAAAACGCACAATTACCTGAATAAAATTACATATTTCTATGGGTTTGAACATTGTTGGAAAATTTGGGATAATGTAAGTACACAACTCACCAAAATATATGACATAGCTCTAGTGTTTTTAGACATTTTAATGTGGAAATCTTACATATTATAGCTTTAAAGAACTCACTGAGTGGGAAACCAGGAAATGAAGCCGGTCTTTCTTAGCACTGAGTGAGATAACGCTGCAGAAATGCAGCCAGACCAAACACAGTTATGAATGTGAAGGCCATGACCGGTTTATTTGAGTGTGATATAGATTTGATCCTATTTTATGTTTGAGGCTTTCATCTCCGACCAAAAGAGCTGGGATTGACTCTCATGGAAAAAGTTTTGACAGTTTGTAAAAGGCATTTTTACAAACTGAATCACTCAAAAATGTTCAAGGAATAAAACAGAAACACTTCTGGAAGGAACCTACAGGCAGTGTAAAAAATGCTGCTAAAACGGACCTACCTGGTTTAAGACTAATTAATGATTTACATTGAGAAAGGTCCTAAAAGCCACTTGTCTCATCCTGAATATGTGTTTCAGCTCAGTACCACAAACAAAGTGTAAGCCAGGTGAAGGAGGGATGTTATCAGTCACAGCCAATAAACCCATTAAGGCCATTTGCATAGAACATAGGTACTGCCTCACTTGCTCGTTCTTTCTTTTGTGTCTTTTTGTTATTCTGATACCTTGCTCACCTTTTCTCCTCATTAGACTCTCACACGCGGTAAACTAGAGAGAGAAAAACAGTCCAGAAGCTTTAGTGTGTGCGGGCTGACAACAAAAATGGGAAAAGTAAAAGCATCAGCAGCCTGATACTAATGGAACGAGTGGAAAACACTAATGAATCTCTAACCTCCTCTTCTCCTTTCCTCACCCTGCCATATTCTCTCTTGCAAACTTTTTGTCTCTCTCACTTTGTAATTTGCTCACCCATGTACTCTGTCACAGGTTTTATTCCTCAGGTACAGAAACCCCATTAACAGCTGCAGCCAGAGCTCTACTGCCATAAATAAACCAATATCAACAAGTAGGACTGTTCTTTGTACATGTGTTTTCCAATTATTTAAGTATTATTCATATTTAGGCATAAAAACACAACTATAATCCACTTCAATTCACTTTGGTCTTGCTTTTCTTAACAAGAAACCCCAAACTTTTTTTTTTCATGATGTGAAGCCCCACAATTTCCTTTATATTCTTGCCAAACACTTGTTCCATTAGTGGTGTTTTTTCTTATCTTCCAGACAGCCATTGGTTTCCATTAATTTTCAAACATGAACGAACTTGCCAAGACTCCAAGCACAGTGATTCATGGCAGTGAATCTATCTTTTTATTTTATAGTAGTGGTTATAGTAAGTTATGTGTTTATGGCAGCTATTGTATTTGTACATGAAATTCCGATCTCTTGAAAAACTTCAAGATAGACAAAGATCCAGGGGGAGAGAAGGAAAGTGATAGAGACAAGGAGAAAGAGAGCAAGATATTGGGAGAATACGAGTCAATGGCGGGAAACAGAGAGAGAGTGAGGTTGCTGCAGAGGGCTGCTTGATACAGATTGTGAAATTGATGTATGACAGAACAGATTGGTGTTGCCTCTCAAATACATCTGAATTGAATGTTGTCAGGAGGAGGCAGATTACAGCAGAGACTGTGCAGCATCAAGCCTCCTGCATTAAATGAAGACGTGTTTATTTTCAGATGAGAGAATGAGTGAGAGAGAACGTTTGTGTGCCGATGCGTGTGTTTGCTAAATCTGTGCTAACAACCCTGTATGCCAAAGGTCTGAGGATATAACATGTATATATATACACATGTATACTTGTATACAGTTTATAAATAATTGAAATACAATAATCCATCTTCACTTGGTCTGGGGGTGGGTTTCTGTTCTCCAGGTTTCTATCAGATTTACATCACAATCCAGACAATAACCAGAAAGCAGTCACGTGTGTTTTGTTTGAGAGAGAGAGAGAGAGAGAGAGAAAGAGAGAGAGAGAGAAACAGGCAAGACCTCGGCTCTCTAGTGTCTCTGCAGCCGCAATAAAAAATCAAGACTTTCCACCACGCACACACGCCACAGTCGCAGGTGGTGTGAACCAGGGGTTACTCGCTTGATCAATGATGCACGAGGAACAGTGCAGGCCAGTTTTGGTGAATGTGATAATATCTTGCTTTTGCAAAGGTGGTTTGGTAGTTATATACCGGTAAGTGATAATACAGGAAATGCTACTGATCCACAAAAACTAGCAATATAACTAATTATGTTTTCAAATGAAATAATGCAGTTACCATTACTTTAAATTGGATTGTTACTCAAATTTCTCTTACTGAAAATAGTGGACAACTGAAGAAGACAGCCACAAGGCAATTGCACTGTATCCGAACGTATCCGCTTCATTTTCCAGTTTATAATCTAACGTCACCCAATCTTACGGTAGCCCAGGATAGTTCAGGCCATGTGAGCTTGCTTTCTGTTCTTAAAATACAATTTTTATGAACTAACTATTAACAAACCCTACTATTATCTCAACCAAAGTCTTTTCGTTACCTAAACCTAACCAACATTCACCCACTACCCCAAACACCTCCTCGCGACTCCACCATGACACAGAAATGCTGTGTTTCAAAAAAGGGTTATCTCTGAACATAACCCAGGCAGGTAATGCTGTCACCACAATGTAATTATGAAAACAATTTAATAATATACAATGTCTTGGAGACAGGGTTGTTGAAGAAAGACTTGTGGATCGTCCTACAGGAACTGTCACCGGCACTAAGGGCTGGGTTTCTCATTTCTGCTGATCACTTCAACCAATACCTCAGCTATTAGTATTATCTATTGTAACTGCTTGCTACCCTGTATAAACTCTGTGCTGTTTCTGAGTGCTTAGTCCTAGAAACTAAAAAGGCAAGTCAGCAGTTTGTAGGCCCCAACTGGCTTGAGACAGCAGCATTGTTGGGAGTAGCACCCACTGTGTTAGTGTTTGAGCATCTATAGTGCATTTAGATAGTCTGCTATCTTTGCAAATCAGTGGTGGAAAATAACATTTAAAGTACATTTACTAAATTACTTACTATACGAGGTTCTTGCACTTTACTTGAGTATTTTCATTTTATGTAATAAATCCAATTGAATCCATTATATTTCAAAGGGAAACATTTTACTTCACTAATTTTATTTGACAACTGTAGGTGCAGGTAGTAAAATAGATATTCTTTCATAAAAATGGAAAGATTAGATTTTATTTGTCTTTTCTCTCCAATTCTCAGCTCTGAGTAAGTTTCAATGCAATAATTGTTCACATGCATCTTTTGTGTAGCTCTGCTGGTCTTGTTGAACAAACAAGCTTCAAGATCCTCTTAAGTTTTAAGTCTGTGCATATCTTCTCTCATTATTAGTTGCAGTGCACAGCCAAATCTATTACAACAAACTAATTAAAAAACACTACTTCTACTACTACTACTACTTAAGTTTGCTTGTTTATTTTGTTCATCCTCTTGTCTGGATATTTTTCTTCTTCATAATTTTCATACCTAAACTTGCGTTTTTGTAAAAGTCGATGTGTGAAACTGTGATGTGCAGCAAGTCACAGCTTTAGTTGCTCAAAAAACATGCACCAACAGCATATTTACCTCACATTGTACTGCTGCAAAGAGTTTGTATCTTTAGAGACAAAAATATGTGCTGTAAGTGACAAAATCTTCAAAATATAATCTTTTATTAAACACATATAAAACCAGATGCAGGGTTTTGGGCAATGAAGGTTGCATGAGAATTCATTTCTTGGCTCTTTGTAAAAGCAAAGGCAATGATTGGATCCAACTGGTCCCAAGAGGAACTGAAAACAGTCTGAAGGAACAGCACATAGTGCATGTTTTTTCTAACTACCTGTGGTCTACTCAACTATACGTTCTTTCAGAATCTGTCTCATCTGGTCCAATTTTCTCAGTGTCTCTGCAGGTTTGGCTTGAATTATTTGGGGTTTGTTTTTCTGTCCATTCATAGTTAATGTTAGATAGTCAGGGCTCCTTTGGGTTTCTTACAATATTTCTGACTTATGAAGACCTTTGTTTTAATGGGCACCACTGACAATTAAGAGGCTCTTCATTTTAATATCGATTTAACATTTGGTGCACATTGAAAAACAGATTTAAGTCCCTGTTTGGAGTGTTGCCTCTAGACTCTTCTTGGCTTTGCCCCTTTCACACCATTGTCAGTATAATCTGGTGGCAGTGATATAATGCACTGACAAAATGGTGACATTTTAAACTTAAATTGACCTCCTTTCAGTTTGTCTCCTTGTCCCTCAATTTCTAACACACACACACACACACACACTCACCATATAAACAGAGAATGTTTGCTTAATGCTAGTGATGTGGTACTGATTTAATTGGAGCTGAGCTGATGTGGTAGATGAAGAGAGAGGGAGAGCTAGACAGACAGGATGTTAAAATGGAGGACACAGACAAAACACAGCTCATTCTTTGAGGAAAAGGTTGACAAAGACAGAGAATCAGTGGAAATCTTCAAAGTGATTCATATACAACTACAGATGAACAAGTAAACTGAGTTAATTTATTGCCATATTACCAATACTACATTCAGATCATTCATTTGTTTCAATTTTACAAAGCATCAGCCGAACACTTAGCATAATTTAATCCAGTTTGTGTTCAGCACAGCCTAATGCACTCTTAAATTGCATTTAATAAATGTTGAAATGACAAGTTGATATTTCCTGATTAGCGTCTTTCCTCTCTCTGGCACACTCCAGTAAATAGATATTTATTTGTCTCCAAGAGGGTTGCTTAAAAATGAAAATCTTGCTCTGTTCTATCAACAGAGGGACAATTACATATCTGTAAAAGCCGGATAATAAATGAATAAATAAGATAAAAGAATACTAATGCCTAACTACATACCAGAGGCAGTCGCCAGAGTTTTTAACTCAAAATCAGTTGACTCGTGAAGTCAACTGATTTTATGCTTGAATTTTACTTTGGATTCTCACTGATAAGGAATTTTTACTTACTGTATAACATCTGTCCAACCAGCCATTATTTTTATCCACCCTGGACAGGTCCCACTGAGGGCCAACACATACACAGACAAACAATTTCACAATAATATTCCAGGACATTCTTGCTGACAGCCAGTCAACTGCATGTAGAGCATGCAGCCAAATAATATACAGATCATTTGTTATTCCTGGGACCTGAACGTTGAACATTAAAAAATGACATCGCTGTCCAAAGCTAAAAAACCTACATTAGGACCCCATCCCAAATCATTCAGCTGTTTCTCTAAACACAGTGCCACATCATTAGGCATGATAGGCAGTGTAAAAAGCACTTTACCAAAAGCACAGAAACTAAATTTGCAGATGCAGTCTCCTCACACAAATTAGAAGCTAAGAAAATTGCCTTCCACATTTTTCCAAATAACAATGGACTCCAGCAGATATAAACCACATCCAACACCCATTTAAACTCATCAGTCAGTGTTCACAATCCTGATTACTAACCAGCCATTTCTGTCATTGATTGGTAAATGAATGTTGAGCTCTTTAATATGTGCTCATAGAGAACACCATTCTGAAAGCACTTTTTACAGAGTGATGATAATATAGTCTAGTCTAATAGTATAATCTAATGAAATTATCCCAAGTAAAGAGCTCACGATTTTAAATATTTTAAAGACAAATATATTTGCTGTAAAATTATAGGGTAATAGAAAAGAGCCACTCTTGCTAATTCCTGTTTTTTACAAAAAGGTTTTGACATGGATGAGTTGCCACAATTTGAGGAAAAATGCTGGCATAAAGGTCACAATGACAGCATGCAGAAATATGTATTTATTGCTTATAAATGTGTTATCCCTGTACCCCCCAATACCTGTGCAGAAAAACACTGTCATTGCATTCATCAAATCAATTTCTGACATGAGGAAAATGTAATAATATAAAAAAATTAATTACTCATGATTTATTTTCTTTTGTGTATTTGGGGTTTTCATACCAACATTTCTAACCTTTGATAGGAGGTCCTCGCTTAAACACTTAAACACACCAAAGCTTTCTTGCGGAATATGGTGGTTATTACGCATTTACTTCTCTTCAACTCTTTTGCCACTCTACAGCTCATCTCTCTCTCTCTCTCTCTCTCTCTCTCTCTCACACAACACACACACACACACAGTTTTGTTGGCTGGTGCACCTATTTGGCTCCCAGGGGTGTGTGCGGCGGTCAGAGAAGTGTTCCTGGACTCCCAGCTCCAATTAAGCGAACCGACAGTTGTGAAAGGGAGAGAGGGAGTATGGCCTCCTTGCAGACGCAGAAACACTCCAGCAGAATATTAATAACAACTAACATTTCAGCCATATCCTGCTATCTCCAATTGCAGCTTTGTTTATGGAAATTCACTACTGACTGTGTCTTGCAGATGTAAAAACAAAATAATTTCATGGCCCTAGAACATGCAGACAACATAGCTTGAAAATATGTTCTGAAATGTCAAAGACACAAGAAATTAAAAAAGAGAGAAAAAAAGTTGTACATGTTTTCATTTGAAGCAACCCAAGAATGTGACTGATTGAGATAAAACAAAAAATACATGAACATTCATGTAATCTGTGGTACAATACTTAGTGATACCTAAGCATTATGATTCACAAACAGGCATGTCAGGGGATTTTAATTTCACCCTGTGTTCAAATAAAAGTTATCTTGGTAACCGTTATACAAATTTGATGCTATAAAAAGAAATAATGTCTGCTTTGGATTTAATTGATGTCAGGAGATTTGGAAAACAAGAACAAATTAGATATACTTGGTTTATTTGTAGACACCATTTAATAGCCATTTCGGGAAAATTTTATGCTGACTATTGGATTGTTAAAAAAAACAGTTTTGGGTGAAACTCACAAGGGTGCAAGCTGTTGTAACTTTAAGCATTCATTAGAAGATTAAAAATTAAAAACAAAATACTTTATTGCAGATTACTTTTCCTTTAATATGAACTTAACCAGCCAGCATTGAGTCTGATATAGATTTAAGGCTTTTTGAGGCCATGCTATTAAATACACATCCTTTTGACATATCAAAGGACCGCCAGAGAAAAGATGATTTTGGAAAAAGCAGAAAACAGGCATAGTCACTCAGAGCATTCAGATAACTCCTTAGGTCTAGGAGATTTAGTTTTGTTGTATTTGGAACAGAATATGAGAGGAATTGTTAGCATGAGGTCACTGGTGTTATTTACAAGTTCAAAACTGTATGAATCAGATCTGTTTATAAGAATTTTGAACTAAGTTCAAGTCAAGTCTCAAATCTTTAGAGGTCAGTCTTTGACACTAAGGGTGAGTCCTGAACCATCCCTAACTATAAGCTTTATCAAATAGGAACGTCTTTAAAGCTACTCTTAAATGTGAAGAGGGTGTCTGCCTCCCAACCACAAGTGGAAGCTGGTTCCACAGGAGAGGAGCTTGGTAACTGAAGGCTCTGGCTCCTGTTCTACTTTTAGAGACTATAGGAACCACAGTAGCCTGCATTCAGAGAACGCAGTGTTTCTAGAGGGGTAATAGGGTACTATGAGCTCTGTAAGATATGAAGGGCCTGACCATGAAGAGCTTTATAGGTGAGGATGAGTGGAGGAAAACTTTTGAGCTACTTGTGTATAGAGCAGGCTATTTATTTATCATGATATGCTAATGATAATTTCACTATTTGAATTCATAATTTGTTTTATTTTGGGTCAAGCATCCTCGACTTCGACTCGGGCGGTAA
>NW_023339663.1:19848851-19852670 GCF_004916995.1 Morone saxatilis | reverse complement strand
GGCCTCTCTGTGATTATCCCTTACTTAGAACCTATATAGGCTATTCTTTACTCTAGCTCTTATATGTGCAAATTAGCTTTTTTCTCCTCTGTCTTTGAAACTTAATTTGATAGATGGTTGTATGGACTTAATGGGTTTTTATGATATCTCTGAGAGAAAATAAAAAGATAACTAAAAGAGTATAAAATAAAACCGAAACAGCATGCATGTTTTTATGTTATGGTAGTATTTATATATTATCTGATATTTCCCTTTATTGGTTCGTTTTTTTCCTGCCTGATTTTACCTTTTACAAAATGTATGAGCATAAAATACTAAAGATCCTTTGGAAATAATCTGCAGAAATAAAATGAAAATAAATATGTAGTCTATGGCAGGGCCGGCTCTAGCCCATTTGGTGCCCTAGGCGAGATGTCATTTTGGCTTTACTTTACCAGATTGCTCCAAAACCTCCTGGAAGCATGGCAGTAACCACACAGTTGAATGAAGCCACTGGTAATATCTTTATTTATTTATTTTTTCAATATTTTGTGGGGCTTTTAGCCTTTATTGGATAGGACGGCTGAAAACAGACAGGAAAGGAAAAAGAAAGGGGATAATATGCGGCAAAAGGCCATAGGTTAGATTCCAACTCATGGCCATTGCAGCGAGGATTCAGCTTTTGGTACATGGAACACCAGCTCTACCAGGTGAGCTACCAGGTCACCTGCTGTCAACTCAGTATCTTGAAATTTTATGTTTTTCATAAATGTCAACTATTTTAGTTATAGCTGAATATTACCATTGTCCACACTCACTCTGTGCTTTTTATAATACAGTATGATTGTGTAACTGTCATTGATCAAGTGGTATCATCAGTTGACTGAAATCAGGGTTAAACAGACTTAGAGACAGGGGAGATAAAATCTCTTATTCAGTGGTATCTTTCTTTGTTTTCGTATCAACTGTCAGTAATTCTCTGGCAAACAGATGCTGCTGTTCTTCAACTGACAAATGAAAGGCAGCATATTTACCCTCTCCTGGCAACACTTTATACTCAATACCTTTCACATTAAGGAAAAAAATATACATATAATGAGTTCACAAAAGACAAAGCCATGTTAAAATACAGTGAGTGACAAAAATTGAGGAACAGATAGTCTTTCAAAACTTAAGTTGGTTTACATTATTCAACTAAATGTGGTTTCATTTTTCACATTTCCATACAGAGATGCATCTTTTATAACTGAAGAAGTCTTCTCAAACTTCTCAGACTGAGTCACGTGTCTCCCTCCAGGTGTTGCCCATCAGCAGGTAATTCCCAGACAGATAGATCCTCCTCCTGTTGTGAAGCAGATGGCTCTAACCAGGACATACTGTTGCTGTCTCCCTTCTTTTGTCAGCTTGCTAATCAGATATTTATGAACAATAAACCTCCACATTCACATATCACTATTGTTGGATAAAAATAATATTTTCCTGGGTATAAAAAATAAACTGTGTAACCCAATTAACATAATTTAAACTTTTAATTCAAGAAATATATTTTTTATGTTATCTCCACCTATTATTCCCCAGCCTCCTAATCATCCTGAAGCACGTATACTGGAAATCGTCATGATTCAATTTTTAGGTTGAGTCTACCATTGTCAGTTATCCCCCCAAACCCTGCCCCGCGTCACAGGGCTCTCAAATGGATCTTTTTCCCTCTAGGCTCTGCCAACCTGTGGCCAGGCAACAGAGGAGCCATTTATCTCCTCTGCAGCATGCTGAGAATAATCTGGGATGTGCGTGTGCATGTGAATTGGTGTGTGTCTGCGTATGTGGTGGCAGGAGGACAGTCGTAAACACAACCATGCAGAACCCAGACGCCGGTGGGCAAAAGCTAGCAATAACAGAGCTAGGGAAGCTAATGCTCTGTGCGAGGGAGAATCCAACGTGATTTAGTAGCACCGTCAATGAGCTGGGCAAGGACAATGGTTCACTAGAGCTAGGTAGAGAAATGAGGACAGGGCTGGGGAAATGGGCAGAGGCTATGAGGAATATCAGGATAGGGGGTGAGGTAAAAGAAGGGGAGAGAGATTACTCTAGGTGTAGGCCTAAGGATATGGATTGTAATGTGGTCAGCCAAGGGATTCTGAGATATGGGAGATGGAGGGAGATTTTTCTAGGTATAGCGATGAGGTGGTGCCAGGTTAGGTGACTTGACTATGACCACATGCTTTGGATAAAAGTCACATTTAAAAGAAGGAATAGCGATAACCATTAAGATCCCCATGTTGATGGTTGAGCTCCTGAATTTCTCAATATGGTTATACAATATAGAAAGCCATAAGCATTTAAGTACCTTAAACTGCAGTTAACAGATGTTATTTTGTTAATGCAGAAGCACAGGCATTTCATGGCTTTGGTTATTAGGCTAATACTAGCACTGCCCCACAGTCAAGCATTAACTACGGAAAAAGTGAAGTTGAGAAAAAAACTGTTTAAAGTTGTCAGCCAGGTTGGGAGACTGCTTAACACATAGAAAGGTTGTATGGCTTTTATAGTTTTAGTTGTATAGTCTGCAGGTACTGCACTCTCTCTTTGGTTGATGTTCAGGAAACTATATTGGTTCATAGGAATTTAGTATAATCTCTCTTTTCTTTCAGTTTACTGTTAATATTTATATTGAAATTGATATAATAAATTAAGACATTTAAATATGTAATGAAAATAATTCCGAGCTGAAATAGCAGGTAAGCTAGGCTAGCTACCCTTTTAGCGATATTATTTTTTGTAGTTATCGCAGATTTTACATCGTTTTGGAGGAAAGATAATTACAAAATGCGGATGCTATTACACAATGCGGTGTTGTTACGTAAGGTTTTGCAATTGCATTTAAAACAGACGGCAGGTAGTCTGATTCCGGTCTGAATTCTGGCTTTGTAGGGCAGAGTACTTGGACCAACTTTTAACAGTTGGTCCACAGAGGATGCATAAGCAGTGCGTGGCGGCTGCCTTGCTGAACTGCACAGAGAGCATTTTGTGCTGCGGAGCTGCTGTTGCTAGACCTGTCTTTCTATTGAGTTTGCCTTTGATAAATACAATACGGTAAAAGCCTTTTTAACATATGAATGGATTCTGTCCACAGAAACAGGACAGAGCTATTAAATCTCAAACTGATACAGTTGTTTCATTTAAAAATGGGGCTTAAATCTTTTTCATGTCTGTGACATATTCTACATAGACATTAACGTCTACATTAAAACTGTCATAAAAGGTGTATAATGTTGCTGGTATAATGTTGATGTGAATATGAACAGACCCTTTTTCTGTCTGTTTTTGCTGGCAAAATATTTTGGCGAGACATCGACTCATGAAGCGCCGCTGCACGCATGGCTCATGCGGAAAGTGTTGCTGCTCTAATCTGTTAACATGGGTGCCGAAAGTTCCGCTGCAGATGCAGGCAGTGTGGACCAGGCCTAAGGGTCCACAAGAGGACATCTTTGTGAATTTACCTTTGTGTTGGCGAAAAGTATGCCTATCTTCTACTTGAAACTTGCTTTAATTTTGACATGCAACCTTTCTTTGATAAATCCACATACAGAGGGTACCCACATCCTCACCCTCTCCTACTCTCCTCTCTGTTTCCTTTCCCTGTCTTTAATTCTGACATGCATGTTCCTCTTATACACACACATACTCAGACAGACAGTGTAATCACAACAAATCAGAGGTTCAGTGTGTGTAAATGTCAGGTCATTAGTGTGCTCCAGTCTCTTCCTGTCTAATTGGACCATGGTAAATATAGCCGCTCAACATCGATTTCTGCACATCCTGCTCTCTCACTTCCTCTCT
>NW_023339663.1:19836435-19848830 GCF_004916995.1 Morone saxatilis | reverse complement strand
AACTCTAACTGAACTATGTCATGATACAGACATGTACTTAGATTTAAATACCTGTAAATGCTTATCATAATAACAGTTTTCTTTGCCTGTTTATGTTTTCTGTATTTTAATTTTTTAACTTTTGCAGTATTTATTTATTTTCTTTGTCTTACTAAGGTAAATTCCTTGTATGTGTAGACCTCCATGGCAATAAACTATCCTGGTTCTGAATTTATCAACTGCAATAATGCTGATTTAATCCTGCCTTCTTGCAGTTTTCTCTTGAAAAAAATATTGTTAAGGAGACTTTCAGCTGGTTTAATAAAAGTTAAAAAAGAAAAGTTAGCAAATGCAGTCAACATGAGACTGTACAGTGGAGTTTCCTGTGGTTGTCACTCAATGTGCACTCAGCTTTCAACTACAATGAGGACAGCAACCAAGAGGGGGCAGAATTGTAAAGGGCTAAGAGACGCACACAGCAGTACATAGTCACAGTGTATAATGGTTGCATGTGTGTTTGTGTCTGAATGAGAATGTGACTAAGTTTGTGTGCATGTCACTGACAGTGACAATGAGTTTTTATAACCCGGTGACTAAAATATTGGCCACGACAGGAGGTTCTTTACATTCTAAAGAACAGATTGTATCTGTTCACGCCTGCCAGTTTCCCAGGCTTTATTACACCTGAACAGTCACAACTAATTAATGAATCGAGTGAGCTGCTTGATGCAATGTCAAAGGACACACCTTGAACGAGTGGGACGGGGGAAAATGGGAGCGAAACAGTGGAGAGGCATTGGCTTGTTACTGCAGAGAGCAGTGCTTTTATTGATAACTGGCCTTTCTGGGGCCCCCCTGACCTGCTGAAAATGGATGGCCTTCACCCTCCTGGAATAGATGCATTATGTATGTATGAATAAGATTACTTAAGTTACTTAAGACAGTACACTTTGATCCAGGGTCTTAATAATTATCGACCAGTCTCTAAAATGCTATTATTTTCAAAAGTACTACAAAGTTGTGTCTCAGCAACTTTTGGCCCACGTATATAGTCATTTTTTTAACCTTTCCAGTGTGATTTTAGGGCCTGTCACTCCACTAAAACTGCACTTACTAAATCTGCTTACCTTATTGTTTCTATTACTGGATCTCCTTTGACACCATATATCATTGCATACTATATATATATACTAGATGTGAAATATGGAGTACCTCAGGGCTCTGTTCATGGCCTTCTGTTTTTCTCGTCTTATATTTCTGTTCTTGGTCAATACACAGTCATGGAATTAATTTCGACTGCTATGCTGATGATACGCAGCTGTATGTTTGTAAAGGACGATGATCGTTCCCAAATTATTAAATTAGAGGACTGCTGCCTGCTGTGAAAAAATGCATGTTATGTAACTTCCCGCTACTGATTTCATTGGTCCTGCTTGATATCGACACAGTTTGATCAACAGCTTTGTAAATTCTCAGTTTTTCTCAGTAAATTCTCTCGTTTTTCTTGTTTGATCAGCACATTGTCAGGCCTGCCACATGCTAGTACCAAAAGTCTTCAAATTGTTCAGAATGCTGCTGCTATGATTTTAACTACAATTAGAAAATTTGACTATATTAGACCAATTTTAGCATCCCTTCATTGGCACACAAGCACATGAGCATCCAATCTCACTCTCTTTCTCATCCCACTCTTTTTCCCTATTTTCTCCTCGTCCTGTCTTTTCTCTCCGGCTTCTCTGTGCTGGACCATTGACCTCTGTCTCTCCCCTGGTTGTTGGTACTTCATTTCAGATGTTTTGGATTTAAACCTTTGGGCAGATGTTTTAGTGTCACCTGGAAACCTATCATGTCTTGTCAATGAATTACATTTTAAGTTTAGGTTTGTTGTATGAATTACTCAATTTACTAAACTATGAAGATGTTTTCTTCATTTGCTTGTGTTTAGTTCATTTGCATTGTGTTGACTGCTCTCTGCCACCATAAAAAACCTCTGAATTACCAATATATATTTGCTGTGAAATGTATATAAATAAAAGTTATAGTTAAGATAAATGAGCTAATCATTAGAGACAGAGGTCACACTTTCTTTTATAGAAGCAATAAGTTAACATGCAGAAAAGAAGGATGACCTATAATGTGGCACATTTAAGTGTGTTATTGGTGTCATTGTTTTCCAAGTTCTTTTTTCCCCAGACACATCAGTGTTGGTGTCAGAGTTGCATGGAAATATATTTAGAAATGGCACAAAACATTGAGAGCATCTTGCTAATATTGAGCTGCATCGCCTGCTGCCCATTTTTCTGATGGGTGTGCCCACTTCTCCAAAGCCCTAAAATCCTAATTTTCTTCTTCCCCCTCATCAAGCCCTTAGTGGATTTATTCTCAAAGTTACCTTTGTAAAAATGTGCCATGAGGCATAGTAGGCTTTCAGGGCTGCAATAATAACACAGAGAGTGAGTGGGCTAAAACATGCACATCACTACCAACTATTTTAAATGTGTGTGTTAAGGGATATGTGGGCAGAAACAAGGTAACGGCAACTCGTGTCTTGATAAGATTAATTAAATGTGTATGTGTGTATGAAAAGATTCAATTTCCATGAGATCATAACTCAGTGACTTGTGTTTGTCGTACTCACTGTACCAACATGTCCTAGGTATTGAGAAAAAGACTATTAACATGGAAACAGGCTTTCTGAAAGCAACAGTGAGAGAACAAATCAAGTTGCGTTTCTGTGCGCATTCTTGTGTAGTAGAGATAGAGTACTGTATGTGCTTGTGTTTCTATCTGTGTGTCTGTTTCAATTATTTTACCACTGTTGCATTGTATGCACAACCAGCCCCACATCAAAGTGAACTGTGCCCGCGAGGACATATTTAAAAATCAATGCAGTCTTGGATGTAGCTAAAAAATTTATATCATTCACTGGTGTGTCGCTCTCTTCAGCACACACACCTAAACACACACAAGCACGCAGATTCAATATCAGTTACAACTCACCGACAAAACGCCATGTTAGTCACTGATCTCTGCGTGAGCAGCGATAGTGGCTCAATACCTTTGCTGTAGGAGGATCAAACTAACACATGGCACTACATGTTTAATCATTTTCCGCAGGTCATCATCTAGGATTTTTCTCACGGTTGAATGTTTGAATTATGTCTCTGCATCACAGGATCTTCAAAGGGAGGGGAGAACAGAAGGAAATATTCACACACTTAGAGTTTACGCTCCTGAATTTTGACTACAAAAAGCTGAAATTTGCAATATTTGATTTACAATTACATGTGAGTGTATTGTGTGGATTTGATTAATATTAATTAATATGAGTATTGCCAAAATATTGGTAATTGGATTCTTGCCTTCTGATTGTTTTGATGTGATTGCCATTCAAATCATGTCTGTGGCAAATATGTTGTTGGGAGGAAACATATAAAGTATAGGACACCAGGAACAGGGTTTGCATCCTGTATCCTGACCTGGAGGCTATACAAACAAGTAGTGTGAAGTTAGTGTTAGGTTTAGAGAAAGGGTTTTAGCCAAGATAGAGATCTTTTCACAACCAGACTAATTTTTGGGGTTTTTGATTTATATATACATTCAACAGATATGCAACATCATCTTTTATTTGAAGTTATATATTGAGTTTTTGGCCACCTGATGTAAGTCCAACATTTACTGTTCTTTTAGCTCTGTTTTAGTCTCCACCCAAGGGAAATACCCCACTATGTTTACCAGCTATAGTCACTAATTTTGCCTGTCTACTGGGCAGGTAGCAATCATTTTTTCAAGCTTTTTCTCCACATAAAACAGCTGCCTTCTGTGGCTGGAAACAGCACTGATGAGAATGGTGTGACTGAACCAAAACAATAAAATTGCGGGCCGTAAAACTGCACTTGAGAACTGCAGTCAGTGATATGTGGGGTTGTCATGGCAAACATGGCACATTGCACATTTGATCCATTGTCAATATAAAAATATTGATTATAGAGTAACATTAGCCATGATATTCTGATTGACCAGAATCAGATTACTACAGATGCAAGCAATATCAAAGAACAAATACATTAGAATTAGAAAGTTTATCAACACCTCCTGTTAAAAGGTCCCCAACCCAAGGTTATTTTACAATACATTGCTGTGAAGTCTAACTCTTAATTTCTTGTTCAGTTTGGGATAGTTAGTTACAAACTAGAAGAACACTGTCAAATTGTTCTTATAAACCTGATCTATTTGCTGGATTACAGACAGAGCCACTTTCCAAAAACTAAATCGCCCACTTTAGACTTCTATTGAGCCACAATGGAGCTCAGCCGTCCTTATTTGTCTGCAAGCACATATTTTACCATTGACTTAAGAGTCACGCATTTTACATATTAGTACTCGGTTTTCCTCATATTGCTTTTGTGATTGTTAAGGGCCTTTGGTTAGGAGCTACATTGAGGAATAGAAAATAGAAGACAAGCAAAGGGAGGTGTCAGAGGAGTGCTGCAGCTGCACCCTTTGGTTGGCTGATAACAAAAACGGTGAAGGCAATCCTAAGAACAAGTGCTATTTGCATCCAGATATTTAAGTGTTTTCCTGATCATATATCGTATCCAATGCTTACAGAGGCCAGTTTGACTACACGAGATGCAGTACTGAATTTTTATTTTTTATTTTTTTTAAAGCCTTAAAGTCCATCAGATAACTCCTCCTCCTCTGTCAGACTGTCCTGGTCGGTCTCGGTGGCTGTGTTTGGTTACAGTCCAGCCATGTTCACTGGGAGACTGCTGAGCCTCATTCTGTTGCACACTAATGGCAGAAGGGAAAACCAGAATATATTTTCTCCATAAGATATGATCCAGTTTCATCCAAATCACTGATAAAGTTGTATTTTTGTACAATAATCAGTGAAGCCCGGTTGCCATGCTGTTGCTAGTTAGCTAACTAATGAATCTTAGCTCTGTATCGCTAAAAGTTGAAGATTGATTGATGGGTGGCTGTCATTATTTTATTGAATGTCATTGGTTAGTTCAGGCTTACATAGGCATGCATCACATTTTGTTTTAAAATGAAAAAAAAAGAAAGAAAAATACCAAAAAAAAATATTTTTTATACTTGCAAATGCACACAGTTTTAAATAGGAGTACAATATGACTGGGGTTCTAATAAATGTTTCATTTCATCTGGACTAACTAATTAACATCATACCTTGTACAATGTCCTCTAATTTTTTCTCAGTGAGAGCTGGAATTGTTGTAAGGTTCTGAGAAGGATCTGGATAATAGCTGATCCTTTGGTTTTCCTACCTGGATTATACCAGCTGGTTTTGAGTTTACATCTTGCCTTTCATTAGCTTGTCTGACCTTTATGCCAGAGAATTCTTAAAATACCATGGCGACTATCGTCGCATGTGGCATATGGTACTGTAGCATTTCCACCAGACCACAGCAGCCTCCAGCAACATCAATTCCACTCATGTATAGTATACCCATGAGGGGGGTTATACTGCTCCCTGCTTGTTTATTTATGTAAACCTATTATACTTATCATCCACAGCAGTGTGAAGCCTATAGGAGTGCAGCCATTAGTCTAACTGTATTACCATTTGACTGCAGGAAGTCAGACATATTACATGAATGATTCCCAGCCTGAAAAAAATGCATTATACTAACTATAAAACAGGGCTTTGTTATCGCTACACAGTCTAATTGTTTGCACCAATGGGACTATTGTTTTGACACTGATAGAGCCCTTACTCTATTATTGGATGTGTTGTTATCCTATATCAAATCAATGCTGTATATTATATAGCAAATTGTTCAAGATAAAGATTGCAGGAACACTGCACGTCGCTGTGATATTTGACTAGAATAATATATCACCTCCAACACACATTGGATCAAAGCACTACTGGATGCCCTTGAATGTTCAGATTAATTTCTTCCAGCCTGTCAAACAGAGAAAGCAGAGCTTTATATACCACAAATAAATTTCCTATTTATACATCCCCTTACAAAATGAAATACTTGTCATTGATCTATTCAGTGAATACAAAAATGATGACTAAATAAAGTGCAAAGAGACCTGACTGAAGCACAAATCTGTATTTCCTCTTACAGCAAATGTAATGATTGCATATAATGCAGCTTGGTAGTGCGATTAACATGAATATGAATTAAAAATGACAATAGTACAGATAGACTTTGCTATGTGCCCATTTAGTTCTTTCTACTCTCTATTTACTTGTTACTGTAACTGTGACAGGTAATAACTTTCAGAGAAATGCTGTACATGGTAAAGTTCAAACCAAACATTTATAGTTTTCAGTTTGCATTGTTACGTACTGATTGGAAAATTGTAATTCTGCTGTGGTTTATAGGACCTTATTTTGTATATTATCCACCAACTGAAAGTATGAAACATTATCAGAGCTATCATCATATTTTGAGGATGATATGATTTACCTGGCAGGTCAGTAATTGTCATTTACCGATTAAACTCCAGGACCAAAACAGTACATTTTACTGTCCTATATAAATCATAAAGTTTATCTATATTCATACATTTAACTATAACTAACAGTTTATTTTTTGGATGAGAAGGAAGTATATTAGGTAGATATACTTGACTATGTATACATCATAGTCAAAGAGATGAAATGATGAAACAGTCAGACACACAGGCAGACAGTTTGAATAAACAGAGAGAGAGATGCTAAGACAGTCAACAAGATAGACAGACGGAAAGAAAGAAAAACAGAGACACAGGCTAGTTGAATAACGAACAACCAACAGAAAACAAAAATCCCAGCTAGCCAAGTAGTCATCTTGCAGGGCAAACAGGATATAACATGTCATTCACATTGAGACAATGTTATTACCCAAACTGAGGAAAACAAATGGAGAAGAGAGAACAATGCCAAATTCAAATTTCATCAAAGGAATATTAACATCCTGTGTAAATGCAATATATATTTGAGACTCTGTAAATGACACTGAAACTCATTAGTCTCAAAATGCCAAAATGTCATGTGTGAAAGCTGAGCCAGATCAGTTTACTATCGCGCTTGTCTTTTAATCTTGCCACTGGGTGGAGAAATTCTGTTTGTTGGTTTGCCTGTAAGGACATCTCTTGGGGACATTAAGCAGTCCTCAAGTGATAAGATATGAATGAGAAAGATTGAGAGATGTATGAATGCTGAAATTAAAAGATAAATGACTGAAGATGTGGTTATTTTCTATGCAACCAAAACCATAACTGTACTGGACCAAAAGAAAAACCCTCTTTATAGCTCATTAGTTTCCCAATACGTCTAACTGGCAGTTTTTTAAATCATTATTACATCTTCAATATATTCAATTATAAAGACGAGTGACAGACACAAAACTTTGGCATTTAAGCCCTTTAAGAAACTACATCTGTCTACATCATCTTTTTTATATTTTACTGATTGAGTAAGTAGGGAGTGCTCTAAGCAACGGCTAACAATGTCAGCCCCACAGTGGGTGCACTCCCTGTGTGGCCGTCGGGACTGAAGTGATATTATGAACTATTTTAAGACCAATATTGTGTCAATCAAATTACAGACACCATAATAGAGCATGTGTTATAATTTGCAAGAGGCTTTTATATGAATAATGTTCACATTTTGTATTTTTGATATATACAATTTAAAGACTAAGGAGATACAGTAGGCTATATTAATTTCTTAGCAAAGATATATTTCAGTTTGTCTTTTAAAAGATGCATTTCATCCTAAAGCTTCTCTATATTACTTATATATTAGAATTCCAGTTACATACTCAAGCTTAACCAACATTAAATTGGCATTACATGCATGCACAGTTGTTTCCTAGATCTTTTACTTTGTATGTCTAGTGCTCTCACTGTTGTTGATGTGTATTGACCACCGGTTAGACTCTCTGTGGATTATCATGTCCACACATGCACAAACACACACAAAGGCCCACTTGAGTTGACAGGTCAATCAGTGGCTGGCCAGAGGAGGAGAGGGCTGACAGCTGCCTCGTTAAGCATGCAGGAGATCTTCTTCAAAATTACAGGTTTCACGACGCACAGCTGTTTTATATGTGTGTGTGTGTATGTGAAAAAATAGGGTAAGGCACAAAGAATAAAGAACTGTTGAGGAAGAGAAGGCGGCAGAGAGGAGAAACAGAGAAAGTGTACTTGTGTCTGTGCATTAAGACTTCAAGGAACAAAGCTATTGGGCTGTAATTGCTTATGCTGGATCGCTGTGATCCTTTCAATTTGGCAGTTTAGTGGAGTTAAATGGCCTTTTGATGATCGGTGTAAGTCTCAGTTGATCTGTGAAAGCAGCTAATGAGAGGATGCCTGAGACAGTTTATCCTCATTCTGTACAAGTAGTTACCTAGTATTTGAATCAGTGTGTGCTGCTGCAAGCCTGAGAATGTGTTTGTTTGTGTAAGAGCAATTGAAATCATTATATTGGCTCACCAGCTACTGCAAGTGGGTTATCTGGCATGTGCAATTGGTAGCAAGTGTGTGCAGAACAGACAGAACAAGTGGCTGTGTGTTTGAGAGAGTACAATCATTCCATTTGCACAGTAATGAAGTGGGGTCAGAAGCCGTCTGCAGTGTTTGCCTCCCACCTAATTGTGCTCATGTTTTAATGGACTCTATGCCCCATTATTTTGCTGACCCTGGCTTATCACTGAGGCCTCAATTACAAAGAAACAGAGCCAGGAGCATGAGAGCATGTGTCTGTCTGCGTTTGTCAGACTCTGGTGAAATAGTACTGCCAGACAGTAATAGCATTTATTTGAAATCATCTGGATTATCAGATAGGAAGGGTTTACTTATCATTTTGTGCCTGGTTGTCAAGTTGCAGAGTGCACAGAATTAATTTACAATCATAGTATTGCAATAGTCAGCTGTGTGGTTCTAGGGATTGCAATGTGGTTCTGTCAATTTCACCATTGTAGTCCATACCTAAATTTCTCAGCAACCACTGGATGGACTGCAATGACATTTTTTGCACATATTTATGGTCCCCAGAGGATAAATCTTAATCACTTTGGTGATTCTCTGACTTTTCCTCTAGCACCAGTAGGTCAAAATTTCAATTTGTCCAATATTTTAAACATTTTGGCCTTCTCTACAATGAGCATTACAGCATTGCAGAGACTCTAGTGTGGCTGGTGTTAGTCTTGTTGTTTATCTTTAGATAAAAAGAAACAGTGCCCATCTGCTTTGACTGTGTTTGAGCACCAAGCATTATCGAGTACCCCCTTCTCTCGTCTGAACTCTGTTGAGTCGGATCATGGTGTCGGGGAAATTCTTCCATAATCTGGAGAGTTGCTAGTTCTCTGAAGAATTACAAACCAGTCGTGATGAACTCCATTCTTTATCATGCAGCATGGAGGACTCACAGCTGCGGTTCCTCTAGTTTGAAGCTTTGCTTATATACCAACACTATTAAACAGGTGATCGCTGTTGTCTTCTCCATTCCTAATTCTTATTACCATGGGCAGTTATGGTCTTTCACAATGGTCCTGTGACCTGACCCTGTGACTGTGTGTGACCAACTGCTGACCGGTCGTCTCCTACCATAAAACACAACCCCTGACCAAACCGTATACATTAACTCCCCCACCTAAAACATTCATCTACCACAATGGTGCGCCTCTTGAGTGCTTGTTTCAAGATGTTGATGAAGGAGGTCTCTTTAAAGATGTGATCACAACAGTCTCTGATTTCGTTGTTTGGCCAGCCTGGGTCTCATTTTGTCCACACCAGATAATAGCTAGGAGCAGCTTTGATTCCAAGCCTGACCAGCATGACTCTCTTCCTCTCCTCTTGGAGCGACAGCACCTACTGTTGTGTAGCTGGTCCCGTTGATCTGGCTGAGTGGCTCTCAGAGTGCCTACCGGCCGCAGTATCTGCGTGTGTAGCCGTTGCCATAGTAAAAGTTATTCAAGTTGATTTGAAAGATTTTGGCTTAGTCAAAAGTTAAAATCAAACCTACATCTTTTAATGCTGTTTCCAGTAATACAGTTCAGTTCAGCTCAAGATGTTTGTCACACTAAAGGAAATTATTTTTGCAGCAGTAAATGAAGACAATGAGACAAATGAAGAGATTAAAGGTGTTTTATACAGTGTATTATACACACAATATAGAATACAATGAAAGGTTAATGTGATAAAAGCAAAGAAAAACTGCAACAGTAACAATAGGGATAAGATAAAGTGTTAAATAGGTAAGTAACGAAAAGACAGATTATAGTACACTAAAAATAAAAAGGATAAATGAAAACTTTAACCTGTTGCACCTAATTTTTGTAAACCTGTATGTCACATTCTTTAAAAGAGTATGGGTTTGCTAAGATAGTTGATCTTTCTGTGTGATTTGCAGGCTAAAACTTTGTGCCTAAGACGTTTGTAGCTTGACAATGACTTCAGAGACTTCCTTGCTACCTGGTACCCCCTCTTCCTTAGGTAGACAGGGTAAAAGTGATGGATGATTAAAGGCACAGAAATTTGTTCTCACCAACTCATATCATGTTTTCTTGACATGTCATCTGTCTGAAAGCTTACTGATTACTTTAAGCATCTTTACAGTGCTTCTAGTATAGGCCATGTACAGTTTTTACATTCAGGAGCAATAAATTACGCCATGCAGGATCAGTCAGTACTAAGAAAGGAGTAGAATCCATTTCGAATAATAATATTTCGGACACAGGTTTGCTCTGGGCAGCCTGGCTTTAACAGCTGAAGGAAGCTAACTCTTTCTTCATGCTTATTGCTATTCATACTTCCTGCTGCCGACTGGCCCTTAATTATTCAGCTGAATAAATTACCTATAAAGCAGAAAGTGGAGTCACAGCGTGCCAGGAGGGAGCAGGCCTGTCAGCTTCAAAGGGCCAAAACCTGCCTAGAGCCTGTGGGCTTCACTCCACTTAACACCAGTCACTAGGTATATATGTCTACGCTTTCATAAGCCCATCTTAAATGTCAGGGGGTAGGTATAGCTCCCAAGTGTGGGGCTCAATATTGAATGGAACTCACATTTAAATCAGCCTGCATGGCTTTAGTGACCTTCATTGGAATTAAGTGAATAGAGGTTGAGGGAGAGGTCAACATCATGGCCAACCTAAGATGATTCTGAATTTCTCTCATTTAAATTTTGTGATGATGAGCAATATCCTTGAATTAGAGAAACGGTCTTCATTTTTCTGTACTAGATACAAGTTTGCATGTTACATATTGAAAAGCTAGAAATATTTCTGCCAATTCTGTGATAAGTTTGTAATTAGTATGCTTTCAGGTGGTGAGGTATGGAGTAAACACTCAAAGCTAAACATTTCTGCAAGAATTTTTAATACCTGTAATACATTGCTTACTGCAGTGCTTTACATTTAATAGACATGAGCAGAAGCTCCACAGAGGCTCAGAGAGTCTGGGTGGTGTAAACTAAATGACCCCAGATCTTCCCATAGTGATTTCTGTCAAGGTGCTGTTGAGCAATGGTTTTAACCCTCAGCTGCTCCAGTGGAGCTGTCAAGTGTAAGAGAAACAGCAAGATATTATGTGGTTGCAGTGGTTATATCCCAGGTGTGAATGTGTGTAAGTGATCCAATGAATGTGAAGCAGGTGGTTGCAGAAAAAGGCAGAGTGTGGTCAGCAAACCTTCCCTGGATAGATAAACTTAACCAGATGAATGATATTGCAGTGCAGGATCTTGTTACTCGAGTTGGTCTCGTGTGCCTAAGAGGCTGTTTTTCTTCCTTTTCCATTCACTATTCCCGCTTAATGTTGACTTCTTGCAGTTACCTGCAAAAAACATAGGATCACTAGTTTTAATCAAATCAAAAGGAACTCAGATGTTGACAAATAACGTGCCTTGAAGATCCAAAAAATGTTCACCCTTCACTGTGGGGTCTTTGATGATATAAGGCTAGTTTGCTTCTAGCTGTAAGTTAGACGCAAAGATAGATGCCATTCTTATCTCAGTGTGTTAAGTATAGGAAGCTGGAGCCAGGAGATAATGAGCTTAGCTTAGCACAACTGACACAGACTGGAAGCAGGAAAAACAGGAGAATCAGCCAGCATAAACCACAACATTTCTGTTTGCTAAAGTGTTTAGCATTTAGGAGGATCTATTGACAGAAATGGACTAATAATTCATAGGTATGTTTTCAATATTGTATTATCGCCTGAAATTAAGAAGCGTTGTGTTGTTACCTGAACTGTTTTTATCTACAGAGGGAGCAAATCTTCTTCTACAGAGTCTGCCATGTTTAACCAACCAAACTAGCTCTAGATTTGGCCTTTTTGAGTTTGGCGGCCAGTGTCTCATACACACTTATAAGGCTGAGCCTCCAAATCTACAACTTCACCGCTTGATGCCACTGATTCCTACACACTGGTCCTTTAAAGGACAATTCCGGCGC
>NW_023339663.1:19831954-19836335 GCF_004916995.1 Morone saxatilis | reverse complement strand
CGGAATTGTCCTTTAACGGATAAAACAAACAAGATAAAGTGTATTAATCAGTGAATTAAAAATTTTTTGAAGACAGCCAGGCTAGCATTTCCCAAACTAAACTGAGCGAACTACCTCCATACTTAACGCAGATACATGAGAATGGTATCAGTCTTCTCATCTAACTGTGCCTATTTCAAGAAATTAACTATTCCCTCAACCAGTGGCTTAACCACTATATTAAAATTAAGATAGCGCTACCTTTTCTATAGCTTTTTGAAGTTAGCCTAAAACTAAGATATTCCAATGGGAAGAGCCTTGTTTCCAATGGTTCAATCATTTTTTTTATATATCCACATATACATCCATATAGAAAAGACTAGAACCAAAATTCAAACCTAGGAACTTCTTGCTGTGAAGCCACCTGCTTTAAAATAATTTAAAATTGTGTGAAAAAGTAATTTTGTTTTTTCCTGTTTATGCTTTCAATCAATCCAATGTGTAATGGCATTTCACGCTGCATCTTTGAATTTCCGGGTCTACTTTTGAATAATGACTTGTTAGCCTCAGGGGCAGAGTGTGTCTCTCTGGCCTAAGTTGACAATGAAAGCTAAATGTGCCTCACTAATGTCATATAAATGCCACTCCAGGCTCCTGCTAGTGCTGTAATTGCCACTCTGACTCGCTGCACACCATATCAGACGCCACTGACAAGTAAATTACGCAATGATATCACACTAAACTGGAGCTCAAAGCTTTTCGTCTTAAACAACGTTACAATAATGACAAATTTCAGGGGTTTTTGATAAAGAAACCATAGTGAAGACGAGGGTGTGATATGTTTCCAATAAATATCAAATGAATATGTATGGAAATTGACTGTAAGCTGCTTGATTATTATTAAGTGCTTTTTCAACTCAAAGAAAAAAAAAAGTTGTTGTCTAGTGCACATTCTAATAAATTTCATGTTTGGAAAATAGGTTATATGACTGAAATGTATTGTTCATTCATATAACCCCCTTGTTTGTTTGTCTGTTTTAATCTATATAATTTTGTATTTGGTGTTTTTGTTTTATGTAAAAATGTGTCCCTATGTTTGTGTTTCACTCCCGTTCCACAAACTGATATTCAATAGAGAACTTGTGCCTCTGCTTCCTCGCAGTTGGAAAGATGTTATTTTACTGTCAGTAACAACTGAGAAATTTCTCCAAATGCCAGACTTGACTGGCTTTGCTACTGTTTTTTTTTTTTTTAAACATTTCATCTTCTATTCAAAATCATTTGTTGACTCTGTCTCTATCTTTCTAGTGGGTGAAAACTAAATCTTTCAGTTTATTTTTTGACCGCCCACTCTTGCAAGATTGCGTTGGGTCCCATGGGATCCCAATGTTGTCTTGTTATCTGCAGTTTGTATGTAGTATGTCAGTGTTTTTTTCTCCTTGTCATATTATTTAAATAAAGCAAGTTTTTCTGTAATCTAATTCAGATCAAATTTTTATTATATACCAATGAAGGAACCTGTTATGAGTGACAGACCTTTCTTTCCTATTTCATAATTTAGTACATTTTACTGAATGGCTTCCATTTGGCATGGTAATTTGCTGTCCCTGCTGTTTGCTTTTTATGCAAACTCAACACTGCCTTCATTTCTATTTCACATGAAAACCATACGAAGGAAGGTTCAGACAGAAAATTTTTTCCGTAAAATATATTTTACTGTAAAAGAGTTAAAGTATTGAGTTTTATTAACAGCAGTAGAGACAGAGAGAATGAAGCTTATTGGTTAAGTGTACATTTGTAGATTTGTTTCTGTTAAAGAGAGAAATTATATATCATTACTATGATAAATAATGCTGCAGATGTATAAATTTACTATGAGAACCATTATAGTACAGGTGTACTACACCATCCAGGGATGGCCAAGACATAACATTAAATAAACCCATCCTCAAGTCCCAAGCAGCCGAGAAGACAGACTGCTGAAGTATAACGACTGATGTTTATTTACAAGGTACTAAAAATGATGGAGTTGGAAATAACTTCAGACTTGGCTTGCTCAACACTACAAACATGACAAATCTAACTGGGGAGATAACAAATACTCCCTAAGAAGACCAAAGAAAAGAAATTACAACTGAATCTTCCTGAATTAAATAAATAGGTGAAAACGAGATGAACAAAACAGGCACCCCACCACCTTACAAATCACAGCTGAGATAAGAACAAGTGTGGCTGGTTGGAAGGAAAGGGAACTCCATATTGGCTCCTTATGTGGTCTGCTTTCATCAGTAAGCAGCCAATTGCCTGCGTGTCCCAGCAGCCAGTTTGCTAATCAACTTTATCCTGATGCACACCTATTTACATACATACACGCACATCTGCTGCCCATACATGCATCCACATTCACTTGTTGTAATTAAGGTGGTGATACGATTTAATCAGTTGCACAAAGTATTATACACACAAGTATTGTGCAACTGGTGTGATTCATCAGTTATCCCTACAAACCTATGACATATCATCTTTATGCTCTTGTATTCCTTCACACCACTCCTTCTCCCTTTGGTGTCATGTTCCTAGTTAAGCCATATACCATCATTGGCCTGATTACAATGTTTATTACCCGTCAGCCTACACAAAGCAGAGAATTCAGAGGGAGAAGCAGCAGCAACAGCGACAGCCCATGCAGGCTAATCTGCCAGCCATGCGAGCCTTCAAGGCAGGGTTTGGTAATGTGATTTAGATGAGTTTCCCACGCTGGTGTGTCACTGCCGTCTCCCCTCAGTGCTCCACCGACAGTCCCTCATTACACACCGTGCCACCGTCAGCCGTATCGCCAACGAGCGTGACAGTTTTTGACACTGGGACACCCGTTTTTTTTGTTGGCCGAAATGACGGAGCAGAATTAGGAAGGGAAGGGAAAGGAATGGAGTTTACAGAATTAGATATAATACAATTGTAATCCCCTACCTGTTGACACTTAAAATGTTTTAAATTATTAAGTAGTATTAAGACTCATCAACATATTTGACCTGTCACTGGGCTGTAACCCTTGAAGTTACTTCCATAGATAGTTTGATAACGTAGCTGTACAATGGGAGAACATAGAATCTCTACAACATTAACATGATTACAACATGATCACCCATTGGTTTGTGGAGTGCTGTTTTGAATTTGGCATTATGGTTGTCACTATGAAGCCAGCAGAGGTGATGTACTCAAGTTGAGCTGCGCACATTGGCAGAGCAGTCTCGACTAGTCCATAGCAGGAAACAATGGCGGCTCGCCTGGTCACACACAATCTCGTATTGCAGCATGGTTCAATAATTTTTTTATTGCTGCCAATGGAGCTCCCCCTGCCAGCCTTTACACAGAATGTAAGTTTTAAGAAACTTTCGCATTGCTTTTACTTTACATACCTGGAAGTTCTGTCCATTATATATACTGTCAATGGTTGGCACACTGAAGACAAGTTCTGTCCTGATTTCATCCAAATGCGCTCTGATTTTGGAGGATGTCTGCTTCATAACCAAATGTTAGTGGCATCTCTGAAAAAGTCCAACTTACTTTCTATGAAAGCTGAACTTTCTCCATCAATTGTTGGTGAGGTACTGTGACTATGATTTGGATCACTTTCAAAGACCCAAAACTTTCTGCTAAATTGTGTGAAGAAAAAATGCTTATTTACTGTATATATTTTTTTAAATAAAGGTGGAACAAGAACCACAAACACATTTCCTCGACTGACTCTGCCCAAGATCTGCCTTTTAAATTAATTTAAAATTCTAATTTCACACTACTATGTGTGTCTGTTTGTTGGAATAAGAAGAAAAGGAAGGAGTCTGTTTATAAATGTGTGTGTGCACTCTATATGTGTATAGTGGAGGTATATGTGTATGAATGAAGTTAGTGGTTACACATACTGTAGGTGTGTGTGAACAGTACCCTTAGGCGAGTATGTGTTTGTGAACAGTGTCAATGAATAAGTGGCCGTTTAAAACTCTCCTTGCCTCAGGGTTAGGCACTGAGGCTTTGACTGTTTGCCGACTGCAAATAATGGAAAGTGTCCTCCTTCCCCATATCCCTCTCCCTGTAGTGAGGTTGACCCAACAATGCCATGCTCATCTCCAACAGAAGAGGCTGTAGCTGAGGCATGAATGATGGGCAGCTTAAACTGTTGTGTGTGTGTGTATGTCTCTGTGTGTTAGACTATTTGTGTGTCTGTGTTTATGAATGCGCTCCCTGTAGATGTGGAGAACAAAGCAGCAAGTGACTTTCAGTCAGTCTTCATTAACCCCACAGCTAGGTTGTCAAATGCCTGTGTATCCCTTTGAACAAAATCAAACAAAACCAAACAGCCAAGAGTATTAGCAATTGCTGGCTTTCCATTTAGCTCCAGACC
>NW_023339663.1:19831245-19831930 GCF_004916995.1 Morone saxatilis | reverse complement strand
CCAGACATCATCAGGAAAAATATTTGGAACAAAGAGGACTTTGAGAAGTCAGGACAAGGGCAAATTTCTTCATTCCTCGCCCCTCTGGTGTTCTCCTACTCTAGTCTCAATCAGAGAGCCTGGTTATCTCCACCAACCAATTATTTGATTAGAGGAAGGAAGGGTTTAAATCATTTAGGCCACTTCATAATAAGGAAGGGACACTATAGGATCCCAGAGATCTAGCAAATACCACAGGGCTAAGCCTCAGTATGAGGGAATATAATCTAAAGAGCTTCCAAATAATTTTAACCTCACAGAAACAGCAAATTCAGGCACTCACTCACACACATACACACACACACACCACACCACACACACACACACACACACACACACACATACAATGTCTGACATCAACCCCAGGGTCTAGTACACCCCCACAGTGCACTGTAGGACACTCAGTCAAATTCTTGGTTTGTATAACTCAAAGGGAATTTTGAGTTGAAAGACCATGTTTCCCTTTAAACTGTTGGTTCATGTAAAAAATGTAGTTTTCTAAGAGTTCCTGAAAAATTGCAGTTCTCAAAACATTTTAGGCTGGATGGAAGCTTTCTTCTTCCAAAATCTGCCACTCAAACCAATTTTAATTTAAAGACCTCGCAACATACTGCAAATTAAATTGATTTATGAATATATGCACAGG
>NW_023339663.1:19814555-19831206 GCF_004916995.1 Morone saxatilis | reverse complement strand
GACAATCATCTTTTGAATCAAAAATGACTCCTGCCATTTGGCTTCAGTCACCACACAGTTTAACACCACACACTAGCATGGGCAATAGATTGCACAGTAATTATTGTCCATTGATTATTGCACATTGTTATTGACAAGATTATTATTATTGTTGATGTAGTCATATAGTCTGACAGCAGCAGGAATATTAATGTTCTGTTAAGAACTTTTCCTATGTGAAGTTGTTTCTCATGTGTCTTTTCACATGCAAAACAGAATGAATATGACATAGAAACATCCAACAAATTCTCATGCTCATAACTTGCTTTCATAGCACAGGATGTGATGCAACAGGAAAGCAATGGATTCACACAAGCTATTGATTTCAAACTGAAACAGGTTAGGTTCTCACAGCTGGACGTAGGCATTAATATTGAAAGGAGACTGTGGGAGCACTGATGTTCAAAGGAATCAGTGGAAGACAGACCGTATAGTAAGTTTACTGTGATATACTTCAGCTGCATTAGTCATATATGTCATATGTGTTTATGTGGATACCCTAAATGCTGCTTCATGAAAACTGGATTTAATTCAGCAGTTGTTCTAGGCACAACCAGATGGGCCAATGAGGGTTTTTTCTGTGAACGTCAGGAGTCCTTTCACCACATTTATCCGTGTCCCTGACAACAAGACATTACCTACTCATGATTGTTTTTTATATGTTAATATAACAAGAACAAAATGTCAAATCCAAAAAAGAAGACATTAGACTGTCTGAGAAATTGAAATGACTCATTTATATGAATCTATTAAGTTTTATTTCATGCTGGGGATGAGGCAGAATGATAGTCTGCTATTATTATGCACATAAGATTATATTGTTTAATACAGTAGAAATATTTTTTTGTTTAGCCTCCTGGATGTAGTGTCATTTCAGCTGGAGAGACACAGTCAGTAAGGCCTGTTACTGGATTATGGATTATTATGGAAATGCAGATTAGTGAGCACCTCCCAACCTTACACACCCACTCACACGTACATACATACATACATATACAGTTTTGCCAATGTAAAGCCACAATGTGCTGTTGTTAGACTTTGCCTTGATCTTTTTTTCTCATTTCTTCTTTCTCTTTCCCTTTTATGTTGTAACAACATACCAAATTATCTTATTATAATGAGGACATTTTCATGTTAAACTAGATAATTTCATTTATTTTAGGCTGTAAAACACTGATTAAAAAAGTGAAATCATTTATATGCACTTCATCATTAATGTAATACATAATAATTAATTATGGTTTACAAGGGAATTTCCACCTCAGTGGAATGGTTTACTTCTTAAACCCAGATTGGTCTACACCTTAATACTAAGTCAGAAAGCTACTGAGGTATCGTTTGATTGACAATTAAAGCATCGTGTCTATGCCAACTGTCATCGCTTCTGTAGAGACCCCCTTGCAACTTTCCTGACAGCAGTCTTTTATTTTGCACCATTCCAGCTCCTGCTACCTTTGGGGGCTTTTATTTTGAAAAGCTGGCCTACTCCATAATCCCCCTGTACACTTCTGTTACCTGGTTGGGATTTATTTTTTAGTCCTGCCATCTTGTGATCCCTCAGTCAGATGCTCCCTGTCTGTACTGATGAGGCTTTTCTATTAATGCAGGTAAGTTAGTGGTTTAGTGTTTTATGTGTGAGCAGGTCTCTTCCAAGGTCTGTGTTGATTTTTATGTAGATCAGTAGATGTGACTAAGTTTGGTTTGTGTCTTTTTTTTGCAAGAAGGTGAGGTTTAGTGACTTTAGTGATTTCATAGCAGGGACACACCTGTGGATGTGTATGCCTGGTCAATGTGTCTTATAGTACTACACACTAAGATCAGCCCACATGAGCAGTTATTCTGGCTGACTGACTGTACAGTGACAGTCAATGAGGCTTGTGGAATAGAACAGGGTACTGCTCACTCTTACACCTCAGCTCAGAGTGCACTTCACCCCCTAACACCTATGTGGTCCCATAATAGAGTGAAGCCCGGGTGAAATTATTTTTAATTGGCAAAATGGACGTGTTACAAGGCTCCACTGTGTTCACAGAGCTATGGGGTTACGACTAAAACAGATGAAATGCTAGAGGGGCCTTAAATAAATGACAGAAAATGAATCCCAGTGAATACTGGAGCTAAATAAACAGTTTGTAGAAACAAAACAAAATAAACTGAAATGTGTGAAATAACACATTAAAACACTCTTCTTGATTCAGTAGTTATGTTGTTGTTGAGTAGCAGGAACATCATTCAAACTTCGTATAGGAGTTTACTATTAATGCTTATTGACAACACTGACACCCAGGAAGGCTGAAAATGCTTTCTGATGCAGGCAAATATTGTGTCGCAGCCACTGTCAGAGTATAATGAAATGGGTATTTATGCAACCATGCACACAGTTCAAACTGATGCTAAGCTTGTCGACAGACAGAATCTGTAATCAGTCAACAACTCAGGGCCCTTGGGGACAAGCTGCTCTAATGAAGTCAGAGAAAAAACAGAAAAGCCTCAAAGAATAGAACCGACCATTCTGCACACATTTTACTATAAGTTTTAACCTTTTTTTTTCTTACAATACTTGATGAGCACTGACAAGAATCACAACGTTCGTACAGTAAGTCCTTTGAGAGCTCTGCAGAGCTCAATAGCGAAACGGAAGGAAGCTATTTTCAGAGACGTGTTTTTGTGGGGTTTTAGCATTCATGCCAGGCAAAAGAGGAAATTAACAAAATGCCAACAGCTGAATGAGGAAATATACGGACAAGGGAGTCACTTCAACAAACTCTGGCAATACACTCTCATCAACATTACCTGGGGGAGAACTATGAGCTAATAATTAATTAATTAATCATCCACTATAACAATACGCACCACAGCACACACTGACACTCTGTAGATAATTAAAGGTAAAATAGATGAATAGATGCAAAATGACATGCCATTGTATAGCTGCTGTTACCCAATACACTTTAAGGGTCACTACAGGAATCAGACCCTAACCCTTTCAGATTAAGGGCCATACGTACACATACTGACTCACATACTGCGTAGAACAACAGTTAAACACTTGTATGGCCAAAGATAAACTTTTCCTTGTCACATGCCTGACCAATTATCAACATATTCTGTATGAACTGCAACATGCCCTCTTACAAACTCAACCAAATGATAACCTGTTTTCCTGACCCTGAGGGGACTTAATGACAAATTAAATGAAGCTCTTGAAAAAAAACATACTCTGACAACACAACCACAGAGAGTCAAACTAAAGCTTAAAAAGTTGCACATGAATCAAAGTGAGACCTCAATTATGTAGCTACCCCTAAATGTGTTGGTAGAGAGTGTAGAAAAGGTGTAAAATGATTTTCTCTGATTATGTCTTAAAGGGTCAGGCAAACGTTCCACAGCAATTAAACTGCTTCATGAAGACCAGAAGTAAAATACCCAGTCCTAAGTACTTTGGTGGTAATAACTTGTCAAATGATGATAGGATACATTTTTAGTTAGTCATTGGTCCTTCCTAGGTTGAGATGACATTTACTCAAGTAAACCAAAATGTTTAATTTTGATTTTAAATGGTCTGGTGCTTTCTGTTCATAGTGATCCCAGGAAAATGACAAATTATAAGGTTCAATCTCGCCTTCTTCACTGCCTCTCACTGCTCGTTATCATCTATATTTCATACAGTTGTAATGAAAATAGGTTTTTCTTGGGAAAATCATCCCACCATGCCATGTGTGATATGACAGAATAGTATTGTAGTACCGTTGTATGGGCAACCACTGGAATAGTAATGCCTTTATCGTTTAAGCAGTGGGTAAGTGCTTTATTCCTGTTCATGTCCTGATCTTTTAACAGTATCAGAGACTAAAAAGAAAAGTCTGGCCAAATGTTGCTGTACACATTGAGTGGCAGACTGCAAATGAACCTGACAACTCCCAGGTGAACACAACATACATCCTGGGAATAAGGGTTGCACTAACAAATGAAATAGCAACACTTCAACAATATGAAACATGAAGAGATATACTCCAAAACAGCCATCGTCTCAGGTGCACAGAGCTTAGTGTAGATTCCTGTTTCTTACTAATTGTAAACAAGGAAATTTCTGTTTTAAGGTCAAATGGGATGGAACATGCTTTTCTCCATACCTTTCACATAATGGAAGCCCCACTGACTAGAGATTGTTTGCCTCAAGGCAGTATTATGTGTAGTTAGTTATTTAAAGGCCAGGGCATGAAACTTTTTCTGTCACAGTGGCTGATGGACACCACATTTCCCAAGTCAATTCAAAATTTTAGCAGTTTGGGCAGTTTTAGAATAGGAAAAACACAGTTTGAAAACAATCTTTCCACCTGCCAGGGTAAAAGTGAGAAAGCCTGAGTCACCCACCACAGCCAAAATTATACAGCATTTGGCTGGTGACTGGGGTAATTTCATGCCCTGATAGTGCCCAAGCCCTATTATAAATGCACATTCATACATTTAATGTCATTTTTGGAATTTGTTCATAATGTGTTGGTTGAAACCTGCTTTATATGTTTAAACTAGCTTTAAGGGAGCGCATCGGATCAACATCTACTTAACGCATTTCAGCAGATAGCAAGACTTCAAGCACTCTGACAGGGCTGACATGGGTCCTCTTGATAATAAGGATAAGGGGCATGCACTGTCGACAGGGTGTTCCATGGTTGGAAAGTTTATTTTTTTTCCATGCTGCTGTCAGCAACAGCCATCTATATTTAATATTTCCATTTCCCCTCAGCCCTGTTGCCTTGGTCTTGAGTAACGTTGCAAAACAAACACTTCTATTTAAATGTCGGGATAACCATAATGTATTGAGCTATTATTGAGTATTGTTAATGCAGATCCACAAACACGATACATATTATACAGTATGCCTATTTATGTAAATCTAAAAAGTATTTTGTGGAACTACAAAGATTTAGAACTCAAAATGTTTCTCAACAGGAGGTAAATTTGTCAAAGTTTTATAAGAGCTGAAAAATAACTGACACTACCTGAACCACAACTGAATTATCAGATAAGCTAATTATCCCATATGAATACACAATGCTCATTTTTCAGTGACAGTGGTATTATATGGGCTGTTCACTCAACTGTTACATTACAGCGACTATAACCAATATTCTGAAATGGATCACATAACTACTTGTATGTGTCTCGTAGTGACAAACCCACAGAGACTCTGCAGTCCTCCTCAGTTCTGTGAGCTTTATAGCAACTTTCAACTCATTGTTTTGGATTTCCAGCCTGCAACTTTATGAAAGTTGTTACTTCATAAATGTACAGCACAGAAAGGGAAAAAGGAGAGAGACTGGAGGGCAATAATCTTGGTAAGATCAGAGGCTGATACACGAACACACACAATCACAGTGCTAGCTAGTTTACAACTAAAATTTGACAGAATCTTCTGAGGCCATTTTAATTTCTTAAGTGTTAAAACAAAAACACATCGCCACACACTCACAGTCCAGAGGTTGAATTGGCAAGCAAAATTTGCTCATAACAGTGGGCATCACACAGCCAATAATGTAAAGAAAGAAAGAAAGAAAGAAAGAAAGAAAGAAAGAAAGAAAGAAAATACACAAAGTTCCCTACTTTTTTGACACTTATCGTTAAATGTGCGTCTTCTTGGTGGAGTTATGTTGTGCCTCATCTTAAAATGATCTCTGGCTTCAGTCATAGCTGCAGATTTCAGGCTGGTTTTTCCAGACAAAAAGCTGGCATTTCATTTTTACAGCATAGACAGAAATTGCCACATACTCCTCAGTATAAAACCTCAGCTACTGTAGATATTTCATGAAATATTATATAAAATACATTTTTGCGTTTCATTGTGCCTGAATTAAGAGTTTTGCATTATGTCAGGCTTTGCCTTTCTGACAATGTCAAGACTCCCACAGGAAAAGTAGAACCTTCTGCAAGAATATACTCCCTTTAAAATCAGGACGCTTACAATGTGTTTTTATCAAGGTTGCATTTAATTGCTTTCATCTAACTTTAATCTTGTATTTGGAAATACAACATCTTTGTTTTATTTTCAAAACAGCAATGATGTAAATGCTATGCATATTTAAATGGAACTTGATATGACATGAATAGTAATAAATTGGCCATCGCAAAATACAGTGATAAAATATCTCCTTCAATATTGTGTCGAAGCTTGATTCAAACAATGTGAGTGGCTTTAGATGTGAGTACAGATGGCTGACTTAATAGAGTGCACACCTGAGAAAAGTCTGTTAATGATACTGCGTGATGATTGGGTTTTGTTTTAACAGTCTTTTCTGGTTCGTCCCCTGGGTGTGCTGCCATGCTGGGTTGGTATATAGGCTCAGAGAGAACAGGAAACAGGAACAGCTGCTGCCGCTGCTCTCCTCCTGGTCCGGACCAAGCTGTCCTCATTCTATCTATCTGTCTTTATGTGACTTTGTTTCTATCTACTGGATGTCTTCCGATCTCCCTGGCTCTTTCTTACATCTCGACTAATGCATGCAAGCACACACAGGAGCAGTCTTAGCAAAGGTCCTTCATTTTTAGTACATGACAGCATTATGTGTTGCACATGTAGGTAACGCAACCTAATTTATGATACTTAAGGAATATAATTAATGCCCATGTTATCCCATCTACACACAGAGGGGTATAGGTAACTGTTTACTTCCTTTAGTCTAAAGCAGACATTCATCTTGTTCAAGCTGAAGAAACAATGAGGACATGATGTACAAAAGGCTGTTGTGTTAACTTTGGCAACATTTTCTTCAAATGAACAAATTTTATTCGTCAAAAAGCACACACACAAGTTTGACTCATACCAAGTTTGAGAAATTTTTCCTTCCTCTCCTAAATCTATCCTAGTCTATCTATGTCGTTCTGTTGGCCTCCAGAATTGGCATCAGTTGTCTGACTGATATGTTATTCTGGACAGGGTGCTCTGCTGTGCTCTGTATTCTGTCTTCAGACACAGTGGGGACTCCTCACTTAGTTGCCAGCATCCGGACCTTTGGGACAGTATTGTCCAGATGCTTCTCTCCCAAACCAGGAGGTTTCCCTGCCAGAGGAAACTCACTGCTCTAATTTTACATCCCTATTTGTGCCACTATGCGTGTGTGTGAGCACTTTCTAAACTGGTTAGCAGTACCAACTCTACAGACTACTCTACTCTCTAGATGTACAATCAAAAAATATGTTTTATGTAAGGTTCACACTTTTCTTTTGAATGTTATGAAGCATTTCAATCAAACTACTGTTTAATATATGTCATCTGATTTCAAGGGTTGTGTATTAGTCTATTTCCGATTCTTCTTCGATATTAGTGCCAATATCAGCTTAGTTAGTTATAGTAGTATAATTTACATTTAACACATACAAGAACAGTCATTCTGATCATGTTTAATTTAAACCTGCACTCATCAATTTCATGTATACATTAACAATTGTTTTGGTTTGAAGCCCTGTAACTTCTAAATGTTTGGCTCTCATCAACCTAGTCTCCAATAGCAACAGGCACCTGTTCTCTGCAAAAAAAGCTCTGGTAAACCCACTGTATGTTACCTGCACAGCACTAAACATGGTGGAGTAGTTAAGTAATTAACTCTCATCTGTTTAACATAAAGCAGATATGAAGTCAGTGATACTGCAATTATACTTTTAGTTAGGTGAACTGTATATTATCTGAGATAGCATCGTATGTTCATTATAGTCTACATCGTCCTTTTTTTTCTTTTCTCTACCTCTTTTTCAGTCTGTTTCCCGCCCTCTTTCTCTCTCTCTGTTACTTGCATTGACATAGGCCCCATGGTGGTTTTAACATTATTGAAGCAGTTGTCCGGGCTTTAATCTGTGACTTGGGGCTGTCATTATCCATCAGAGCAGAGACTCTGTCCCTTCCAATTTCCTCCCTTCGTCCATCTCTCCCTTTCACACCTAGACTTTGAATTCTCTCTCAGCCTCTGCAGGCTTCATAAATATTCAGCATGCCAGCTAGTAATTTACACACACAATCTGCCACTCCCCATCATTTCTACACCTGGACACATGGACGTTGACACTCCTCTCTGTCCTAATCTACTTTCATGTCCTTTATTTCTCTCCCTTCCCATTCCTTTTCTACTCTTTTCTTTCTACTGCTTGCATCTCCTGTCAGCTCTCCTCTCCTCACGCAATGTGCATCACATCTAACTTCAGGGTGTGAACTACAGGGGAGCCACAATATTCACAATATTTGTGATATTTTGGGGGGGTCTCCAAAATATTGATATATTGATATATAATAGCCCCTCCAGGATTTTGCTGGCTTTTGTTGAGATTGTTGTGGCCTGTTGTGGATTGTTTTCTGATTTCTTTCTTTCTAGTAAATTACAATTGATTAAAACTTATTCCAGTGAGACAGAGATTGGTTGAATTTGTGTTAATTGTTGCAATTGCAACATCCTTGAGAGTGCAATATGCTATTATTGCCATGCATTTCTATTTTTGGATTATGTGTTAACTTACTATTGATGTATGATTTGTGTACGAGGGTGGCTCATCACTTTAAAAAGGATACTGCTATTCTTGTCATCACCACTTAAGCGTGACAGCCCAATGTCATTAACTTCAGATCAGAAAACAGTAAAAAAAGTGAGCTCCCCCAAAGCCATGGTATAGTTCGCACATCGTCTAACTTTGTCCCTAAAACAATCCTAGAATTCGTGCTGAAGGGCAATGTGTCACAAACTACAAGTAAAATGTTTTATAAAAATCAGCTTAAAAATGTTGCTTTTCAGGAAGCAAATGCACTCGACACATTTGTTTGAGCTCAAGGATACACACAATGTGTTTGAGTTACAGTGAATCTACTGTATTATCATTTTAAGCTGCCTAAACTTCACCATACCTTTTTCTATATTTTATTTGCCATTTCCACAATCTTGCTGCTATGTGCAGATATTTATATTTATATTTAAGTGAAAGTTTTAAAAAACATTGGCATTAAACATATTGTTTTGCTGAATGCTCATATTCAAGTATTTCTTCTAAAGGAGAAGATAAAAATCCAAAAGTATGTGCATGAATTAAGTATAGTGTTAGTCACTAAACTTTGCGTCAGTAACAAGTGACCACAGCTGTTATGTCTACATTTGTACAATACCACTTAGTTTTTTCATAAGGCAATGTATCACCTGAATGGATAATACACAATGTGTTATATAACTACACATCTTTTCTTTCGCAGGATTCAGAGAGAGAAATAACTTGAGATATTGAACACCTGTGTGATGACAACTTTCTAAAATCTGTCAGATTACACTGGGAGAAGATCTGGATGAGGCTTTTTTTTGCTGTTCTTTGATTATTCTACACCAAACCAAACATTTAACAACTATTCATAAAAATAGAGAAAGAAAAGCAGAACGTATTAATCTTTGCATACTACAGTGTATTTTCTGCACTCTTAAAGATGATCTAACTGCAGTGTGTCATTATATATTCCCCACCTTGCTCTTTCTATTTAAAGTAGCAGGAGCAGGATACTGTATCTTATGCAGTTTTGACACATCTTTAACATACTCTGAGATGCAATGCAAAACATGTGAAAGTGCTAAAAACAGTGAAATGTTGTGACTTTGGATTAGCATGGCTGGAGGCTGGGTACTCTACCAAAGTTTCCTGGTGAACAAAACAAGGGCATGGGCAGAAAGATGAAAAACAAAGCACAGAGAGGGAGAGAAAAGCAGAGAGAGACAAATAGACAAGGTAGCGGAGAGATGGGATGGAAGAAGCTAAGGCAGAGTTTGGAAAAAAGGTTGGAAAACACTGTATAATCAGTTTTGTTGGTCTTCAGGTTCAGTCTGTTGTTTGGTCTGCTGGTCTCAGGCAGGACATTTACACTCTGCGTCTCGCACATAAATCATGTCACATGGCTGAACGAACAGACACTGCCAGCATTTTAGCTCCAAAACCCTGCTCGGTATGGCCCACCCTGCTTTCACACACACACACACCATCACACACACACACACACACACACACACACCTACACCTACACACACTCCACATAGAGTCTAGGATTCATTATCTACATACACATTATAGGTACAGCCATGCAGACATGGATATGAACACATCAATACACACATGGACACACACACTCCATCTGTCCCATGTCTTAGTGCCGCGGTGTTCCCTTTGATATGCTCTGTGGCTCTCTGACCAACCACAAAGTCTGAGAGAAAGTCTCTCTGTCTAACTTTCAATATCTTTCCCTCTTTCTGTCCTCGTTCTACATAACTTCCATGTCTCTCTAAACTGCTCCACAAAATGTATTTCATTACTGGGAGAGGGAGTGACGTTGAATTTATAAATTTCCTGTCAGGTGGTATTTGTTATACAGGGAGAGACAAACAAATGCCACCGTTACACTCTCCTAGTTTCTGCATTCTTGCGTCCCTCCATGCTGGATAGATGATATCTGGCACAGGTTTCCACGTGCTGGAGCTCTCTCCTTTTGATGCTTGTACAAACACAGGGGCTGAGACAACAGTCTCCAAATGCTTTGATGCAATTAGCCAACAGAGTGTGAAGCAGAAAACCTTTGTAGCTTTTTACACAGCGCACAAAAACAGTGTCAACACAAAAGGACGCAGAGATCAGTCGACAGGAGCCGAGACTCTTTGTTGATGCCACTCCATCCCCTGTGTGTCTGTCACAGACTGAGAGTGAATCTAACACTCATATAAACTGGATAAAAGATGAGGGGGGGATAAGGGAGGCTGTGACGGTTCCCTGTGGTCTGTGGTTGGTGAAGGGCACGATCATACAAAGAGAGTGCATGGATTTTGGTAGAAACCTTTAAAAATGTTCTGTTGAATATACGAGAAAAGGTCAGGCAGTGACAGACAGATTGATAAAGATAAAGCATAAAGGGAGCAACCACAAGAGTACTGCCTTTTAAATTTCATATTTGTAAAATGCAGAATTTGTTCATTTTGACAGAGGTCTGTGTGTGGGAGAGAGTTTGAAATTGTCATTAAAGGGTGGTAACTACAATCCTCCTATAATTATGTGATACTTATGATATGGTGTTATATGCCAGTAAAACTAGAAAGAGGATTCTCTTCTCTGAGCTGCATGTTCACAGCAACAAGCTGTCTTACGAAATCGGAAGCTTTCATTAACTCTTGAAAGCTTTTAATAGAGTAGCATAAAGGGAACTATAATTAGAATTGCATTGTACAACTCTGTGTTGTCAATGAAAATTAAGTAAGTTACAACTATGATCTATAGTGTGATACATAATACAGAGATGCTAAAGAAATGGAAGTCCTCCAAAGGATTTGCATATTTTTATGTTAATTATAAAAACAAATGATGGACAGGCTGTACCAGCTACTAACATGCCATCACACACACTGAATGCCTTAAGTTGCCATTAACAAGAAAGGAAGCCTTGGTGTCAGTACAGTGTACATACAATGGTATCACAAATAAGAATATTACAAAATATAATATAAACTCTAAATGAAAAAAATATATATATGCTATACGCAATGTGCAGTACAATGGTGTGTAAAATATTTTAAGCAGCTAAAAAACTAAAGGGACCAGTCTATAGAATTTAGTGGCATCTAGCGGTGTAGTTGCATATTACAATGCCCTCACCTCACCCTGATGTTCCAAGCGTGTAGGAGAAACTACGGTGGCCATGAAACTCACAAAAAAATGCGAAAGACCCTATCGAGAGTGAGCGTTTGGTTTGTCTGTTCTATTGTAGAAACATGGCAGTTCAATATGGCGGCCTCCGTCTAAACATACCTATATTACCTATAATATTATATTCCATTTCTGCCAATAGATCCTTCTAAATGTTACACACTGGACCTTCAACTAGAGCTAAAGGGCTTTGCCCCAGTGAGTGGGCTGATGAAGAAGTGTGCATGACATATAAGGTTAGGATTGGCACAGCCCTACTTTCAAAATTGTTCAGCTGCCACTGCTAGAGTCACCTTCAACTGACCACTGCCAGCCCAATTGACCAAGCCCCAAAAAAGGTTAATAACTTGAAGCACAAATATATAAAGCCATATGAAATTGTAGCTCCATGACCAGTTGACCTCTGTCTGGATGTATTAGCTGACTAACTGTTGAGCTTGGCCTGGAACCGCTGGGACTTCCTTCTCTCGGTTAATTTGCCAGCAACAAACAGACCAATACCAGTGGCAGTACTGAAGAGATGGACAGACAACGAGGACGGAAAAGAAGGAAGGGTGAGAGGAAGGAGAAGAAGGGGAAGTTAGGGGATGAGAGAGATGTTGAATGAAACATAGTGGAAAGTCAGGCAGAAGGCGAGAGAAGCATGGAGAGAGGAGAAAAAAAGAAGCAGTAAGCAAAAGTAAAAGTGAAAGTGAAAAACAGCATGGCAAGAGTTGGCGAGCTAATTCCCAGATATCGACACTGCTTTGATTAGTAACTGGAGGGAACCTTTTAATGAGAGGCATTCTCTAATCAAACCCCAACATAACACAGCCCACCAAGCTATCTCTTGTACAGAGGGGGTGTGTGTGAACGATTTTACTCTTCAGATTTCTTCCCCTGTGCAAGTCAACAGATGATGATCCTGCTGCTCTCCCTCAAACTGAGAAGGTAATCGTCAAGTTTGTTCAGACGTTCAGTAATTTATTATCTTCACTGGTCTTATTGCTTCAGATTAAAACTTCCTCTGTAGGAGCTCAAGGAGCTATGTATTGATGTTTTAGCTTGGCACATTGGAGCAATAATGGGGCATTGTATAGTGGGACTGTCTCCAATACCTGGGCAGTGATTTTGTGTTTGTGTGTGTGTGTCTCCAGGGGAAAAAAAAGAACCCTCCAACTCTCGATGAGTGGCTTGTTGTTGGAGAGTGGGGGACCAGGCTGCCAGAGTGGGAGAATATAATACCTGAAGGGAAAGAGAGAAAGAGAGGGTATGACACAGGTGGAAAAAAAAAAAGCGAGACCTTTAGGGACAAACAGTTTGAGCTGCGTGAAGTGTACTGTGGGCAGAGATGTGTACCGCTGGTGTAGCTAGAGAGGGTTTGTCTCGGTGGTCTCCAGTGCGCTCATTAGGAAGCAGGGACAGCATCTTAGAGCCCCTCCCTTCCCAAGAGATAGAAAGCAACTAATTAGAGGTCTGTCCTCCTCCATGACACATCCACATCCCCTCTGGAGCACCACGAAGAACCACTCACTAGTCTAACTCAGCTTGCAACGTGGCAGAGTTTATAAGTGTAAAGAAGGAGGAAGCAAATGCTAATGGTGGAAAAGGGAAGATGCCACTTATTAGCAACACAATAATGAAGTAAAAATAACAATGTTAAGTCCAGTGTGTTATTTAGAAGGATCTATTGGCAGAAATTGGATATAATATACTTAACTATGATTTCATTAGTGTATAAAAACCTGAATATAGAATTTTGTGCGTTTTGTGGCCATTGTTTCTCCTTCACAAAATCCCCTGCCTGGAGGTAGTTTGTAGGATATTTGTATTTGTAGTATGAGATTTTAACATTGACTTGTTAATCAGAATCTTTTAATTACTAGGCAAATATATATTAAAAAAACAACAAAAAACATGTGCCAGTAAAGTAAATAAAGCAACAGTTATTATATGATTATTTAGTTTTTTGTGATTGTGTGTAACAAAGACAAGTTCACTGATATCACATAAATTAACTCAGGCACGGTGAAATAATAAGACAAACAAAGAATATTTAGTTTGTCTTAACATATGTACTGCTATTTGCTGATGGTTACATTAAACACAGATAAAACCAATAATCAATTAAGATAGTCAAGAACATTGTCAAATAAAGCTCTTTCCCCAACTGATATCCCATTAGGTTACACGTTTGTGTGGTCCTTTTTTGAATGACGTCCTGGCCCATTATAGTGGCAAGCGGGTAAACTGGTTGACAGGTTTTGACAGCTGGGTTTTTTGTTACGTTTTTAAAAGGGAAGACATTCATCATACCGCGCCTCACTGTTCGTTAAAGTTACTGAAGAAAGAAAAAAAAAGAAAAAAGTTTACATTAAATAAGTAATTATAAGTTTGTATGAAGAATAATTCACTTCATTAAATTGTTATTAACCTTTGGAAATAAAAAAAAAAACTTGTTGGACCAAAATGACGATACAACCGGATTAATTTCTTATGTTTGATGCTACTGTGAAACCTTATTTAGTTTTTTATGTTATGTCTTCATACATCTCAGATAAAGGCTATGTTTCCTACAGTGTTAATAACTGTAGAGTGGAGCATGTTTTGTTTTATTAGCTATAGTTTGGCTGTGTCAGTAGAGTATATTAATAAAGAGATTGACAAAAAAACAATGTTACTTTCTCTCATGAATTGTAAATTATTTTTCCTTAATCCATCTCCCTCTCTTTCTCTCTCCAACCCCCTTCATCTGAAATATCTATTTTCTTCTAAGGCGCTGAACTAACAAGGGAGGAACACTGGTTAATTCTGCCTTGAAATTCTGGTCAATACACAGGCTCAGTGGATATTTGATTAGATCTCAATATGCCTCTCTATTGCTTCTACTCCAAAAAACGATTTCACTTGTGGAAGGGGTGTGTATGTGTCTGATGGGGTTGGTCTCTAAGAAAGGAGGGCTGCTGCTGTTTTCATTGATTGTGACACTAAACCGCACATTTACCATACCACATCTCTTACGTCTTCCTTTCCTTCTCCGACGCCAATGAATCAAAAGCTGCAGCTGGAGGAAAGCAGAGCTTGTTAGCGGTGCTTTCCAGGGAACCTCTCCCTCAAACATCTGACAGCCTCGCTCTGATCGATAGCTGTCTTTCTGTGCCATGTCTGCCTTTGCTCGTGGCTTGTGACTAAGCTAAGCGTTGCAGTGCTTCAAAGTAAATGGACTGAATTACTCCATACTCCACAGGGATGCTAGACTTTGAGCAATGGCTGACACCAGCTGACATGTTTATATATTAGATTTTTTTTTAAGAATGAGCTGTCAACTCCCCTTAGTATCTTTAAGAGGCATTATAAAAGTTGAGAAGCACACAGTAGGGGAGATTGACAGTGCATTCCGAAAGTATTTGGACAGTGACACATATTTTGTGTTGGCTCTGAACTGTTTGAAATGAAACAATGAAGCTAAAGTACTGACAACCAGCATTAATCTGAGGGTGTTTACACCCATGTCAGTCAAGAATATAAGGAATTATAGCTCTCTTTTCGGGGGGAAAAAGTATTTGAACAAGTTAAACAAGGAACTTTCATTCTGTGTGTCTTCCATGTGAACAAGGCCTGTAATTTTTCCAACTACCTTGTTTCATCTGGAATGACCCAGTGGGGCAGGCATTAAGAATCTTGTTTGTATATGTAGTTCATATATAGGAATCAGTATGAAATTGCTATAAACTGTTTAATCACCAGTTAAAAACTCTTTGTAGTACATTTAAATATAATATTTATGTTTGGTATTTGGTTGTTCAATGACCGATCACTATTTAGGTCCATTGTCCTGCAGCATTGGCACACAATTGGGAAACTAATTCTAAAACAACGTTGGTAGAAGACTGTGCTTCAAACTTTTAATGAGGAAGGTTGATATGATTGATGATTGATGTGATCTATTCTAAACATATCAAAAATATAGAAATCATAGTAAACCAACTGCATGAATCAGAGAGATTGGAGTCTATTGTTTGTCTCTCCACAGAACCCTGGCAACCTCAAGGTCATTCACAAAATGAGTGGCCCAGATTTCCTCTGAGGCATCATTGAAAGTCTGGCCAAAGGGCAGGAAGAGAGATGTCTTCATTTTTTATTTCCTCATGACATCTCTCATTGGGGCAAATCCACACAGACAATCACATCTCTAACTCGGAAAAATAAACCACAATTTTTTTTCATCCTTTTTGTTTGAGAATACTTTCGACAGTTAGTAGATAGTATACATTACAACTTAGATTTGAAGCACAAGCCCCTTTCTTTCATTATAATTGAATTGACAAATTTGTATCTGCATTTATTCAGTAATAAAATTAGATGAGTGTGGGTTCAGATGATATCAGATATGAACAAAATAAATGACACAAAGTACTTGTACTTTTGCACTCAATACTCTTTTGGATGTTTATTGTTGGGAGGCATGCATGTTTTTAAGTATAATTAATAATATTTATTAAAGTAATTTAATGTAAAATGCCATAATATGCCATAAAGGTGTCCCTTATGACCTTGTAATCCTTGTTGGACATACGAACAAGAACATACTAATCATAATGTTACAGCAGTTTGAGCCACAGTAGCTCGTCTGTTGGATTGGACCACACGGGGCAGCTTTCACTCCCCATGTACAATCAGTGAGCGTTGGCCGCCCATGACCCTGTCTCTGGTTCACCACTTTTCCTTCCTTGGACCACTGCTGATAGGTACTGACCACTACAGACTGGGAACACCCCACAAGAGCTGCAGTTTTGGAGATGCTCTGACCCAGTCGTCTAGCCATCACAATCTGGCCCTTGTCAAAGTCTCTCAAATCCTCACACTGCCCATTCTTTCTGCTTCTAACACATCAAGTTTGAGGACAAAGTGTTCACTTGCTGCCTGATATATC
>NW_023339663.1:19796774-19814480 GCF_004916995.1 Morone saxatilis | reverse complement strand
ATTCACTTCACCACTCAGTGGTCACCTAATGTCTACTAGACATAGAATCTACTATACTCAATACAACATTTATATTACTATTTATAAAGTGTTTCTATGTGCATTTTGTGTCTGAACAACCCCTTTAAAACCCAGATGTCAAACAATACCACAAACTAACCAGTCTGGACATGGTAGACTAGCAACTCCTGTGTTGTGCAAGGTAAAAGTACTGTTTCTGTCAAGGGAGTCTGGTGGTTTTAAAGAGAGCATAATGGCCTCAGTATCCTTTTTCAAAGGACTGATGGCATTGTCTAGCTTCTGTACTGGTATTCCTGTCTGCTTCTCCAAACTTGGGCTGTGGCAACTGCCATCTACTGTAGGTAATACCCTGACTATGGATAAGAACCTCATACAACCCCACTTCAAAAAATCCAAACTAACCCTTTAAGTTAATGATACATAATAAGGCCCATCAAGGCAATGACACGTATAGGTCATAAAGCAAGGAACCTAAGTTGACAGAACCATTAACTCTAATCAATTATGCCGTCACTCAAATTTTGAATAAACTAATTCCTGGCACTTACTCACACATACCCCCCCCCCCAATCCACAGGTAATCTAACCAGAGAGACAACAGATCCAACACATATGTTCATACTTGTGAAGACATAATACAACATCTTGAATTGCTATATCATCAGGTAATATATAAAAATGAAAAATACATTCTGACAATGAAGAGCAGACATTAAGACAAAATCTCCCATTGGGCAAGTACAGGATTTGATGACTCATTGCTTCAGTCATTTATCAGGCACAGCAGGGTATAAATGATAAAAAGCAGTGGTATTCTCCTTTTAAAATTCCACCACCACAAATCTAAAGAGTATTGGGTGGCACAGTACAACAAAGGGGATGTTATTTAACATGTATGGTGTCTGACAACCTCTGCCAAGTAGGGCCAAAGTCTCCTCTCTCCTTCCTGCTTCTACACAGTGGACGGAGGAAAAGGAGGAGGAAAGAAAAGATCTTCAGGGTGCCTCTCGTGTCCTGCTGAGCTGGCCTTGGTGGAAGTCCTGCTGGGGTCTGGTCTAAATGAGCTCCTGCCTGCTGTGAAGCCCATGCTTAATATGCTCCTGACAGAGACATAGAGTGAAGGAGAGACACACAGAGGAAACCAAGGAGAGGAGACTGAGAAAAGTGAGGAAATATCAAGAGGATGGAGATGAAGAAGAGAAAAAAAAGTTAATGGAGGAATCAATGAATGAAGGCACAGGAAGGAGGAGGGCGAAGAGTGCAAGGCTGTGTTTGCGAAGGTAAGAGAAACACAAACAATCACACACGCTAAGTCTGGGGAGGTATGCAGAGACAAAGGAGAGGAGGAAAGATACGAGGGATAACATGAAGGAGATAGAGAGAGAGAGAGAGAGAGCAGGCAAATAGAGAGAATAAGAGCAAACTTCAAGGTCTGTATTGAGTTGGCGGTGGCAGCGCCAGAGGACCTGAGCAGAATAGCCTTGGCATCGCCTCCATGGCCAATTAATGTGAAGCTGTCTGGGTCCAGGGAAGCTATTAGACTCTGGAAGAGAAAAACACATTAAAAAAGAACAGGAAGAAAGTTCACTGCTGCTTCCCCACGCTGGTGCCTGTATGTAAAGCCCCTTGTTTTTCTTGACTGAATAATAGTCTTCATCCCCCCTCCTCCCTCCCTTTCAAAGCCTCTGGATGTGGGCAGAACATCTCTGCTTTATTAACCATCTCACTAGAGACAGGACACCCTCGCCGACAAGCAGCAGCCTTTATTAAAGATGCCGCCGAGTGGAAAGGAGTGAGCATTGAGATTCAAATTGAAGAAGACAAGAAAACACTGTGTGGCCATAGCTTTAGTTAGTTAGAGGGAGAATTTGTATTGATGTTAATCAAACAAGCAACTATTTTTCTTCTTGTTTAATAAGCAGTGCCTGTACTCATAAGAGCACACAGAAGTGTGTACACCAACTGCAGAGGATAATTGAGTATGTGTGTATGAATGCATACATGTACATGCGTGTGCATGTACAGACAGTGTGTGGGTAAACATGCACGTAGGCACACATAAAAATAACATGTGGACACTGAAGTCTCTGGAATCTATCAGTCAAGTGTATATTCAAGAAATAATATTTCTTATTAAAGCACAGAAACCACTATCCAGCTGTATAATGTGGAGGATATAAACAAGAGCATGCTGTAACGTTACATTTCAACAGGTTTAATAGAACTAATGTGCTAAGGCATGAACCAGCTGTACTACATGGATGGTATGCACATATTAAATTGGCAATTAAATACTCTGCAGCATCTTGCATTGTTACTGAAGCAAAACCAGGTTTTGATTATCAACATCAAGATAGTCAGGTTGTTTCAAGCTTTGGGAGAGATTTGTCAATGTTCCCAGAATCAAAGCACGGATCAAAGGAATAAAACATGTGTTAGATTCTCCCTTCACAGAAATGTGTGATTATTAGCTGGACTGGAGTTTATTACTTGAAAGAAGCATGCACTAGTGATCTATGGGTTTAAAATCAAACCAGTGAGAGTGATTTGGTTTATATTTCACTTTATGAATTTTAACATAAAATGTGTTACACTCTTTGAAATTCTGGAAAATCATTCAATTGTTCAATAATCCCTTGGTTTCGATGTAATTTACTTAAGCTTTGGGTAGCACCATTGCTCAGAAATTAAGTCAGACCTATTGTGCCACCAAATCCCACATATACTGTCTATACCGGGGTATTCAACTACATTTGTGCCAGAATTTTTCCAAGCAGACACTGTTTAGCCCACACACTAATTAGCCCATTATTGTTAAATATTTGTCAGTTCTTTACAAAATGTATGCTATTTTAATTAGCCTATATCAGTGTGAAGTTGACTAGAAAATGCTGACCTTCACCAAGGAAATCTGTAATTTAGGAAACGTAACTACAGAACACAAACCTGATTGGCAGGAAATGTTCAAAATCAACTTTAACTGCTATTATGCAGTTGCACCATTATATTGCAGCTGACACCTATATATAAACGTGGTATAATGTGGTAATACTACAGGTCAGTCTGGGGGAATCTGAACAAACTATTGTGGTTTCGCCGGTTTAATGTTTTTAATGTGAAGCTACATCAATGGGAACTGTTTGGTTTGCATTAACAGTAACTTAATGCCTTTATCTGAGTATTTCGATTCCCAATTTGTAATACTGTAAATATAAAAATATTCAAATACTTTCAGCTGTGGCCATTCTGCTGGCTGGATGAATAGGTTTGGCTGGCCAGATGTGACCCGTGGGCTGCCAAGCGTGTGTGTTTGATGTCAAAGGTACATCCAAAATCAATTGGCAAAGGAATCCTTTTTGGAAAGTCTCTATTTTAACTGCAATGATTAACAATGTGGAGGTGAGAGAGATAATATATTTGTTCCATCATCTAAACTAATTTTGTTTTTAGATGAAACAAATGGGGACTTAAACCTGAAGTTGTGGACATTTGAAACACAACTGCCTCTAAGTCAGTGTTTAAAACCTTGATTTGCTTTTTAATGTGGAAATGATGGTAATGGTAATGGTAACAACATCTGGTATGATATGTTAACCTGCTAACATAAAAAAAACTCTAGTGGGATTTGATCAGTCAATTACAACCAGTATCAAGTACAGCAATTTAAAAGGAAGAGGGATAACCTATGAATCTGGCTGGTGTGTCCCCACTCAAACATCTCAGAGTTTGCATCATTTAATAATATTAGTTTGGTGTGATGCCAAACAACATCCCTGCTGTGTTGGGACTGGAGATGGGAGAAAAAAAAATAAAAACAGGAAGACATCACAGCACACTAATTAACTACATAAAAAAGAACACATCACACACATATACTGTGGGAAAATGTGGTCGGCAGCTCTGGTCGTGGATAGAAAAATTCCTGTTGTGTTACTGTGTGTAATTCTGAGCCTCCAAATGTTGTCCTGCTTTATACAACTTATCTGGCATTTTCTTTTGTACTGCAATGCAACAAAACAGTAACATGTTTCTTTTGCATTAGTCTATTGTTCAGTTTATCTGTTATATCATGAGCAGAGAAATATAACAGTGATCTTTCAGACTGGCGTTATTGTTTTTCCCACTGAGGAAACGACTCACAACAGCAGGCCGTTTTGATTCACGGACAAAATAAGAGATGTGTGTGGCAGTTTAGAGGTCTGGAACCAGGTTAAATCCTACCACTCTCTGGGTGGACCCTCTCCACCTCTTTGCCCATCTGTCCTTTCTATTTGTTCTCAAATTTGCTCACAGTGGCAGGGTGAAGGGTACTGTCAGGTAGCTCATCAGCCAAATAAGTCCCACTTTCTGTGCACGATTCACATCACAAATGGATGCTGCAGACTGGCTCCATGCTTAGGAAGAACTGTGAAATTTAGCTATTTTCTGCAGTTAAGGTGTAAGAAAATGTGTCAGGACTAGTTAGTTGAGACATACAATGTTCTATTCTACTGTATATGATTAAAGGAAGACTTGTGTTCAGTAGTAATACAGTAAAAATGTGTGACAGGAGACAACTTTACTGGCTTTCTCTCTGCTTCAATTCATATGTTTAAATTGGTCACATTAACTGTTTCATACATAATCCTGCCTCAGTCCAATTTATTCTGTCTGATAAAGCAGAAACGCAGTAAAAATAATTTACATTTCCGAATAATGACTACTCCAATCTAGGCTTCTCATATCTTTCCCATCTGTCTCTACTTTCCTTTGCCCATCTTCCCACAGTCGATTGGCTTGGGAGCCCTTCTCTGATCGCATCTCTCTCTCGTCCTTTTTTCGACTTGATTCTCCCTGTTATGCAGCCGGTATAGAGCTGTCGCCTGCTGCTGCTTCCCCAATCTTCTTTCTGAAAAGCTGTATTGTTGCCATCTGTCTCTGGCACTCAGATGCACTTTCATATGCACGCACGCACGTACACACACACACACACACAGACTTTGGCTTAACACCAGATTCTGGTCTTATCTGGTCAAGTGTGTTTACTATAGTACACCTTGAGCTTACGCTGCAGGTGCTCAATATTTTGCTGAGAGATTATTTGAGGGATTCTGTTCCTCAGGTATACTATTTTCCCATTTGAGGAGCACATTGGAGATAAGTGCCTAATGTGTTATCCATGATGGTCTGTTCATTTTATTTTCAATCAGTTAAACATTCAATCACTTAATCGATATGGCACAGCCTGATACAAAATGTCCCCTGTTAAACCTCTTGGTGACTTTGTTTGTCGATTTGTCCTTCCCATTCCTTGTTCTCACCTGGTTTCGCAAATCCAGCATAAAAAAACCAAAGCAGTATTAAGTATCTCAGTGTACAATGTTCAGAGATTTTTCTTTCTTTTCTCTGGTTGTAATATTCGGTGAAAAACAATACATCGCTTTAATGCAGTTGCTGTACGTCACTTACACCACACCAGGTACCATATATTCTAATGCAGGAGTATGAATAGCTTTAGAGGTGTGGGGGGTAGTAAAGGGGGTTATTATGAAGAGCCTGACATGCCTGACAGCCTGATGAGAACTGGTGATTAAGGCCTACGCTGTATCTCACCTCATGTTGATGTGTTCTCTTGTGCAGGACCTGCCAGCCACGCTCAGACATGATGACTCTGCTGTGGTAAGGAGCTGTCAGCGTTATAGAGACAATGCTATAAAAAGATCTATCACTGCCAGACCAACCAAAGATTGGCCATTTCTCAGTGAAGTTTCATCGACAAATCTCAAGTCTGTGTGACATTGGCTAAAATAACATCTTTTCACTTACTGGGTTGCAGAAGAAATCTGTATCTGTATCTCTCTTTAAATAAACAAATAATCAAAACTCATTGAATTGCATTTCATGCGAAGTGTAAAGTGAATGCTATGGGCTATGTATAGTGGAGGGGTAGTGCAAAAGCTTTCTCTGTATTTCTTAATTTCAATCAATCAATTTAATTTTCTGTTCTAAATTCTGTTTTCCACTGCCATTTAAACACTTCATTCTGTAAATTATGTATGACCTTAGCTCATCACAAAATATACAAAATAACATACCTATACCCATACCCATAATCAAATGTTAAAATACAATCTTCCAAAAAATAAGTCTAAACTGAGTTTCCACAAAAGTTATGTAACTGGTAATGTCAGCTAGAGTAAATCACAGTTGGTTTGATGTGTCTGTGACATACTGAAAGCCTTTTGAGTATTTATTATATATCCTTGATATCAAACGCTGATTTCTTCAATGACAAAATATGAGATTGCTATGGAAAGAAACTGAAAAGCTCTCTGGGTGATTTTGGTTATGCACTTATCAAATGTTCCCTGACCTCCCTTTAATATTCTGAGCTCTCTGTAAGTGAAAATGCTATGAGATTAGCAGTTGTGCAACAAGTGTCTACTATGTATGCATATTTCTTAACCTTACTGAGGACAGGAAGGAAAAAGAGGGCCAGGCTACAGGCACACACACTCATAACTCTGGTGCAATCAACCTCTTGAATGTATACTGCATTGTCAGCAGTGTGTGGATTTTATTAACTCTTAACTTTAATTAACTATCAACAAGTCATATTTCCAATTTTTAATCATAATGGATAAACATGCTTTAAAATAAAATGCATTACAAAAACAGATCTTATATCATTTACATTCATTGTCTATTTCTTTCTTTGACTCCATGTTTCCTGTGACTAGGAGACAGAGCAGAAAGTCTTTATTAGGTGTTTTGACAGACAGATATATTCCATCTGAGAGTTTTTAATAGCACTGTCATGGAAGAAAAAAACAACAATATGAGATGATGGATGAAACTTATTGCTCAGGAAATGAAGAAGAAATAAATTGAGCTTTTCATAAAGGTGTGTTTGTGTTTATGAGCTGCTTTGCAAATAAAACTGTAACCAGAAAATGCCACAGCAGAAAGTTAATCATCAAATGTTTTCTAAGTTTGAAGATGTCTGTGTGTGTGGGGCTAATTGTTATTTGTTTAGTGAGAGATACATTCATTTTATTTCTTCACAGTGAGTTTAGTTGGTCAGGCTAATTACTGCAGTTGTAGAAATAGACTTGACCATGTTCTTATTGCACAGATGCACTGGTGTTGGTGGTAAGTATTTGAGCATTTCAGTAATGTGATTCTTAATACTTGTACTAATTTTTTACTGACTATATTTACATACTTTTAAATATTACAATAATAATCCAATAATATAACACGACATTGAAAGAAGTCACTCTGATGCCTAAATGGTTACTTTTATGATATTTAAAAGGTTTTATATATATCTACTCCGTGTGCAGCTGAGCCACTAAAACTGCACTTTTTCTCATCTACCTCGGTGATTTGAGATATTTTGACCAAAGCAGATTCTGTTTGTTGGAACATAAACATAAAAAGACTTACAAAGACTGTTTTGGCGAGTTTTGTTTTGTTTCTGTCCACTTTGAATGAAGTTATGATGTTACAGTGATATGCAAAGTAAAATTACCATTTTTGGTTTTAGGTTTTACTTTTAAATGTTTACATTCACACTTTTACTAAAGTAAAAGCTCTCAATACTTCTCCTACCACACATTTTTAGACCATGACCATGTGGAACAAGGGGGACAGAGAAAAGAAACATTTTAAAAGATCTGAGGTAAGTTTGGCTTGAAATGTTGTTTGCTGTTTTGGGGCCCAAGGTCCAGACCTGAATCAACCAGACACTGGAGCTGAAAGTTCAGGCATGTGCAGAACTCTGGGAAGCTGTCTCCTCTGTATTCCAAGAGGGGAGGAAGGGAAGTTAGTTGTTCCTAACTTATTGTCAGGAACTTTATTGTTTTTCTGATTATTGGCAAATTGTACTAGGACAACTCCTGTCCTGGGAAAGCATTATCCATATGGAGTGACCTCAATGAATGACCTCATTCTAAAAATAGCTTTTAGCAATGCAAGATGAAAATCTTTGCATAACACTGTCCTCTTTTTTTCAGGACAAGGAAGTGCATGCACTCATGCCCAAAAACCTGTTTTCCATTTATCTGTGCCATCCGTTTGAATGTGTGTTCAAGGTTTGGGAGTCTGCACATTTAAAAAAGAGCAATCCCAACAAGAAATAACACTATATTTGCTTTCAATTGAGCTCCAGCAGAGAGCTGCCCAGATGGCCCAATCAGAAAAAAGTCTGGCAGTTGCATCTGGAGCCAGCAGGCCAGATGGAGAGCGGTGCAGATATGGGTTGAGTCATAAGAAGAAGAAAAAAAAAACCAAACATCCAAGAGTGAAGGACAGGCACCTTTTGCAATATGGTTGCTTGTGTTTCCCTTTTGCCATATTGGCTGATGATGAAACCTGGCCAGATGGATGCTTAAGATGAGGTAAGGAGACAGTTGCAGTATCTCACTGCTCCAATAATAATGACGTTGAAATCTGATTTTCTAAAATACGTGATAATTACTTTTTTTTACAAAAAAAGCCTAGCTAAAACTAAGCTAGGATTTGTCACAGTGAATCAAAAAGTATTTATATGTAGTGCATTTCTTTACCATGAATGAAGGTCACAATGCTTGTTGTGATCATGGCAGCATGTTGCTAGCTTGGATGTATAGATGCCAAAAGTTATGGTTGGACTCAAAGTGGGAGGCTTGCTGAGGTTTGCACTGCCGATTCAAATCTGAGAGCAATTCAGTTGAAAAGATTCTTTAACTTTCTCACCCAGCACTGCTGAGATTGGAATTTGAGTTCCTATCTCTCCAAAGTGCAGTGGCCAACAGCATATAAAAGCTCTTAGATCTGAATGATGAAGTTCAGCTTATGTCCCCAGCAAAGGGCAAAGTAAAGGTACAGTAAATATTAAACACTTCTTTCTTATATATGGTCTATATAAGTACATGAACATGCTACACACTATGCAATGTATAGCTTTAACGTGTGACACTAGCCTGTAGTGTAGCTTGCTTCTTTCAATGAAGAATAGCTTGTAGCTTAACTAGCTACAGTTTCAATGTAACTTCTCAAACTATGCAAATTGTTGCATGAAGCAAACACTAAGTACTTTGTCTGCAGCAACTAATGCCAATGCAACTGCCAACAAGTATTACAGTATAATGTAGCATAATATTTAATTTCAGCACTGTAACAGAGAAAATCTTTCTTTATAGGAGAAAGGGTTGGAAGATATTATTTTATCAAGCATAGCACTACTATTATGTAGGTTTGCTTGAGGCCTCCTCCAAGAGGGACACTTGAAAAGAGGTGTCTTCATTAGCAATGTAATTATCTCCAATAATCAAACAATACAAGTCACAGCACCTAAAGATAAGTCTGGAACAGTTAACACATAGAAATGCATGTTCAAACTGCCTGAAACCCTGAAGTCAGGACATGGCCTGCCACTTCAAAACCATGTTCTGTCAATCTCCATCCCCTCTGTATCCAGCAGAGAAAAGATTACTATCAAACTCTCAGCATTACCAGCGAGGATGCAACACAGCAAAACAGCTACTTTGTGTTAGTGCAGAGAGATAAGAGGTCACAATTTATCTGTACTGACTTCCTGGCTGACTGTGAGAACTGGAGGAGTAAGTGAATTTAAAAGAGGACATAAACTGGTACTAGGGGCTAAAGAAGAAATGTGAATATGAAGAAATTTGACAGCTTTTCTATTACTATGGAGCAGTTGTAAACATGATGAATCATATTCGGGCTCTTCTGAAAAAGCTGTGGACAGGGGACTTTACAACACCTTTGTTTCACTAACATTTTTCTTAGTGAGACTGGGCAAAACTGGAGCCACAACTTCACTGTTCTGGTTTACTCTCAGTGCTCTTATAGTGAGATATGCAGCAATAGCAGGCAGCTGTTTTCTGCAAAAAACCCACTGTACACTACGTGCTCATCATTAACGGCAGACGGACACAGATAGAAACTGAATTTCCTTAAAGAGTTGGTAGAGACCAAAAACAGAATTAAAAGAGAGTGAAAGTTGCCTGACTCCAAGTGGATAATATTACTATGTTAGCTATGTGCCACTGTTTGCCAAATCAACTGAAAAGGTGATGATAAGTAAATTGTGCTCAACATATTTCCACTGTCTAATTTGCCCAAATCAATTATTGCAGGTTGTGAATTTTTTTGGGAAATACGCTAATATAAATTTTGCAGAATATTAACTGGAGAGACTGGTCAGTTTAGCTCAGCATAAAGACTATAAACAGTAAGCATGGTGCCGACCAACACTTCTAAGCATCACTATCTAGCATGTTACTTTGTTTCATCTGTACAAAATCCTATTTGTGGTTACAGTAGGGGTTGTGCTAATATGGAGTGTTTATGCTGTTATCGATCTTAACACCTATCGACACCTAACTCTAGGCAAGAAAATGAATTTCCCAAAATATTAAACTATTCTTTTAAACAAAGACAGTAAACTGAGTAAAAATGTTACCAGCCAAATATGTAAATTTTCCAAGCTATTGTATGTATATAACCCGAATTCAAATAAAGTAAACCAACTTGTGTTTTATGTGTGAGAGAGAGAGAGAGAGAGACAGAACCATTTAAAGAGACAGACATTTATACCCTACCAAGTGGGAACAAGCAATGTGTTCTCATTCTCCAGGGATCTATCTTTGATAACTGGTGTTTTTCTTTACCCCAGCCTAAAAAGGTCAGGGCCTGACTCTGTGCTTTACACGCCCACAGTAATATTTTCTGGAGCGTGGTGCAACACCAGCCGGCCCACAAGCTAATTAATCCAACCTGCCTTACAACCACCCGTCAAGCACTTCATCAGCGCCGGTCAGTAGCTGCGGTAAAGGGTCAGTGCTTCTCAAACGGCCAGGGTGCCGAAGCGTGAACAGAGCGCGGTGGAAACAATTCCAAGCAAAGACGGAGGTGTCTGTCGTGAGAGGCTCTCACAGTCTTGTATACACTCGTTTAGTTGCAAAGCAGATAGGATATTTGGTGTGATTCCATTGAGAATATCTTTTATGTAGTTGAACATATTTTTATCCTCTTACCTTCCCATGTATTTAATTTCTTGTCTTGTCCTTTTTAACAAAAATAAATACTCAGACACAAACTGATGCCATTTTAACTAAAAAAACCTTGGTGTCTTCACTTACTTTCTGGACTCAGGTTCACTATGTTAAACACTGTGCTGCTCAGGGTGAATTTTACATACAATCCTTAATGGTCAAAACATTTGAATAGGTTAGCGCTCCCATTTCTACAGGCTTAGTGGATACAGCCTTCAATGATCAGTCAAGGATCATCCATATCCATCTAGATCACACACTGTATCTTGGCAGGTACTCAGTATGCCAGAGGGGAATCAATTAAACACTTACAATTTAATTGATTTAGTCTTCAATGTGGTGAAAAGTTCAAATCTGTGCTAAATTAAATATGCATAGCTTGGTGTAGTTTATCTCTTTATGAAGCATTAAACACAAATACCATGGAAGTGAAATGAAAAGTGCCATCTTAAAATATCAAACAACTAATTGTCTGTCATGTTGGAGGATAAATAATAAGACACCTCAGCAGCCATAATAGAACAGAGACAAGTACAATTGTCAGTGTTTAAATGTGACATTGTTTTTTGCCCACTTCCTATCTAAAGCTTCTGCATAAAAACTCAATGAACTAATAAATTAAGATGAAATATTTTCCCCAGGTGTGTTTGGTTTGTGGAGCTATTGAGGCTATAGCAGGCTACCTCAGTATATGCACCATGCTGAGGATAGACTACCCTGCTAAACAAGCTAGTGGATTATTGCAGGTGGTACTTTTCTGTGTCGTGCTTTTTGTGGCCTTATCGATTGTTGTCTCATTCCAGCATTTGTGAGAGCTCTACCAGGCATTTTAGTAGGTGTTAAAAAAGAAAATGTGTCTTGGTAGATTTGCAGTGGATTGTTACAATTTATAGCTATGTTCTTTACATTCTTTATAGGAGACCTACAATCATTTAGTGTGTGATTTTGCTTAATTTACGGAAAGGAGCCCATCTGCAAACTTTTATTCTTTCTTAAGCGTTTCTCTTTCTGAGTTTTTAGGGATTGTCAATTAAATTGTTTTTAGCTATCGATGAATACTGACAAAAATAGAACTTTTATTTCAGTGTTTTTCAAAAGGTTAATTGAAACTCACACTTTTGAAATGTTTAAATTAACTGATGCTTGCTCAACTTAAAAGGACTTGCAAATGTTCAATATTCCTTATGTTATATTATCACATTGCCTTTACTAAACATTTTAACAAATGTAGAGATGTTTTTCTTACTTTTTTCTCTGCAAATATCAAACTTTTGCTATTTTTTTTCAGCTAATTCTGCTGCAATATCGAACGCTTTTGAGCACAGTAGCCAAAACGCCTTGGAGGACTGCTTTATTCTGCTCTGAGTAGTGAATCCAGTAATGTCAAGACGCACGCATGCACGCTGACAAGGCATTATACAGCCCGGGGTACCTGGCCTTCTGTGAAACCATTATGCAGGATTTCTGCCTCCTGCTGAATGCAGGTGGGATGCGGGACCTACTTATTACAGCCCAGATGTGCCTGTAATCCATCACTGTCTCCCCTGCCCCCATCGTGCTCTGGAGGATGTCTGGAGCACAGCCCCCAAGTGTGTGTGTCTGTGCATGCTTGTACATTCGTCTGTCTATTTATTTTTTATTTTTTTAGATATTTTAGATTTAGATTTTTTTATGCACATGTATATGTATGATATGTATGTGCATTTATGTGTGTCTTGTTTCATTTTTCTTCAGCCTGTCTCTCTCTGTTCCTCACTTTCTTTTTGTCTCCAAGCCAGTGGTTTATACAATATTAATTCAAGTCATTAAGGGTCTCTCAGAAGTATTGTACATATTAATGATAGCCGTTCATATTGAGCATCTTCAGTCCACCTATTTTTGCCAGGTTCTCCAAAATGAGGTGAATCATTTATGTGTGAGTTGTAGATGTGAGTAAAACACCCCTGTCTCAGCTGTGGTACAGATGGTGGCACACTCATTATTCCTGCTGCTCATTATATACTCATTATATGTGTCACTCTTCTTCCTCTACAACAAAATTAATGATTTGTTGTGGTTCATGTGTTTGCCAAAACAAGTGATTTCTATGCAGTGCTATGAATGCTGACCAAACAAATCAATGTATAAATGCTGTTTCAGTGACCTTGTTGAGCTACACCCACAGAGATAAATTTGGTAGAATTTGAGACCCTTTGCACTGACAGTTTTGTATCAATATTCTCAGGTTTTACTGTACACGAAAGCACCATCCTTGTTAGACCAAACTATTTTCTCGGACAACGAAGGAATTAAGCTCTCAGTAGATTCCTCTCTTAAAGAGCTTTTCTATTCTTTGTTGGTTTACATTGTCCTTTACTCTGCTAAGCAAGACTCTACATACTCCAGTCCAAATCAATACTCAGATGTACCAATAGATTGCCTACTACTGCTGCCCACACTAATGAACAAGTAGTTGAGGTGAAGAGAATCCTGGATCAATTTCATCATGTTCCCAGTAAACCCTTTAGTTTTCTGATATTCCTGTGTTATCCAGGGTACGGTGTGTTCCCCATCTGATTAAGCCTCTGTGTAGCTGTGCTCCGTCAATACAGACTGATTTTCGCGCTGCTATAACACAACATGTACACATGCTTTTCCTACACCAACCCCTCCGACCCTAGCTGTCTCAAGTGTTGCAATAATTGCCCGATCAATACACCCTATGTCAATTGCATCATGCCAAGAAAGCAGGAAGCAAAAACAAGGAACAGACACAATCTGCCGATGCTGCTCCCCCTGGGGCTAATCTGTCACTAAATCAATAGAAACAATGACACCAGATGACAACGGACTTGGTGATATCATCTTTCATCTAGAGCCACCAAAGGAGCCTTAGTCTATAATATGTGGAGGCTTACTCTTACTGTTTCTGTCACCGTTCTTCAATGTGTCCAGCTAACAGGAAAAAGAGCAGGGTGTGAGAACTCTGAGGGATCTCTTGTTTATTCTGAAAAAGCTGTGAGCAGCAGATTTGGTCTCTGGTGTGAAGGGTTAAGTGAAACAGTGCTGATGCTGGAGAGAATCCCAGCATCTCCAAAATGTATTTCTCACAAAGATTAGATTTCAGAAAAGCAAAAATGTGCTAATTGCAGGTATCATAAAAAATGAATTAGAGCAAGCTAAAAGCCACAAAGTCTCTTTTTCACTTATGTTTGAGCATGGAAACACAAACCTATCTAAGTTTACTTAAATGAAGGGAACAAAACATAAATATAAACACACATATATTATATATATATAATATATAAAATTTAGTCTAATGGCATTTCATCAAACAAGATGTACCTTAAGGTCTCTTCTGAGGAATTTCAAAAATAGCCTCAACTTGATGATGTATTTAATAATACAGTAATGTCCATGAAGTTTAAAAATGTACAATGTAGAAAATCCTTCTTACTGAAACACAGCCTTCTGATGACTGATGTCGCTATAGACACTGCTGTTGGTTTACAACACTGCGATGAATACATTTACACCTTTGGTTATTTGAAGTTGTTAATCTTTAAAATGATTAATCTGTTCATTTTACTGTTATGTCGATATGTTAACCTGTACAGACTGCACTTAAGAATTTCCTTCCAGATATCAATCCTATAACTCTATAAATGCTGCAGTCAATCAAGTTTCCTCTTGGTTCCTTGGTATTAAAGCTGAATCCCATTTGCTTGTTAACTCACATACTGTTGGCTGTCTGGATTTAGCTTGAGGCAAGCAGCTAGAAGGCTGGCTAATATTTATGCTAATATATTTATGTAGTGAAACATCTTGGGTAGAGTTTTGGTGTATTCAGAAAGTACTAGAAGGGACAGGTTTTTCATCATTTTGGTTCTGTACTCTGGCACACTTGAAATTAAACAATTAACTCAGGTTAATATGTTGACTTTTAGCTTTAATTGTGTTTGAGGGTGTTTGTATACATTCTGGATGAAGAGATCAGGACTTGTAGCAGTATATTTTCATGGAACCTAAATTTTAAGACAATGCACAGGATCTATATACCATTGCCACTGATTTGCCACTACCGATTTTAAAACTTTTAAAACTCTTTGCCCAGCCTTGGGAACACCATCATGTTTACCTAGCAATGCCAATGGTAGGGATTCTCCCTATAATTCATTATATTTAAGGTAGATAAACTTAAAATAAAATGTGTCTAAATAAAGTAAATTAACTCTTTGATTTTGCATTTGATGCATGTTTCATGATTTAAATGGATGACATGGTGTCTAAGTGGTTTGCCTACACATAACATACATGGAATGTGCAACATAATGGTTATTATTCCTTACTATATGTGAAGGAAAAAAGCCCAGTAACAAGCTGGAACTGAGGATGGCTAGCCGATCCTGAAAAAACATCACAAGGAAAGACACAAAATGTATGCCGATTTCTACTGGTGTCTATGTTTCACAGTCTACACCTGTCAGTTCGTTATGGCCATCCCCGGTAAGACCTCTCACTACATAATACCAGAGTCGATCCGATAGAGATAATATAGAGGGAATCCTTTGCTCACCTTAATCTTCACTGTCTTGCACAGTCAGCACATGTAGCAGATCAGAGGCATCAGTGACATCACTGAAATGGAAGAAATGCAAAGAGGAAAAAAGGAATAGGGGAGACTTTCCCTTTCATCATTCTCAAATTACCTTCTCATCCACTGATGCCTCATTTAGCTAAAACGCTACTTGTGTGCGTACACTGTAAATCCAAAATTGCTAAGTTATCTGGATGACAAAGGGTATCACATCAGGGACTCTGCTTTGCTTTTAGCAGAGAGAGAGAGAGACAGACAGACAGAATGAGAGAGAAAGAAAAAAGAAACACGATTGAGCAGGCTTGATAATTCTTGAATGAGTTGAATGGATAATGGGAACAGAGAGACATTAATTTGTCAAACACTGGTTGGTCGACTGACTGGCTGTCTGATGGATTGATTGACTGACTCGCCGGTTGGTTGGCTGGCTGGTTTGCTTTCAGCATTTGAATTAGATATAACTTCTCATGTTTTAGTGGTTTTCCAAATGTAAACCTTGTAACATTCCAACAAGTGTCCGGAGTTGCTTAATTTCTGCTCATTACAATGTAATACAAAGATTGAATGAAGAGATAAACGGTGTGTGTTCATTATGTCAGCACACATAAATGAAACTGTAATGACAAGAAAGTCACATTTGACAAATATGTGCTAAAAATCCTGACATCTTCTTCCACCACTCCCTTGTGTCCTGATTGGGGCTGAGCTAACTGGAAAGAACATTGGTAATATAAGTATCATCATGAAAGAATCACTGTGATGAAAAGCTAAAAATGAGGGAGTGAATGTGAGTTTGTATCCTTTAATGATAGAAATATATAAATTGTGTTTAGTTACATAGTTATTTCTCAGTTGCCAATTTGTTTGTGTTTTAGAACACAGCTACATGACCAGGAATGTGAAATCCCTTTGTTTCTCTGACTGGTCAGTTTCCAGCAGGTTGTCTACAGAAAGATGTCCATACATAATTGGGCACCAACACCAATTACCAACCACAGTTCTGTCCAAACAAAACCTACCAAATTACCAAGGCAAACATCTCAAACATCAAAGCATAGAAAAAATACTAATAACAGCATGATAAAAAAATACGGCATTAACAAAATTAAAGACACATATAGTAAAACACCAAAAAGGTTCAACTTGCTTGCTCCCTGCCTTCCTACTGAAGTCGACTTGAAAGCATCAGGATATCAGGGGAAAATTGTGGTGTAATGAAGTGATAAAACAGAAACGTGCCTTCATTAGAATGGTGTCTTTCCCCTCATTGTCTTCTCTAATCCAAATTCTCCTGCTGCAGAACATTTCTTTCAAAGCTGTTTGATCAGTTTTTGTGAACTCACCTACCAAGTCCAAGATGTATTGCACGAAACTCTGCATTCAAAGCTCTTTTAGTTTGGGTGGAGACCAAAACACTCCTACACATGTTCATGCATGTCTAAAATACATGTGTAAATGTGTATTGTCATAAAATAAATGCCACAAACATTGACTGCCAACCTCACATGCACATGCATACATATCGTACAGGTGCACACCATCTGATTATTTCTGGTTTTACAGTACTTGCTTCACTGATCTTATTCCCACTTGGACAGATGCTGTTCGATGTACCATCATTTGATGGGAGTAATGTGGTTGTGAAGTGTGTGTGTGTGTGTGTGTGTGCTACTCTGGGCCCAGGGTTCCCAGTAACAGTGTGGTTTAGACAGAAGACCACTGGCTGTTTGATCCCATTGATCTTGTCTTGTTGGTTCAGAGATGTGGAGCCAGCAAGGAACTGCATGTGCACCCTGCACACACACACACACACACACACAAACACAAAAGACTTTGCCAGTTAAATTAGTTTGATAATATATACAACGCTGATTTTAAATAATCAGTATAGGTTAATCAGTGTGTCATCGTAATAATAATTGCTATGTCAAGGTGCTGTCATGGATGTCTTCCTGGGGAATATCCTGATATATTCCCAAGCCAGATGGGATATGTAGTACCTAGGTTCTCATGCTGGTAAATGTGCCCAGAATAGGCATACAACTAGTTCAGATGCTTCAGGCATCT
>NW_023339663.1:19791527-19796757 GCF_004916995.1 Morone saxatilis | reverse complement strand
AGATGCCTGAAGCATCTGAACTAGCTCCTTCCAATGTGACAGAGCTGTGGTTCCTCTCCCAGATCCTCTGCCCCTGAGGGTGAGCCCAGACACACTGCCAGGACAGATAATTTCAGTCACTACTGTCTGTCTCTGCCCAGAGCTAATGGCTACAGATGAGGGTTGAACATAGAGTAGATGGTAAATTGAGAGTTAGACTCAGCTCCCCCTTGACCACAACAGTTCAGAACAACAATTGCAAAACCACAGAAACTACACTGATCCCTTCACATGTGACCAAGACCCTGATGCACTTGCAGCAACAACTCACTCCCAACCCAAAAGGGGCAATTCCCTAACTTTTAGCAGAGTACAATGGACTTGACTGCCGGGATGTTAGGGCATGCTTTTCATTTACAACCATCGCCTTATTATATGTAGTCTATGAAGTTCAGTGCAAAAACCTAATGAGTTACCTCATATTGAACTGCAGTGACGGAATATAATAGTAAACTGGTCATTAAAGTGATCACTGTCAGGAACCCTGTAAGCATTAATATGCAGCTCATTATCAATAATTAAGGTCAACCAGCTCCTTGCTAGCAAGCTAATCCAAAAATATTCACAGGCCCTAGATTCAATGTGATAATGGTTAATCTGAGTTACAGTATGCTGCTAGCCAATTATGGGCCCTTCCCATCCTCATAACTGGGTCCAGAGGGAGCAAGCTCCAAAATCCAATCTATGTTTTAACAAGCAAAACTTTTAAATCTGTAAAGTAGTTACTCATATTTGAGCATCCCTAACTAACATCTCTCATATTGCTAGATCATAATGCGCACACACCCACACACAAACACAGCCAGAACAACCACGTTGCACACAGAAATGGCTCTCAAAGCAAACATAACTTGCTAAAGCCACGCTGTCTTGTTAGACAAACACACACATGGCTAACAGTTGATACATCCACTCGTTCCACTCTCTCTGTCTCTGTCAACACTCCATGAGACTTAATCAAACTCAAACAGTGTTAAGCTGTCACCCTCTCATCCTTAGACAAGGAAGATGACAGACATTAAAATCCAGTTCATTAATTGTCCTGACTGCAGAACAATACTGGACAAAAACAGATGTTGTGGTAGTGTTAAGGCCCATTTTTTCCATATTAATCAATCTTAGTCATTTTTACATTTGTTTATATGCAAGAACACTTGTAAATAAGGTCAAACACAAGACTTAGAATAAACATGAGGAGGAAGATAGAAGCAAAATGAGGAGGAAGACATATTTGTTTGGAGCCAAGGCGGGTAAAAGTAGTAAATATCACCCATGAGGTGACAAAAAAAGAAAGGAAAAGATACAAGAAAGACTTGAAGTATAAAAAGATAGAGTAAGTGGGTCTGAGGAGCACAAAGTAAAAGAGGGAGGAGATTTAAGAAAGTAGGAGAAGGGAAAGAGGATGGGAGGGTGACAGTAGCTGAAATGATGGCCACCCATGCGCTCCTCTAATATGAGGCACAAATGGATCTGCCTTTTATCCCAGCAATGCACACACCATCCATAAAGCCCTGTCAAACCAAAGAAGGTAGCTCATTTATGCTGCAAACACACACACAATCACACACACACACCTACACACACACACACACACACACACACACACAGGTGGCAAGCTCATTTATGCTGCTGTTTATTACCATTATCACCAGACGAGAGAAAGCGAGCCAGAGCCAGGCTGCATTTCGCCCCTTGACGCCCATCATCAGCGTCTGAGTCTCAGGTGTTTATCGAACTGTCACTTCGCAGGAGGCCCAGCAGGCGTCCCGACACTGCTTTTCTTGTCCTCCCCTGCTTACTCTATCTGATGCACTCCTTTCTATCACTTTTCACATTTGTTCCGTAATTTTGTTATTTTTTCCTTCATATTTCAGTCTTATCTAGCCTTCATGCTGCCTCCTCCTTTCCACATACCCCTCTTTTCAGTTTCTTCATCTTTCCATTTGGTCACCGTGGTGACAACTGCCTTCTCACTTAGGGCAAATTTTTGTTTAATATATGTTTTTCTGTTTATTTTCTGGGCTTACCCATACAGTTTCAAAGTGGTAACTTTGCTGTTAAAGCATTTAATGATCTCAGAAACTGTTTTTTTCCTGCAGTTCAATCACTCCCTGGTGCATTTTTATCACTCAGGTAAAACATCATGGGTCTAATTTAGGTGTTGCGCTTATCAAAATTCAGCTACTAGGCCATTTTGGTGCCCATTATTTTGAAAGGCAATTACTGCGTGTGATAATTACGTTAATGGACAATTAAGAGAGACTAACTTTATCATGGTATAATTGGGGATCGACTGAGCTTTCTGCATTGGCAGCTATTAGGAGAAAAGCTTGTGCTAGAGGCAATACACTGTGGCTTCACTTCATTTGAAACACTGCTTCAAAGGGTTTGACTGTTTTAAATTACTAGAATATCCACATAGACGTATGAGGATGAAATATAGAAAAAGAAGAATTTGTTTTTGTAGAACTTTCACAAGTCAGTTTAGGCAAAATATAACTCTCTCTGCATCCAGTATATTGTATATAAAAAGTCCATCTTTTCCATTTTAACTGTAGTTTCTCTTTAGTTTCTATTTGGATTGTTGTTTAGGACTTCAAATCACTGCCAATGCTATCTGTCTTTATACATCTGACAAAATGTATATTGGATTGCTTTTAGGGGGAAATCAAACCCCATTTACATCATCCACAACATGCCATCTTCTGTGGAAAAGGCAAATCACCCAACAACTTGAAAGCTCAACTAACTCAGGTCATCTAACAGGTAATCTTGGGGATCCAATAAAAAAAGAAAGAATAAAGAATAAATCCATGTTTTCCTGCTGGCTTATGCAAGAAATACCTACAATAGCAGTAGCTAAAGAGCCTTCCCTTGCAGAAAATGAATGCCTGTCCATGGCATTGCTTCCCTTGACCTGGGATGTGCCATGTTTTTGACCAGTCCGCCAGGCAGCAGCTGGCTGCATAAATCTTAAAATAAGAAATGCATTTGTTTGCACAATATGTTGAGAATATCGCTAAATGCTAAATGTGTTCTGATAAAGTCTGACACTTGTATACTAATTTCACCCAAACTTAACAGTGAGCAGATTTGGGTTGAGGCAATGTTGTTATTTGTCTTGTTTTCTTATTTTTGCTCATGGTTCTTTATATTAATTTACTGGAGGCCCTACTGCTGCTTCTCTGTTGGTCTGAATCTGTCTGCCTATCCTGCTGTCTCTCTTTACCTTCAAATACCTTTCATTCAGTCGTGCCACTATTAATCTCCTTTCTCTGAAGCCATCAAATCTCTATCTACGCCTTTTTAATTTTATTGCCACAACCTCTCCCTCCTCTCTGTTTTTTACCATCCCATTCTCACCTTTCCTGTTCCTTAATTGTTCTTTCTTGTTTTCCTTTCTTCTCTCTCTTGAGCTGCAGGGTTTTAGGTTATATTCAAAATCTATTTGTCGTCTTTCTTTCTTTCCTTTTTCACTCTCTTTTCCATCTTGTCTTTTTCCTATTTCATTTTTTAATTCCCATTGTGTTTCAAAAGGAATGCAGTTGATCTTATCTGCTGTTTTTTTCTGTCTTTCTACATCCTGCAATCCATCTTCCATCCTCTAATCCTCTTCTTTTACATCTCCCTCTGTCTCCATCTGTTCTCTCCTTGTTTCCTTTCTTGCTTCCGTCTCAGTGGGTCCCAAGGAGCCCACGTGGGGACAAAGTATTTGCTGCCAGTGTCTCTCTTTTGCTTATTCCTCCACTCTTCCCATCACACTTCCTCCCAGTCCCACAGGTTTCATATTCTCGTCTCCCTGTTCCCTTCTCTGTCCCCTTGCCTCTGTCCCTCCCCTAACCGTTACTCTCCCCCTCCTCTTCCCCTCCACTCTCCTTCCCTCTTCGTTCCTGTGCTCCCATGGGTGCAGGTGGTAGAGGATGATGCTTTGCTTTGATTGCTGCATGGCTGCAGGCATTCCCGGGGCAGAGTAGCTGTGGAGCTTCAGTCTGCTGGATGTAGTGGTAAATAATCCCGACTGGGGAGAGAGGAACAGAGAGACACTCTGGAGGGGAAGAAGGAAGGAAGGGAGTGGATGTGTGTGCATGGGTAGGAATATTGTGTGTCTGTGGTTGGAGATTTTGGGTTGGAAGGGAAATATAATCACTAATTTACTTTTTGGATAGGTGAGCATTTTTGGCCGTATTTTAATAGAAGAAATGAAGGTAACTACATTATTTAAGTGACAGTATTGACTTTTATTTACTTTACTTACTGTGTGTAATGACAATTGTTGCCTGAAGCATTATGTGTGAGTATTATTATATAAGACAGACTTCAAACCTTTTGTACATACATAGTATACACAGTATATCTATATGGGATCAGAAGGTAATGAATTTTTCTTCAAACTGTGACATTGTTGCTGATTTACATTCACACTGCTGTTTGGGATTTGCAAACAAATGTTTTATTCATCACTGACTCGCAAGCAAAGTCATCTTAATGCTAATCAAATGGCAGAGAAGAAAAGACTTTAAGGTGACACAACTTCTACTAGTTTAATAGAATATTCACTGGGTAGCCTACCTGCTGCCTTTTAGAAGGGGTTTAGGCTTTTTTAATGAGACACAATGTTTGGAGTTTCGAAGTATAAGTAAATGTCCTTTCAGTTGTGGGGTTACCTTTATGGTCTCAATTAAGAAAGAATATGAGATGAAGAATATATTAGCATCAACACAACTCTAAAGTTATTTATTTTGTTACAGAATTATGCATGAAGGTTGCCAAGCTGCAATACTTTGCTGCGAGATTAACAAATACAATTACACAGACTTGGAATTCCTTTCAAGAACTTATATCGGTGCAGCTTTGAATTGTATTGTGTGAATGTATTCATATAGTTCCAGTACACATGCGTGAATGTGCAAGTGTGTATGTCCACACAACACCCCACACAGACTCTTGTTTTTGTCACACTGCTTTGATTTACATTCAGCAGTGTTGGCCAAGTTACTTGTATTAAGCCTACATGCGACTGTCAGTGTGGCCACTTGAGAAGTTAGTCAATCCTCATAAACCACCATGTTAGAATGCCCAACATGTTTACAGCCTTGGTCTGAATAGCTAATTTCCCTGTTTATGAAAACTTTACTGTAGTGTTTATATGGCTCAACTATTTGAATTATATTATGGCTTAAAGTTATGCATA
>NW_023339663.1:19775612-19791502 GCF_004916995.1 Morone saxatilis | reverse complement strand
CGTGATTCGATAGAGGGATTTGATGTGGCTCTCTCACTTAGTATTGGCTGTAATAGACAAAAGTATGAACGGTTGACTATTTTGCCATTTGCATGTAATTTTGGCCTTATTTTTGTGTTTCAGGTGCCATTCTGGCAAAACAAAGCAGGAATGTGGTGTTTTCCACTAAAAATGTCAAAAATGAAGCTCCTCTGGCTTCTGAAAAAACAAAGCTTTTTCATTTAAAGCTGCCATTCTTTTCCAGAAACACTTATCCATCAGTTTCCACCTCAAGAAAGATGCAACAGCCACCCTCGGTTGATGATTAGAGGATATTGGATGTGGCTCTCTCACTTTTATATTTTTTTTTTTGTTTTGGCTGTAATAGACAAAAAAGATATGAAACAGGTGACTTTTTGGCCATTTGCATGTAATTTTGGCCTTATTATTGTTTCAGTGCAATTCTGCAACAAAAGCAGAAATGTTTTGGTGTTTTTCCACCTAAATGTCAAAAAATGAGCTCCTCATGGCTCTTGAAAACAAGTTTTTCATTTTAAGGCTATGCATTCTCTTCCAGAACGACTTATTCATCAGTTTCCAACCCTCAAAAGATGCACAGCGACCCTCGTGATTGATAGAGGGATTTGATGTGGCTCTCTCACTTAGTTTGCTGTAAATAAAAAAGTATGAAAGGTGACTTTATTGGCCATTTGCAATGTAATTTTTGGCCTATATTTTGTAGTTTTTCAAGGTGCCATTCTTGGCAACAAAAGCAGGAATTTTTGGTGTTTTTTTCCACCTAAATGCAAAAATGAGCTCCTATGCTCTGAAAACAAGTTTTTCAATTTAAAACTGCCATTCTCTTCCAGAAACGACTTATCATCAGTTTCCACCTCAGAAAGATGCAACAGAAGACCATCGGTTGAATGATAAAGAGGGAATTTTGATGTGGCTCTCTCACTTAGTTGGCTGTAAATAGACAAAAGTATAACCGTGACTTTTTGCCATTTTGCATGTTAATTTTGGCCTTTATTTTGTGTTTCAGGTGCCATTCTTGGCAACAAAAAGCAGGAATGTGGTGTTTATTTCCACCTTAAAATGTTTTTTTTCAAAAATGAGCTTCCTCTGGCTCTGAAAACAAGTTTTTCATTTAAGCTGAACATTCTCTTCCAGAAAGACTTATCCATCAGTTTCCACTCAGAAAGATGCACAGACCCTCGGTTGATGATAGAGGATTTGATTTGTGCTCTCTCACTTTAAGTTTGCTGTAATAGACAAAAGTTATGAACCGTGACTTTATTGGCATTTGCATGTAATTGGCCTTTTTATATGTGTTTCAGGGTGCCATTCTGGCAAACAAAGCAGGAATGTTTTTGGTGTTTTTCCACATAAATGTAAAAATGAGTTCCTTCTGGCTCTGAAAACAACTTTTCATTTAAGCTGCCATTCTCTTCCAGGAAACGACTTATCCATCAGTTTCCACCTCAAGAAAGATGCACAGCGACCCTCGGTTATGGAAAGAGATTGATGTGGCTTCTCACTTAATTATTTGCTGTAAATAGACAAAAGTATTGAAGGGTGACTTTTTGGCATTTCATGTAATTTTTGCCTTATTTGTGTTCAGATGCCATCTGGCAACAAAGCAGGAAATTGGTGTTTTTCCACTAAAAAAATGGTCAAAAATGAGCTCCTCTGGCTCTAAAAAACAAGCTTTTTTCATTTAAGCTGCCATTCTCTTCCAGAACGACTTTATACATCAGTTTCCTAATTATCTATTTTATTATACTGTCTATTGGTCTAAAACTTCATAACTCTCACAATAGCTCTTCAATATATCTTTTAAACCATTAATCATAGTACCAACCCAACTCTTACCGAAAACTTACCAAAAACAAAGTCTTAACTTAATAGTAACGCTCTTAAGCTTATGGAAAATAGTTTTGTCCCCAAATGGGAGGTGAGTTCCAATAATATAACACACACACCACACACACACACACACACACACACACACACAAACTGAAGATTAAAAATAAATAATACAGTAGTATAAAACCTATTAATATTTCAAATGTTATCTTTGTTATTAGCTTTTCCATTTTTTAAATACTTAATACTGTGATCCCCTTAATTTGGCAACAAGCTCTCTGAGAGTAATATCTTTTAATATCTTTTATTATGCATCATTTTGAGCCCCAGAAATGTTTTATTGTAATATAAAAGTAATTATGTGAGTACAATTAAGGATAAAAATCTCACACATTAAAAAACGTTGTGAAAAAATATCATTGCTTCTCTAGAAATGAGAACATCTTGGTTATGCTTTAGAAAAATGATTCATTATTAATGATCATTATTAAGAATTGATTTTATTACTGACCATTAATAACTGCAAAAACTGAACCAAAGCTCTGTTAAAGTCCACAGTCGTCTACAGTTTATTGGCATAAACACACAATCAGTATAAAAAAGGAATGAGTAAGTTTGATATATTAAAATATATGCATATCCAAAAACTCTTTTTGTAGCTTCAAAAGTACCAAGATGTATGAAAAATGCTAGAATCCATAATAATGACCAACCTGCTCATTATGTTTTATTTATGCACTGCAGTACATGCTTTTGGCATTGTAATAATTATATTGGCTTAAATATCAGAATACAAGAAACTCTCTTGTAAGAAAGTCTTATGTGCCTGGAGAAAAAAAGTGATACAGACAGCTCACTCCACAGCTCTGTTGCTCAATCACTACAAGGGATCAGCCAAGGGTTTTCAAGAGGATTTTCAAGAGCAAAACAAACTGCCAGCTCAATCTTTTGCTGAATTTACTGAAGCTGTTAAGGTGAAAAGGGAATTCAACCCCCTTAAAATCCTATTTTGGCATTTCTGAAAAAAGTCTGAGGGAAGAACATAAGCACAATGAAATTTAACGATTGGTTGTCATTCTAAGAGCGATTTACCTTTCATGAGAATTAGGCATAACTTTTTATTAAATGAGGGTGAATTATTCTGGCTGTTGAGTGAGAACTGACAGCAGGGTCACTAAAAAATCTAAAAATATAGCTTCAAATGATGCCTTGACATTTTGAACCTCAGTCTGTGATGTTCCTCACAAGGTAAATTCATAACACGAGAGAGAGGGGTCTCTTTAAGCACTTTGGCTCACTAGACTTTGCTGGTTTCAAGGATGAATGCAAATAATGGTACACGTTTTTGAAGGTCAGTCTTATTAGGCCAAGCGAAAGCCATCTTGAATTTTTCACATAATAATGTGAAACTCAACTCTGTGTAACTCAACAAGTGCTGTCATCATTTTGACATATTGTCGTGCTTATTGACCTGATGACAATTTCTGCATTCTTTATAGATTTGCATTATTTATATTCTTCTTATGTGCTGTGGAGTTTGTTATTGAAGTATTTTTCTTCTAAACCTTTGTGTGTCCTTTATAGGTTTTATGTGATATGAATGTGATTTATTATATTCCTTTGGGTGATAATTTTGCAAATGGTGATGCACTGTGTGTTCTGACATCTTTCTATCAGAACCAGCACTTACTTTTTCTGCAGTTTGAGCTACAGTAGCTCATCTGTTGGATCAGACCACACGGGCCAGCCTTTGCTGTCCACGTAAATCATGGGAGAATGAGCAGCAGAACCAGAGCCAGGTGAACTGGGTTCACACCCTCCAAGACTGACAGAGGCCAAATGATTTACAACAGCTCCGACCAGGACTCTGACTCCAGGCAGGATGACAGCACAGTGGGTTCAGCCAGGGATGGGAGAGGCATTAAACGGCAGAGGAGCGAGTTTGTCACATAACTGTTAATGCTATACATAATCCATCATATTTATAAGTCCGCAAGTATTTGTTTTTGTGAAGTTGGAAGTTATTGTGTTTTGAACACTGAGATGTTATACTGTGTTTAAATAAGTGTTCAATCGCCTTCCTGGTTCTTCCAACACATTCAGAAGACCTGTTGGGCTGTAACTAGACTAATAATTATTCTCAACTGATCGTTAATTTGCAAAAAGTCAGAAAATAATGAAACATTCCTGTTATCATTTCTCAAAGCCCAAAGTAACTTAGTTGTTGTTAATTGTTTCTCTGATCAACCCCCAAATATTGAGTTTACAGGGAAAAGCATCAAATTGGCACATCTGAAGCTAAAACAAGAACGTTTGCCCTTAATTATCAGAGTTGGTCGGAATTCTGTTATCAGAATTGTTTTAATTATCAAATTATAATTCTCTGTCAAACTCTTACTTGCTGTGGAAATGATTGACACTACACAGCATATTCTACCACTACATCTCCACAAACTGAGATTCAAAGAAACCCAGGAGCCACTATAGGAAAGAAGAGTCATTAGATGAGCCGCAGCTGCCATCTCTTCAGTTCACACAAACGTCAACTCTGCTTCATCAGAGGCAGAAAAGGTTATTGGAAGAGGCTTTCACTTTCTTCCACCTCTCTGCCATCTTTTGATTTTGTGTGAGAAAGACATCCATGGCTACCCTGTGACTGTTTGGAGCTACCTGTCTTCCACCCCCTTCACCCTGGGATTTCCCCAGGCTGATTTTTGGTCCTGGGACATCACCTCTTACCCTCTCTACACTTAATTCTACAGTTTTCTTCTTGATCATTGTTAAGTGTTTATCAGTAGCCTATGAGAGGTTGTTTTTACTGGAATTATGAATTATTATTATTATTATTAATTCTTGATCTGCTCATTGGCATGTATGAACACACAGCTCATGCATTGGGTTAGCAATTATTATGAAATGTTATATATTCTCAAGAGATTAATTATTTGATTAGTTTTAGAGTTTGATTACAAATAATTATTTTTTAGGTATTAATGTGGTCCACACTGAGAATTAATCAATTAAGCTGATAGATTTTGACATCTGATTATAAATTATTTGAATTCTGTTGAGGAAAATTGACTCAGCTGATAACATTATGACTATGTGGAAGTCAGAGTACCTCTTAAGGGGCCATGATGGTCAGTACTGCTTGTCAGGTTATCAAATAGCTTTTACTCTGCCTTCAAGTGGGAGCAACTATAAACACTTTAGATTTCTGACATGGTCAGACAGCACGTATTATGAATTACTTCACATCCAGGATATCCTAACTCTTGGGTGCCTGAAGTCTTAAATGCACAATTTTTAAATCACTGAGGTGGGAGACTGACTTCCAACCAACTGAACTGAATCTTGAAACTGAATCTACAGTATCTAATTAGCTTGTGCAGCTATCGAGGGTGTTTACACTCTCTCATCCCTCGAGCAGTAAAAAGGAGCAACAACTAGATTACCTTTTGACCGGGAAAAAAAATCCTGCTTCCAACTGGAAAAGAAATTAATAATATCATTGTATATTTGATTTTATGGTTGTACCACAACCAAATACACCTGGCTATGCATTCATGGGATATGCATATTTCATTATATTACTGCATATTATCTGCATATTTAGGCTTCTTCATATATGCTTTTTCCACCTCTTGAGGTCAATAGATTAAATTTCACATGTGCACACGTGTACCCATATACCATGTTCTTGGATCTGAAGACCAGCTCGCCACTGTGAAGCAGTAGATCCACATCTGTCTTACTGATTAAACATTCTTTTGTTGAAACTACATGCTCTCTTTGTCTGTATTCATGCTGTTCTGTATTCCATATCTGTAATCTGCCCTCCACTGATGTCACAAGCCATTTTCCCCATAGGGACTATTAATGTGTGAATGTTATTGTCCTGGCTTCTATTCAGCTCATCCACTCACAGCTGCCTTTGCCACCTGATGATCAAGAAATCCGCAAACAGTGGTTTTACAGGCAACTGTAAAAGTAGTACATTTATCATGCCTTAGGCAGTGCTAATCTAGGAAAAATGTGATCAGTGCTGTATAAAGTCTGGTGTGGAATACTTACATGGTCATTATTTCTTGAATATAGAAGAGCCAAACGTGACTTCAGTATCTCATTACTACATTAATCAATATAATACCAGATGGTTGTGAGGAGATGTAATGCAATACATCAGACAGCATGCAGTAAAATGGCTTCTAAGGTAAAACAGTGTGCACAAAATGTCCAATCATGCTGTACAATTAATTTTCTCTGTAAAAGTAAAATTACTCTAAGCAACAACGGGCATAGTTCTTTTTCTAGCTTCACTCTTACACTTTTTAAATTTATATATTTTTTTCTCCTTGAATACATGTCCTTCTAGTGCTCTTACAATTATTTTGTGGCATGTGGCTGCATTTTTATCCACAAACTCTAGTTTCACCAAACAAAATGAGCAGCTTCTTCATTTGCAATGTTTGACAAGTTCCACTTCACATGGTGAGATGAGTGCATTTCAGCTTAGTGGTGCAATTACAATAAAGAGCTATATTATATTATATTGTATCACAGTATCATCCATGTTAATCAGCAATTAACCTTGTACACTTGTTGGCTTCATCTGCAGGAATTCAGCCTGGAATTTCTGCTATTTTTTTAATCTGCTATCATTCAATTTATGGTTCTTTTGCAAAGCTGTAGATCATTGTTGACAAATTTTGTGTCATCTGAGACAATGGGGTTATTTACTTAACCATGTTACTAAATTTTTTTTTATTATTATACGTTCCAGAACACTAAAGCATTAACGACAAACCTTTTTCATGTAATCAGCTTTGAAACTGTCAGTATCTGCAAGGTCTGTGTGAGGCTATCACAGGTTATAACCACATTGGTTGATGAATTAACAGTGCAAAATAATACTAAAAGCACAGATACCCTTTCAAGGTGAATTCAGTTTTTGCATTTAGGTATCAAAATATAATTTCAGGTCTTTTAAAAAATGTCTCATTTATTTTATGCAGGTTGTTTTAGATGGGCAGCATCAGGATAAAATGGTTTAATAAAAGGGACATTTTTTTAGGTCTTGGTGTATTATCCAACCCCATCCATATGGCCATCCTCATTCATCTGGCACACAGAAAAAGTCTGAATAGTATGTCAAAACCCTACATGACTCAGGTCAAGTGATGTTAGGCTTACATGAAAACTGTTTCCTTTCTGTGCAGATTTAGGTCTTATAGAAATGATTGGTAAAAGCTTTTAACAAATAAACACATACACAAATAAATTAGTAATTTTGAACATACAGTATACACACAGAGTCACTCTGTTGGCCGGTGTGTTCCTCTTCCTTGTAAAAATGTTCTGTCAAATAGTTTGTCCTGAAACAAGCCACAGAGGAGAATGAAACGTGATGATGTTCGATTTTTACTTTCTATAACAACCAGCTTTATGTCATAATAGCTGCTTAGATTCTGGCCAGGACACAGACCCAAACATAAAATTACATAAAAACTGGGCCCCTGAAGGTAGTGTGAATCCAAAATGTCGTTTTTATGGTGTAATGTGGCTTTATTGTCCTGAGCTGCCATTAATTTTCATTGCCAGTAACCATTTGAAGGCACTTTAGTTTTCGAATTTTACATGCGAGTGGCCTGGTTGGGTTGAGTGCGCAGGGTGTGTGCAACTCATGAGAGATTTGACCATTTTGAGCAGCTCAGTCATTAATTCAGTGTAGTGACTTGCTCTGGTGAATTGTTGATGAGAGATTTAACAAATCATATAAAGGAAATTGTCTTGTCATGCCAGAACACTGTGAGTGTAAGCCTGGTAGAACTAGCACAATCTGCATTTGTGCAGTTTAAGCAACTCATAGATTTACACTGTTAATATTTTACAAAGCAAATTCATGTGAGCCAATTCTGAAAAATAAGTCTAACTTTCCATTTACATCTTTGTACATTGTGAGACATGTCGCTGTAAAGCCTACAGCAGAGAGAGATGGATTTATGAGGCAGCAGCGAGCTGTAGAGTTGCTTTATTAGCTGGCAGACGTCTTTTGTAGGCAGGTGCTCAGCCATGTTTTTACTGCCATTGCTCTCCTCCTCCTGCTCCTCCTCCTCCATCCCTCATCATTCTGGCAAACCCTTGAGTCCTCATCAAGGACAATGCTAAGTCCCTCTTATTTGTGTGTACACATGCACATACACAGGCAGGGATGCAAAAGATGTTTTCTGATATGACTTTCATCAAAGCTGTGTTTCAAAAAGAATTAAAAGATGAGAGACACAAAATCACGCTGAATGCCAAAAAGATACAGTACAAATACAACTTGTTTTTCATCAATAACATCATTTTACTCACTAGGAATATCCATAGCTAAGTCTCTTTCAAGCACATCCTGTTTCTTTCTCTGTCCTTTGAGGCAATGTGCTGTACAGTTTCAATATAACTTCTGTTTCTAGTCTTAGACAAATAAGTGATGTGGATTTGCACGTCATGTTTTTAGACCCATTTGCCAAAACACAACATTGATGATTCTTTACTTTCAGCTGAAATTGTCTTAAATTTATTATTTCTTAAATGTATGAATGTGGCAGATTAGGTATGGCAAAGGTTTGTTTAAAGTTAGGAAATATATTTATTGACCCTTTGAAAATGGACCTCCCACATGAGATCCTTTTTTGCATTATCCTGTTTAAACTGATCTAAAATTTAAAAAAAAAATTATAGCTAGATCATTCATTCTTTCATCCCGCTGTGCACTCTGGGTAATGTAACTGCGCTACATTAAGTGCAATGGATAGTGACACAGTTTAACATTTTGGGAAATATATAAAAAATATAAAAGTTTGATGCCAATTTCAAGTCTGCACAGTAAATATATAACATGTAATTTATATATGTGATAATAGTCTCATCCAACAAATATATGTATTGGGAACTGTACTGGGAATGAAAGTTGGCTGTACTACTGGATGTACATCACTAAAGATTTTTCTACCTTGTAGCCTGGGCTAGTTAAGGTAAAGGGAATAAACGACTCAGTGGTTTGATTGTGTAATTCAAATCATGGTTTTTATTTAATGATGAAAGAAAGCTGTACATTTCAGTTCCTTTAAAAGGAAATTAACATGAGATGAACTGTAAATAGTAAATCACAGAGCTAAAACTTACCCCAGGAAGGCGTAAGGACACTCATCACCCTATTAGTTTATTGCTTTATCTGTAGGGTAATTTAAACCAACTGGAGGTTGTTCTTGCCAAATGAGGTGGTAGGTGTTTCTGTAAAGTCTCAATTGTCTGTGGACAAGCAGCAATATAAGAGTTATGACTCCACTTGGTGGGTCAGCTTCTCAGTCTGAGTTAGTTGCAATGTTTGTGGTCCTAAAGAGGGGTTTGCCTAGCCCACCTAATAAATGCAAATACTAATGAACACTGCTCAATAATAATAGGAAGAGAAGAAAAAAACACAATTTTAATGGTGCTATGATCACATTTGACATATTTTTCATTGCTGTCTATTTAAGCTGATGGATGGATGGCGTCATATATCACTAGTGAGGTCTGGGAGAGAGAGAGAACGGGGAGACAAGATTTGGCGTTTGACATTCTTTAATGAACAGCATCGTCTTTAATGAAACATCTTGCAAATACAACACAAACACTAACGACATTTACAGTGTTTACACCGTTGGCAGGCCTCAGAGGTGCAGTCGATCTTGAAATACTGTATACTCAGACATCCCTCTCCCACCAGTGACGTGCCATTTTTTCTAATGGGCTTTGATGCAAATCGTTGGCCACATCCCATACCCTACCCCACCACACACAGACGTCAACAAAAATCCATCACTAAGATCTACTTTCAGACTTTGATCTGCATTGGCCAGCTCAATTCTAAGCCACGTGGAGGACCATTGCACAATGAACAAACCCAGCACATGTCAAATAACCTTAAAATCATAAAAGGCAATTTTTGCTAATAATTATGCCTGGAATGACTTTTGTGATGCTGTTAAAGGGATATTAAAATTAATGTAACAAACCCATGACTGGTTGGTTCACACACTGTTACATGACAGGCAATTAATGATACATGCAAATAGATATAGTGATTTTCCTTAAATGTTAACCAGCCTTAACCTACCCATCCTTGCACCCTGACGGACATCCACACCTGCAGAAGTTTATCTTAGCTAAGCTAAACTTAAGGATATCTCCAGGTTAATTCTGCTGACAAAGATGCACTTCCTGTGGCTGCATGGCTGCCTCTCTTGCCTCTTTATTCATCTCTTACCACCTCTCCATAAAAAGCACAATTTGCTTCAGTAATAACGGGCAATAAAAGGATGCTGATCTAGTACGGTTAGTATACTATTACATGTGCAACATTAGTTTAATATAATTCATATGTCACATTCATTATACACACAATTATTTAGATAAGGTGTATTAGATTTATTGTTTTTATTGATTTAAGGTAAAGATTTTAACAGTTCACATTCCTTCATTCGTTTCCTCCATCCCAAAAAAAATACAGAAAAAAGTGCTTGAATTTGTGTTTGCGTGCAATTTCATGTGCATAGGTTCTTTCACCATAGAAACCCAATCCCCACAGGGTGCTTACCGCTGCGGCAGGAAGCCAGGAGGGAGACAGGGAAGAGGGCAACGCTTGGGAGCACCAATATATCTGTTCGGCAGGCTGTGCACAAATAGGACTGTAGTCATTTATTTAGAAAAAAAACAAACCTCAGGTAAAGGGCACTTTCTCTCTAGCAGGCCAAACGGCAGGTGCTCAAGCCCCCTTTGAGGTCTATCTATGCACCTGCCAGCCCTTCATATCACATTGTGCAAAAGCATAACAATTGCAAAACTTTTTGGCATGCAAAAGCCATCCCCCCTTCAGCACATCTGCGGGACAGCAACACAAAAACAGCATTTTGATGGACAGCATACACAGGAACTACTACAAAAAACTGCTATCCCCAAGAAGCCCCGTGCAGCCTGGCACACAAGGCCATAAGCAACAGTATGTTGTCTGTTGGAGGTATAACAAAAGGACATATTTTTCAAATAGAGGTCTGAGAATAATCTTGTCATTCATAGTTTGTGTGAACACATTTGTGTATTACCCAGTTGGTGGCCTCTTAATTTTAGGTTTCTTAGGTTTAAGCTGTGAGAAAGAGAGATTTAATTTCAGCAAACCTTTCTCCTTTGTCTGTAAAGTACCTGAAATGTACCCTGCTGGGCTAGTATGAGAACCCAGCAAGACATGACAAGACTTCTTGTGTTACCTTCCCCTGTCTGGTCCTTGTAAACCATACAAAGATGTGTTAGCCAAATGGGCCCCATCGGCTGTCTCTAGGGGGTCAGTTTCCTAAGTAGTAAACCTGTGTTCTGTCAGGTGTCATTAAGGTCCAGCGGGACTCTGAGGGGACCTGTCACTACTAGGAGTAATGGATGTCTTCTTCACTGATTGCTAGCAGGGATGGAGTCAGCACAAACAGCAAATTAGAAGTGACGTCTTGATGGAGGCAAAGCAGGAGGCACAGCTGGTCACACAATTTAGATGGAGGAAGGGGAAGCTCAAAAAGTAGAAAGGAAATAAAAAGAGTAGAGATACAAGCAGAAGAGAGAAGGATCTGAACACAAGCAACTCTTTCAAAGGATTGATAAATAGTGTATATACTGTGCCATTTTAATATTTGTTCTTTCAAGAAAATAACATCTTGAACATTGACACCAGAGGGCTGCCCAGTACAGTCTCCCACTGATTAGCTCTCCTTGAGTAGCTGCAGGTTGAGTGCTTTGCTGTGGGTTGCCTTTAAAATAATTTGTGAGGAAGACAAGAGCATTACTCATTTACTTTTCCCGGCTGATATTTAAATAGATGATCTGCAAACATAACAACACTGTGACAGAATTTATATCATCTTTGAAATGATTTGTTGTGATACTCTTGTGAAAACCTACAGAGGAATATCTTTATTCTATCAGGTTCACTGCACATCGTCATCAGAGCATTGGGCCAAGGATTACAGTAGCGCCACCGCATCAACAACAACCAACTAAGCAACAATCATAGCAACATCCTCAATCACTTCAGGCTATGTATTAACACAGAGCTAACAACATCAAGGGAATCACTCTGTGTCACTCAGAAACCTCGGGGCGAGATGAGCACAGGAGCTGACATTATGAAATGGATTAGATTTGAGACCAATTAAAAATGAATTGCTCGAAATGAGCGCTGACCCTCGCCGAATTGGATGCCAGTGATCTCATTAGGCTGGTCTCTCACTCAGTGCGAGCCAGCAGCTGGAGAACAGGCCCGCCTGACACACTGTCAGAAAGGGAAAAAACCCAAAGGGTTGCTGCCTGCAGTGGGCTGAGAAATATACGTCCTCAAGATATGTGGCACATGTGCTACATACTGAATGTGTGTGTGTGTTTTTTGTGTATGTGTGAATGGACCTTGTGTGACTGTGCATGATTGTGCGTGTATGAATGTGCACCTCCGCATTAGTATATAGATGATATGTCTCTATTCCAGATCATCCTCCCCAGATATACACCTGTGATGGTAATCTGTAAAAGCAGCTTATTAGACCCACATTTAAAATGTTGGGCATCAGGGTGGATTATATGAATCAAACACAGGACTTTCACCCCTGAGAGTTGTTTGAGTCCAGTGTGAAACCAAAAGTCTTAATTATTTTAACTTACGTAACATACATAAACTAACTTAACTTCCTTACTAACTAATAAGTCATAAATTAAACAGTAACAGCAGAAGCACACAACTTACATCCCATTATTAAATATACGTATAAACTTAAACCATGCATATTTCTAGAAAAATAAAAAAGTATACCCATTTACTGTATTAGAGTAGTTTCCCAGTTCTGTTCAATATCACTTCTGTGCTCTCATCTCCATCAACACGCAGCCAATCCCTTCCTCCATGTGCTCACTCTGAGTTGTGAGCAATTAGCTGCTTGCCATCTCAGCAGACTGTGTTTTGATTGGTCATTAAGCGTCTTAGGCCTTCATTAGTGACAGTGCCTTTATCACAGGGAGGAAATTAGTGGATGTACTGAGAGAACAGAAGAATCAGAGGCTCAGAGGATGAGGACAGTCTAGACTGTACAGATGGTAATAGATCTAGGAAGAAAGAGTGAGTGATGGATGAATCATACAGTATGTCTGGTATTCAGTCCGTCTTTCTTCTTATGCCCTAGTGACACTGTGATCTCAGGGTCTGGGGTATACTGCATGACTGCCTTCTTAATGGGCAAACTCACTTAGAGAGAACCTTCTTCTGAAAGTTTGATTAGCCTCTGAATTGAGTGGTAGTATGTCTCTGAGAAAAAGATCCACCAAAGATAAACTCAAATATTCCCTCACACATTCAATTTAATCAACATGTTAGAATTTAAGTTAGTAAGGTTGTATGATTCATTCAGAGAAAACACTGAATACCTTCAGAAATAAAATTGAGAATTGAAAATGAAAATGCAGAAATGTATTGAAAATGAAACTGTACACTTACTGTAGAGGTTTGTCTGGACTGGCTACTTGTAGTCAAAACAACAACATGAACAGACATGGTAATTTTATTTTTTGGGTGTCTTTTCTCCCATAGGATTTGTCCAGTAAAGACCATTTGGGGTTCTCTGTGGATTTTTCACGTGGGACTGATGGACAAGTCCGTGTCCCCTGGGATCGCTCTTAATGCACTTCCAAGGTCGTGTGCTCTCGCTCTAAGTAGCACATAGTGGCAACAAGCCCTGACAGCATGACTGGCCCAACGGAACCTGCATAAAATGGTTCCTGCTCTGGGAAGCGTGGGCCATTAAAAATGGATAGATCAATATATAAGCATACACGCACCTCCGGCTGTCTATGCTAATCCAGAGAGCAAGGGGAGCAGCAAAGGATAACAGAGGGGAGACAAGAAGAAAGGACAAGGCAGTGAAAGAGGAGTTGACAAGGGGAGTGGCAAAGAAAAGAAGGGAAGGGAGGAGGGAAATAATAAGGAAAAGAGGACGAGTGGGAAGGTCGTTGGAGGCTGGAGGGATCAGAGACAGAAACTGAGTTTAAAGAGGTAAACAGATGTAACATGTAAGTAAGATAAAACATTGCTGATTACCAAACAAACAAAAGGAGCTATCCTCAGTTTGTAACAGATGTAACTGAAATTCAACAGAAGTGAACAAGCATTTCTATAAGTGTTGCAGCATGAAACATTTAATCACCAAACTTAAAATTCTGTTTATTGTTGATTTAATAGTGGGGTAAAGTTAGAGGTTACACTTTGTAGAACATGTTGAATATTTTGAATAATTTAGACCCATTTAGTTTTGGATAATCAAACTCCGCAATTATGTTTTGTTTATGGAAGATAAAGCACCACGAATATGCTAAAACACTGGTCTCACAACTTGTGTCTTATCATCTTATCAGCAGTGGCTGATAAAGTACAGCGTTTATTCACATAACTAACTTCCACAGAAAGAACATGCTCTCACAATAACGCTAGTTCAGTCAGGACCACTTTTGTCAAAGTAACTTTTATTTCAAAGCAAAATATTACGTTTAGCCGTATGGCTCTGTTCTGGGACCTCCTTGTCCTTCCACGTGCTTATGTGGAAAACTTTAAGGCAGGGAGAGCGGCAGCAGAGACGCCCCAGGGTACAGAACAGAGCAAGCATCAATGGCAATCAGAAAATTACATTGATTAATTAGATACAACATAAAAAGGAGGAGCTGGGGTGGAGGTGGGTTGCAAAAAGGCTTGTAGAGGAAGCAGCAAAGATAGGCAGGCTAAAGCAGCTTAAATAAGGCGCCATGAATGATATTTGCCAATTGGATGCTTGAGGGAATCAGCTGAGCTGTCAGCTGACTGTGTATGGTTTCCAATAGGAAGCTTAGGAGAAATCAGCTGAGCCATCAGCTGATGTGTGTTTATAATTAGTGTGATCAGCTGATATAGCTGGAATTGAGAGCTGAGCCTGACTTTGTGGCCTGCCTGAACTAACACTATCCTTAATTTGTTATGCTAAGTGTTGCTTGGCTTTTGATGCTTTGAGACCACTTCCATCCTCCATTCCTCCTGCAGCTTCAAAGCAGGGGACGTTCTGCCAGAAATCTCTTCTCAGATTTATGAGTCAGCAGTATTTTATCAACTTTAACCTTGAAAATATATGATATGATGTCAATGTTAACAAATAATAAAATACAATTCTGCTATCAAAATATGATCCAGAGTCCTATTTATACATCTTATGCAGGTGTTAAGATGCGGTACTTATCTGACAAATATAAATAAAGAATTCAAAATAATATGAACTTTCATAATCAACCATGTCCTAAAATATACTGTCTGGCTCATTTAAAGGTCCACACTTATTACAAAGATTAATAGGTTCACTGCCAGAAAATACATGCAAAACTGATAATTAACGGGTACATCCAACTCTTGTATCATAAATTTAGATTATAAATGTGGGTTTAATACTGCAGCTTTTAAGCATGTGATGCATTATTCCCAAAAACATTATTATCTAAACTCTATGGTACCAGCTCAGACCACAATTAATTTCCTGACACTGTTGTGGAGTAGGCGACTTGATGTTTTTAACTCGTTCTGAATATGTGTGTGATCCCTCTCTTTTTCATTGTCATGAAAAAAAAGAGCAATTAGGCAGCCTAAAGCTTTCTTGAACGCTTGTTGCTGTTTTGTCAAACCTGACCATTAAACAGATCAATTTCCATTCATTGGTTTGTTCCATTGGGTGTGACCTATAAACACATACACACACACACTCACGTGCAAGCTTGTCTTTGTGTAGACTAAGAAATATGCCACTGCTTAAACAAACCAGCAGTAACCTAAAGACTATTTGAATAATCAGTTAATTAAAAACCAAACTCAAGGCCCCACTAGCTGCCTGCAGAGGTGCACACAGTAATAAAAGTGTTGGATAAAACATGTATTGCTGTTCTTGAAATGTTTGGGCTGCAATAGTTGTTTGAAAGTGGAA
>NW_023339663.1:19773143-19775597 GCF_004916995.1 Morone saxatilis | reverse complement strand
TTCCACTTTCAAACAACTATTGCACTCATATAACATTTTTATATTTATCATATACATGTATATTTTGTCCTGATGATGGTGCTAGAGAAATTAGCACTGGATTCATCCTCTGAAGATCAGTATGCACAGCAAATATGATCCTCTGAACTAGCCAACATCAACCTGATAAAAACAAAAGGCAAATTAAAAAAATAAAGCAAAACAAAGGGGAATTAAATTAAATAAGAACAAAGCCATATAAACACAAATAAAGTAATTGTTTACATAACGGAATTTAATCTTTTGACCAGAACCTTTTAAAAGTTTTCCTCTTAAGAATATATTACCACATATAGTAGTTCTTGAGACATGAAGACGTTTCATTTCAAGTCATAATCTTGACCCTCTGCATGCTGATGCTGTCACATATGAAGAACATTAAGAGACACACTGATAATATCAAATGAAACAGTTTCATCAGAGAGATGTCTGTTGTATTCATTGTATTGTTTGTCTTTATAATCATACATATTTTGTTCCCAGCTTTGGAGATGCTGCTCATAGAGCCTATAGAAAACACATCCATTATTTTCAAACAATAAAGTTGTACTCTATGTTAGCCCATTAATTATTTGGGTCATCCAGTTTTGTTTAAATGTTAAAAAAATTAACTGAACTAAACTAACCCATCTATATGAATAGCAAGATTATGCAGTCTGGAGTCTCCCAAACTAGTCATATGAAGTGGGTAATAGTCATTTTACATTTTTATTGCCTCATAAATATTCCTTGCACAGTTCATGAATATCTTGCCCTGTATTAATAGTCAGTAAAAGATCAATTAACATATCAGTCAGAAGGCCTGTGAGAATTTTGACCAGCCGTGGTGTTTAAGTGTGTTGGGAAAAAGAAAAAAAATCTTCTTCTGTTCTTTTCCCTCAGTCATAATCTTCTCTTAATGATCTTGTCAGAATCTCTATTTGCTTGCCTGCTCTGAACTTTGACCAGTTCGGTCAATTTGCATGTGAATTATTAAATATATTCCCAAGTAATTATAATTCCATGACAAAGAAAAAGTGATATTAAGCTAAATCAAGAAATATCCTTATCAGACACACATTTGGTTGGTTTATCAGACTGACAGACAAAGATGGACCCAATCAAATAAACCACTGAGAATATGAACCGAAGTGAAGTTCTTGCCAGTTAATTTGGAGTAAACAACTATTTACTAAAACAGATCCAAGGTCAAGGCTTATCAGTCCAGGTAATGATAGAAAATGAAGTTTGTCTGCTTCAGATCAATACTGGAAATGTACCTATCTAATGGAAGTCTTTAAAAGACCATTTCATAGTATTCTTGTTTTAGGTTACAACCTAAAGACCATCATGAAAAGTCATTCAAGTATAATTTCTTTAATGAAACGTACAGTATGATTTTGACAAGAAGTAGTCTTTTTATACAAAGTGCTCAGTGTACTACACTGTGCTACAGTGTATGTTTTATGTTTAGGATCCTCACTCATTGAAATAGGATGACTTGTTTCAGAATCAACTAAACTTATTGGTACCAATAAGTCATTGTTTAAAAGGAAGCTAATCTGAGTTTAGTTTTTAAAACAGTGATAGCAGTGAAAAAGTACATCTTTAAACCCTAGACAGAGATAAGGATGGACAGGTAAGTGACATCAAGTCAACATAACAATCGTGTAATGATGACATATAAAGACACCTTATACCAATCATTTTAAAAAACTCTCTCTAAGCGCTGTGACTTGTGACATGCTGACATATCTGTTGCCCCTAAGCGCATTTTCATCACATTCTGCCTTTGACCGCTTCTGCTTGTTTTACAAGTCGTCTGCCTCCCCGTAGAACAAGAATGAAAGAATACTTTTTCTAATCTAAATCCTCTGAGTAACAGAGTTATTGCTAAACTGCTGTAGGCCTAACCCTGACAGATAATATTGCCTGAGCTTGGAAAATCAATGATATTGCAGTGGATAGTTTAAACTGATTTGGCCCAGTCTACAAGGGTGCCTAAAATATTTTTAAAAGACATACAGTGACAGCAGAAAATACAGTAGAAAAGAAGAGAGCCCCCTATGTAAATGAATAGTGCCATAGTGAGAATTGGCTCACACTCTTTAAAAGTAGGACATACAGTAAGCGACATGACTTTACACCCACAGTTCTCTGGAGACGTTTCAAATAAAGTCCCTTGGTAAGCTTCCAACACGGAGAGACGATGAGTGAAAAACATGATTAATAGTCAATGTGAGGGTTGTAGTTTCTGTCTACATAAAAAATACTTAGTTTCACTCCAAAAAGTTGACAGGTTGAAGACACAGACACAATTTACTGATATTTCATGAAATTGGCATGAAACTACAGTTCAGTGAGCCAACTCACGTTTGAAATGTTTATTACAGCAGTATAGCATATTTAGATTTTGGCGTCTAGGGTCCGACCTCA
>NW_023339663.1:19765277-19773043 GCF_004916995.1 Morone saxatilis | reverse complement strand
GGCCAGTTTGAGGACAGGGTGGAAATATTTATCAGGACAATATTAACATTTAGTTCGAAGTTATCTGATTACCCTGCTATCTGGTGTATATCTCTATATCTCAGATGAGGGTCCGTGTATTATCAGATAAAAGAGGCGTATGGGGGTGACATATCATGATGATACCATTTTCATGTCTAGGTGTTTCATCGTCATAGTTCACATGGAACTGTTCATACATGTTTGTTCTTTTTGTATGGACTTTATAATATCCGGTTGTGCTAATTGTTTATAACACTGTCGCATATTTGTGATACATTAATTATACACATTCCTGGTGAATGCGAACCAGATTTTTATAGACTAGGGAGTCAAGGCTTATATAGATCTACCGGGACAAGGTACAAATATAATAAGCACCATCGTTGGTATGAACATATAGATTACCAGAACTTATTTTACACGTTAGCAATAAAATGAACCTGCTGCTAGTATTCGGAATCCCTCATCCAAATACATTAAATATATACTGTATTCACAAGGGGATCTCAACATCTAAGTGTGAATTACGTTTCATGCAACTTAGAGAGAATAATGTTGTTATCACCATAACACAGGAGTATTCACACAACACAGCAGGGGTGCGTGAAACCAAAACTGGATGATGGAAGCAGGGTGGATATTTTCTTTCTGATCGTGGAAGCTTATGTAACAGGAGGGTACATAAACTTATTGATCTATTCATTAGTGAGATTTGTCGTCATTCTACTATATTGTAAATGTTTAATGGTCACATCAGTCTGATTGTGTATGACATTTTTTCAGGTAGAATTAAGAAAGACGGATGTGAGTCGCTCATTGTTTCTATTATGTGACACTATTGATGTGAGCTGAAATGGGTGTGATCCATATTGCTGCGCTTTGTAGTGAGATGTGGATTGACCCAAACTGACTTTTCACTGAGTGGGGGATGATGTCGTCCCCTCTTACTGCCACCTCTTGTTGGAGTGGTATGCCGATGGTTCAAACTTGTACAATTCTTTGAGTGGGAGGGATGTCAGATTGTGATGACTTTGTACATTAAGCACATATTTGCATATTTTTATCATGTTACCCCAGCTGAGCATGTTGTATTTTAGGACAAATAGTTTCATTTTCATGCCTTGTATGTAATTCAGATCACACATAGAAGCAATATTTTGAACACCTCGGGACTCATCTGAAAAAGCACGAAACTGTTAATTGTGTTTTTAAAGATTGTAACTACAGCCAACTCATGTTTGGAATGTTTATTAAGCAGTACAGTATATTTAGATTTTGGCGTCTAGGCTCCGACCTCATCACTCCCCGCAGATATGTTTACATAGAGATATTGGGGAGTGATGAGCAAATACCTTAAACCCTAGAGTCTACAGGTGGATGCTGAGGTGGTGGTGGGGCTTACAGCGCAGCAGGCAGCAATACGGATGCAGGGCAACAGCGGCACTCTGACGAGAGAGCCGAGAAGGGAAGAAACTGGAGAAGGTGGCTGCAGTTTAAATAGACCGCGCCAGATTGGAAGGGTGGGCTTGTCGTGGATTTGGGTGATCCTTGTATGGAGTGAGGGCAGTGTCATTGCTGTGTAATCAGTGCAGCTTGAGTTGACTGCCTGAACTAGCTCCCAGGCTTCGCTCCATTAGTGTACAGAAGTCAGATATGCACATAACAGCACAATACGTGGCCCACAGTTTTCCAACCTAGGAATGGATTGAATGAAGGAGGCACTGACAAAAACCAATACTGCAAAGGTCTGACAGGAATAACACACTGCGGATGGGTCTATTTGCCTTCTGGTCTCATGACCTCAGTTCAAAATCTGTCTGAGACTAGAAATGTTCTACTGCAATAGAAAGGTTTAAGTTCTTGGTTGTGGAATGTAAGGACATTGACTCAGCAAGTACAGTTTCAATTTGGTTGTACTATTCAGAGTATTTGCATTTTATGCTAGGCCTACTTTGTACCCACATTTCTTCATTTCACCACATTTATCTTGCAGCTATTGTTCCTAATATTTTTTTGTATAAGTTTTTGCAAAACACAACACAATAAATAGATAAATAAATTCAACCAAAAATAGTGCCTAGTTCAGACCCCTTGTCACATTTCAGATCCATTTGGAGATTCGCCGAAGAGACATTCGCTCACTAAACTTTTCACATGGTTTCATTCAGATAAGAGCTTGAAGCTCATAGATGTAAAATTATCCAATATTATATAAACAAAAAAGTTAAAATTAGCTACAGTTACAACAAACTACAACAGTAAAATGCTTCTTTTGCTTAAATTCAACAGTACTTACAAACTACTGTAATAATTTAACATCAGTATAATAATATATCCGTCACAAGGGCCATTTGTATGAAGAAAAACAAGGCATTTTACTAACAGTTCCACCACTATTCCACCACTAGTTTCTCATATTTAACCATAATTAAATCCTAAAGCCAAGCTCAAACTCTAACCAAATTGTTTCTGCCTAACATTAAATTGTTTTATTTGGACTTGAGAATGTGTGATATGTATGGAATAAATGTGATCTACAATTAAACGTTAATTTCCCAAGATGCCAGTGAGAACGTTCTCAACTGTACCTATTGCATCACAATCATACTCACAGTAAAGAACTCTCCCTTGGTGTTATTTCCACAGCAGACGCTCCTGTGATATCCCTGCGGATGGAAAAACTCACTTTTGAAAAATCTCTTGCTTTTCACCTCACCTACTGCGTCTTTTACAATCAGTCAGTAATTCCCTTTGATGATGCCAACACAAAGGCTGTTCTGTCAAAGTGCGTATACTGATTTCTTTGCGGTTTAGATTAAATCATGTTTTGACATCGCCTTGTTGCGTAAGGATAATCATGATTGTAGTGTTATGGAGTGTATGATACACCACACACTAACAACCTTGGCAAGGGGAAAGCCATCATCATCATCATCATCATCCTGACCTTCACAAGACTAAAATGAGATACAATAGCCTTGATTCTGAACACACATGCACTATCAAAGCCCATGATCTATTCTGAGTGACATATCATTCATATGGGAGTGTCAATGTGCAGATTGTGGGTGATGCAAGCAGCCTGCAAGAAATGCTTCCAGTCTCTTGCTGTATCTGAACATGTACAAGCACAATAGTGCTCCATTGTGCGTCACTGTTTGTGTCCACAGTAAGATGTTTCCTTAAAGTTCCCTGCATGAACAGATATTTGGTGAGCACCTTTGTGAAACAATTGAAAAAAATGCCAGCTAGTTTAGTTCATCAGCTCACTTGATACACCATTTTACAGTTGTGTTGTTGTAAAATGATTTGTTGAACACTGACTATGCATCATCATCTATTTGGTTACACTGACACATGATAACTGGAGCATTAAAGGAATATTTTGAACATGTAACAAATAACAATTCAGATTTTTATGGAAAATATCTGCATGTTCAGATTTGATGACCTACTTCCAAATGTTTTTATTATAACTCACTGATACATAAAAACCTAAGCAGGTACTGTAATAGAAATGTGTGGCTATTTTATCTTGGAGTGCTACACATTAACAATAGCAAAGGATGCCATTTTTGGCCATCTGTCTGAATCAACCCTAGCAGATAACAACATTAGCTGTAATCAGCCACCACATCAAGTCATTTTAACCATATGTGCTGTTTACTAGGCCATCCCAACGTCCTGGGGCGGTGCCTTGGGCAGAAACCTGAATGATTCAGAGAGCCCAGAGCTAGAAAGAGGCACTAGGACATGTGGGATAACACACATTTATAGTGTCAGAGTGATTGTTGATTGTTGTTTCTGTTTTCAAGGCACCCAAAAATTCTGCCCACCTGCCAATGGTGGGAAGTATTTAATCCTGTGTCCCTAACTGGGCCTTTTGCAATAGAATGCAATATGAGGTTTTTACATACAAGTCTGACTTTTGATAAATTCACGACTAAAGGCCATGAGGTTAAAAAAATGGATTGTACCACTTATGATTGCATTTTCTCCCATCATGCATATGCCATACTATAAGTTCATCATGGAGTGATTATTCTATTGCAAATTTACCAGAAAACCTGCTACTAAGAGGAAACTGATGGCCACTCTTGAATATGGCACCTTAAATGTTGAAATGTTTCTATATTTAGCAAAGACTAATGAGGGCTGGTTTTAGTAAATCAGAACCCTGTAACTATGGATTTTACACTGCAAAGTTATCCTGACAGCTTTATGAATGTGTTTCATGGACCAGGCTCAATAGAGCTAATTCACAGCAGCCATTTTACCATCAAATAATAGGATAAAAACAGGAGTTACCAATGCTAACTAATTAGGGTTTTGTTCCGTTCAGGTTAAACGGAGTCAGGGTGCAGCTATTGTGCATGTTGGCTCACTGGAAAGGCTCTGCGACACTAAATGGAGCAGAGTCTTAATTAGTATCATATCTATCGTTATACCTGTGTTTACCCTACTATTTGATGTCAAAATGACTGCTGTGAAAAAGTTTAGAGTCACTTAGCTAACGGGGCAATTCAGTAGCCATTACCCAATCCTTTTAGACAGTCAATTTATAAATGAAAGTAGTAAAACATATAGATGCACATAACTGCAGGAAAAAAGCTTGATCTCTGCTAACTCCTCAAAAATATATAGTCAACTTGACATTTTTATGTAGCCTTGGAAATTTAATATGAGAACTGATTGACTTTTATGACAATATTATGCAGTATTATTGCCCCATGAGCATTTAATTTTCATTAGCTCATTCCTATTACTGTTTATTCATGTGAACAACATGGTGACAAGTCCATCCATTGGTGATACACATGTGATTTGGTTCCTTTTATATTAGCTTGACACAGCTGAAGTTAGCGTCTGTGGCTTTGAACACGAAGTCTGACTCTACAGCTGACTTTACAGGAGCGACACAAAGCACTGAGCTGCTAACTGCTAACTCTGCAAGAACAATAGGAGCAAAACACCTTTCCTCCTCCAACCTGCATCAGCAGACACTACACAGCAAAGACTTGTTGGATGCAGGAAAAAAACTCTTCTAAGCCTGGCTTACAGGACTGCTGGCTGAAGGACGCAGCACACCAGCAACTCTTCCTTCCCTTCCTTACTGTTACGTCCACTGGCCATAGATGGTTTCAGATATCAGAGTTAACAGCTAAGCACAGGACTCTCTAACTACTGTTAATGTTAATGTACTGATGTGCTGTTGTGATGTTAATATGAGGATGACGTAGGTTATGGCTCCTCACATGTCCCTTGGTCTCTAACCAACACGTGTTTCATGTGTAGATGAAACATATGGTCAGAGAGAACAAAGACACACACCTTTTCTGGTACACAACCCCCATGCATGCACAGTGCACACACAAACACACACACACACACACACATACACATACACACCATTTTCTTTTAGTTCCTATTCATGTTGTGTGTTTAATATGTTTTGCTTTTATTTTTATTAATCAGTTTTAAATGTATAAGACTGAATCAATAAATTATTAGCTAGTGTTTCCCTTCTTCAGTGGTGGTGCCCTGAGGAAATTTAATGTTATTATTTATTATCTTTTGATAATTGATACATTTTGATCAAATTTGAATTGATTGATGGCACCAACAAAGTGTGGTGGATTACTTCTAACTCCTGAGCTGTTTTGGTCAGTGTGGTCACCTATCCAAACGTGTGCCTTTTTTTTCAAAGTGTTCTTTCTTGCTTGCAGCACGTATGCTGAAAAAGATAAAAAAAACAAATGCAGATCACGGGCTGCTCCGTGGCGCGGTATGCTCTGTCTGAACAGCCTAATTGGTTAACCTGGACGCTAAAAAGGAAGTGGACTGTGCTTTGGGGCGTTTCGGAGCGCTTCCTCCCTGTGTCCCTCATGTATTGGCTCCAAAATGCAGATGAAAGGTTTGAATATAAATTGTAGGCCTACTCAGAAGCAAATTATGATTTCATACCTGCTAACACTCCCGTTTTTCCAGGGTTATATTCCGGCAATCTCCCTTTTTGTTGTTTTTCTTGGGAAACTCCTGTAATTGGCCCTCAAACTTCATTAAGAATAATTATCCTACACGGAATTTGTCTGACATCACCCATTGCCAGATCATTTATGATACACAATCTACACAAAATCCACACACTAGATACAATTCAATCTGTCACTGCTACCTGGCAACCCACAACCTGATTTAAAGGTCCAACGTGTATCATTTAGAAGGATGTATTCGCAAAAACGTAATATAATATTCATAGGTATGTTTTCATTAGTGTACAATTACCTCAATATAGGAATTGTTGTGTTTTTGTTACCTTGGAATGAACCGTTTTTATCTACAGACAGGCTGCGTTCCGTGGAGTCAGCCATGTTGTACAGACGCGAGTGGTGTTTAGTTTGTTGCAATTGCTCCTTCAGTGCTGGATGCCAATAAATCCTACACACTGGTTTCTTAAGAGGCATGGGGGCCAGTTACAGTAACATAAGAGCTGTACGGTGTCCCAGCTAAAAAGTCAAATTACACCTGCAAATTTTAGCAGAGTTGGACAGAACATCTTCCATTTACAGAATCAACTGGAAGCCACACAGGCATACTCATGGACATAGGAAGTAGAATGAAAGAGTTCATGTGGACGAGTGAAAGAGAGGGAGCGTGCGAATACGTGCAGACGTGTCGACATGTTATAAAAACTTTCTTTGATCATGAAGCCTAATATGTTTCTCGACCATTCTGTGGTTTGTCAGTAAACTGTATGAACTGCAGTTTGCAGTCTCCTCAAATGCCTTTATCTCCTCACTGCACCCTGGGATGGATGGGTTCCTCTACTCATTTCAGGTGAATGGGGCCACCCCAAGTGTTAAAAGATTCTGTTGTTTTGCTGATGAACTATTGTCATGAAAGTTACAGATAATAAAAAAACCCAGAGAATGGGTAAAGGAAAGTGATCAGTTTTGCATAATTTGTAGGAAAGCCCAGTAGTTAAAATAAAGGAATAACTATTTTAATAATTACATGACAGAAAATAATTATCAGGTTAGACACAACAGATGGTCCATTATTCACGTTGATAACAGTATCCTGAAGGAGACAGATGGTTTTATACTTTATTTCCATTAAATAGAAGTCAATGACGTTGAAATGAGAAGCCTAAGGGAACAGACATCTTGATGGTAAACTGCTCAGCATTGCTGCCAGCCATGTATCTGTATGCCAAACACTTAATGTTGTGGTTTGCCCAAAGGTGTGGAAATTTACAAATGATGAAAGGTTACATCACTAAAGACAGCAGCCAGTGTAATGGAGCAGAAAGTGTTTAAAGTGTTCATGGTTGGTAAAATGATTCCACTCTGAATAATGCGGTTGTAAATCATGTGTAGTGAAGAACATCAACAAGGAGGCAAAATCAAAGACTGACGAGGTTTAGTTTTCCATTAAATTCCATCAAAGTAAAAGTGACATGTGGAATAATGTTGATGTAGCACCTTTAACCTCAATGTTTGTAGAAAGAAACCACATTTCTCTAGGTTCAGAAAGTTTGACTCGAGTGCAAAATTTTGAACAGTGATCATCGTTATTGGCAATCCAACGACATATGTATTTCGGCAGCAACGCATGGAATAGAAAACCCTAAACCCGAACAATAGAGCTCTTTTATAAAATAAAAAAATAAATAAAACAAAGTTCAAATAAAAAGAGTGTCCTTTTCTCCTGTATCAGAAGAATAAAGTTCGATTCTGTGTTTG
>NW_023339663.1:19751151-19765252 GCF_004916995.1 Morone saxatilis | reverse complement strand
GTGTATATCGTGCAGTTCCTTCTACTACCCGGGGTCAGATTTGTGGTGAACGTTATTATCTGTTTGTGCTTATGAGTGGCAATGGAGTAGGAGTCTGTCCTTCTCCGTTCCCCTGTGATCGCCTGGCTTCACCAACTGACGCAAAAGGTTCAGAATTCCGCGCTGATCAATCCTGATCCGCGGCCCAGAAATAAAACGCAATTCTAGCAGCACACGGTGCAGAATACACATTCCATTAATTACCATATTCATATTGACTCTCATACTTCTTCTACTCTGATTCTCTGAATATTTATAATCAAAATAAAGTCATACAGCAGTTTAAAATATTGTAAAATGATAGTGTACCCCCTTATACTGTTGTATCATTGTGTTATGTGAGAAAAACAACTTTAAAGAGGTCGCTAACTGCCGCACTAATGCTAATTGCGGTTAGCTCCGCTATGCTAGCTCAGGTAGCCTGCCATGTGGCTAATGGAATTAAATACTGTTCTAGCCTTTTGTTGTATTATATATTATTTTAGCTTAGTTTGATCTTATCTTTTTTTATTAGTATATTTAAAATCCTATTCATGTGATGTTAAGTGAAAGGCAACTTAATCTCATTATACAAGCCTGTGCTGTAAAATGATAAATAAATCTACCTTTTAAGCTTCAATAAAAATCGGAATTTCAACTAAGGAATATAGTAACAAGCTAGCAAGCGATATGCAGGGTAGCAGCTCATCATCAGCCTTTTGAAAGCCGATCACTCTGTCTTTAGCAGTTCCTGGTTGGTCCTCTGTCGGCATGCCGCTCTGCCAAACATCAAGCTTTAATGGAGATTTATGGAAGTAAAACTGATCATGGAGCAGAGGCTTTTGGTTTTTCCCAATGTGGTGTAGAGTTAGCTTATGTCAACTTCAGTTTGAAGGTGATTAAAAGACGGGACATAATAATATTTGTTTTTAATATAAAGGCATGTTTTAGGCCTGGATATCCTAGTTCTTAGCAAACCTAGCAAAATGTATAGTATATACTTTAAGCAGCTTATGCAAACCTTGATAATGAGGTCAATTCAGCACTTTTTGACTCACAGAACAATTGATAGGCATCACAACACTTGGATTATGATGGCATTTTTTTCTCTCTTTTGGAACAAGAAACCCATTCCCCCACGGAGATGAATCTTGCAGACACCCACTTCTGTCGTTTTGGAAAAGTCTGACCCAAAGCTACGCAAGCCAACTCACTGGCCCGCCCAGCAGGAAGGTTTGTGGCTCTCTTCCCCAAGCTCCTGCTCTAATCTCCCAGTAATACAGCTTGAGTCATGATAAAACAGCTCTGATGGAGGCAAATCCTGTTATCCAGAGGAGGGGGGTGGGTGATAGTGGAGGGAAGGGCAGCCTTTGTTACAGGTGGGGATGAGTTCAAGAAATGAACCCGAGCTTGGATTTTAGGATTAAACACACCAGCAAAGCGTCTAAGAGGTACCACAAGCGCCTTGTATCTGTGTGGGTCCTTTTTCACGTGTAGAAAGTCTTTTCTTGTCTTTTTCTCCCTCTGTCTCTTCCTTCTCTCTCTCTCTCTCACACCCACACACACACACACACACACACACACATCTCACACGTAAAAGCCTGAAAGCACAGTAGAACACACACATTTTGAGGCCAAGGAGGTTGGCTCCTAATGGAAATGCATTTCAGCTGCTGCCACACCTCATCTTCTATATTGCTTTTTCATTGAAAAGAGGGGCTCTTTGACTAGAGGAATACAGTTTTTTTGTAGGCCTTTGTTCCAACACTCTCATCTCTTAGAAGGACACATTAGCGCTTTATCTTTTAGAGAAATGCTGGCACATTATTTTTCCTTTATCCCATTTCATATTGGTCTCTCGCATTCAGATCTAGTGAAAAGAGATGCGAGGAAGGCTTTATGTGATCCCTTTTTTTCTGTGTAACTCGCTGCCTTAATAGGTGGAAAACTTATAACTAGGAACAGACCTTCATTTCAGTGAGTCCAGAGTACATTAGGCATTTGGGTAACATTCTTTGTTAAGTTCACATAAAATTTATTTTAAATATATAAAAATGTGATAAATGGTTTATAACACACATATCACAGTATTTTATTTTTGGCTATTACTTTTGAACAGATGTTGTATTATTTTCAAGGACTATACATTTATTGAACAGCAGATGTTCTCTTTGAATGGCGCTTGGTTACATAGAGAATGTTGCATTATGTCTTATAATCGGTTCAATGCTCTAAAATAATACAAACACAATGAACACAGTACACAGTACACCAGGTTGTTAAGCAGGTTGTTTTGATATGTGGTGTTACAAATGTGAGTTTCTGAAGCAAACAAACAAATCAGGGAAGGGAAGAAGTAAGTGTCCCTAATCCAGCCTGATTGCACTGGCTCAGTTAGCTCAGCTTCTGTAGCTGGAGGCTTTTTGATAGCCTATGATTATCCATACGCTCTGCCATTCACTGACACAGGCTGAAGGCCAACCAATTAGCCTTTGGCCTGCAGAAAGCGATGCTCGGCCTGGGTGTGTTGTGGTTATCTATGATAGCTAGCAGTGAAACCCCCACTTATGGTGTCAAGAGGCTGTTTGGTTCTTTTATATGGCCTGACACTACTGATGAGCAATGCACTCCTGGAGAGTTATGATTACAAACAGAGCAAACAGGATGATAATGTGCTTTGTCATTCAGTTAGTCCTTCTGTCAGTCACATTTATGATATACAGAGTATGTAATTATTAAATCATTAGCTGGAAATCTTTTAAACAGTAGAATCAACATATATTCTCACATTTAGCGAGAGCTGTAGGCCTGCATTTTGAAAGAGAGAAAGGTTTTGAGAGTTAAACATGTTCAGATGAATCAGTGGAAAAATGGTTTTATCATTTTAATCCAGTTGTGGCACAAAAATGAAAAGCAGCTTACATCAAACACAATTGTTTGTACCATTTGTGATTTTTTCTTTTTACAAGTAATCTTAGATCAAATATTAATGCATGCTGTGTTTGTATCCATCCTGTTTGATGGAGTGAGCTTGAAATGAAAATGTGTCACCTGTTCCATAATCCCTGACAGGAGAGTATATTAAATGTTAATCCCTCACTATTAGAAATGGTGACAATATGAGAAAGTGGGGTTGGATGAGGGATGGGGGAAGATGAATGCTGGATATATGACTGACGAACTCTGGGTAATAATGACTTGTGATCATTGATTTATTCTACCGTTTCTTTTTTTTCCTCCTCAAGCTCATCCACACCATCACAAGTATTACGTTATTAGATTCCTCTTTTGACTCTGCGTCTACTGAGAATGCCTGAGATTAGTCTTGGATCGGTGCTCAATGTTGCTCCCCTCTGTGGCCAAATTGTATTCACTCGACAGCAGTCTTACAAGTAACAGCACAGAAGAAACAATTAGAGCCATAAAAGCTGATAGCTTGGGGCTCTGCAGACCAATTCTACCATTACTGAGTTATTAGACGGTGAGGGTTGGGAGGGAGGGATTTAAATGAAGACATGGGTTGGGAAGAGGAGATAGAGCAGAGGATTGAAAAGCAGAAGCAGGAGGGGAGCGGAGAGGATTCCGAAAAAAAGAAAAAGAAAGGAGACCTGAGAGGAAAGGTAAAGAGAAATGAAAATAAAAGAAAAGAAGAAAAGAGAACAGAACTGAAGAGGGGCTTGTCAAACAGTGGGATATAGTGGGAATATCAGGCGGGATGAGGATAACATGACAGATCAAGGGATGAAGTGAGGCATCCCACTGAGGCAGCGCACAAGTGACTGCAGACAAAGAAGAACAGCTGTTGAGCAACTTGTTTCGCATGAAAACCTCAACAGAAAAGATGATGAGAAGGGGGGAAAGTACAGAGAAGGGAAAGCAAGGAGAAGATAAATTTACTATGGACTCTGTGATGTTTATTTTGTTATATTTATTTCATCCCGGTAAATTAAATATTCTATTTTGGGTAGGGTTTTCCCTATTCAGCATGAACACACTGTTTTGTACAGAGTAGACTTTTTGCCATAGCAGGTAAATACACATTCAGAAGTAAGTAAGAGGCCTACATGTCTTAATGTTGACATAATGTATTAAAATCACACCTACAGCGAAATCTACATCGACTATTTCTGTACATATAACAGTTTATGTGACTGAATCAAATATATTCACTCATGCATTCACTACAGTCACTCCAAGTGCACTCAGAGGTAATTGGGAGATTGCTGAAAAGGCATCAGGAAGAAGATAAAGGCACTAGCATCTTGAGTACCATTTTTTCATGATTAGGCAGCACTTTATTGCTATAGAGTTACAGGGGTGTGTGTGTGTGTTTTGGGTGCTGGAGGTTAAAGTCCCTTTCGCTTGTGTGACTCGCAATTGGAGCACTTCTCCAGCTTGGATATGCATGTAACTCTCCCAGTTAAATCATCAGTACAAAAGATGTCCCTAAGATGAGACGTTGGTAGTGCAAAGGTGCATTTTGGCAAAAAAACATCCAATAATAGAGCCTAAAATTCCTTGACTTGTGGAGCTAGTGGTGGGTAAAAGCTAAAGATAAAGGCATTGAGAAAACTGGAATGAAGTTGAAACAATCAGAAGTGGCGGTTTATAACACAAACCTATAAGATCTTCACATCATCAGAGAGAGTTTAGTCTTTCTATGTTCAGATAATCAAGGATATCATTGAAAGTGAATTTTGAAACAGGAATAAAGAAAAAAACAAAAACACTTCTGGATAATAAAAAAACTTCCACCATTGTGATTCTCTCAATGGAGGGTGGGTGATTGCCTCCCAGTATCGCTCCCCTCATCTTCAACCTAAGAAATGGTCTAATCAGCCATCATAATTGAAAACACCTGAGAGATTGAGTGTTTGATATTATCAATTTGTTATATTAAATTCAATCTAGGAGTAATTTCATGCTGAAATGTAGCTGATATTTTAATGTACATATCCACACTCACATCAATCTCAGTTTGTAATTTTCTAAAATCCCCAAATTAATAGAATAAACCACAAAGCGTTCATAAAGGCAGGTACGATGACAACACTGTCAATGCCAAGAAAGTTTTGTACAGTTCTTTAAAAAAATCCCTTTATAATCATAAACTATAAAAATCCATACTCTGCTGCTATGTGAGCATGTGTTATTTCAATAAATAGTTAGCCATGACACATCCAGCACTTAAAGTAATCGATTGTGATGATTACTTGAAGCTTCAAACCGTGGTGGCGGCATGGCGGGTGACTGAAACTTGTGTCAATTTTAATTTTTTTCTTGAATTGCAGGTAATGTATGGTCTAATTTGTGCTAAAGGAATGCCATTCCCTTTCAGCCGCTTGTCAAGCACGCCCCGGTTTTTCTTTTACAGTATATGCCCACAGAAGCAAGAGATGGTTCAGGTTCAGACTTCTTCATCTGTAAATGGAGTGCTGCCATAACAGCCATTACCCTGTTGTTCACTCTTCCATGTGACACTTTAGCCTTAATTACAATCCACCGCCTGTTTGTTGGAGAAATCCAGACCTCTCAATCCAGTTAAGTGTAAGGGGAACAAATTGTGATTACTTGATAATAGACACTGTTAAGTCTGCCCCATTAACCATGCTCCATTAGCATGAACAGGAGTTTGGCTGACCATAAATCACAATGGTTTCGCTGAACTGCTGATTGTAATTGAGAATATCTTTTGTGCTCTACATGTACTGCTTTCACCTAAGCAGTCAAATGAAAAGTAGTGTACTGTGCAATGTTATGAAGACCTTCTGAATGCAGTGACTGAATACCATGTGTTTGAATAGATTTTATTTTATTTTAATGTTGAGTTTTCTGTTTTTTCTTTTTTGTTTGTACACTGTGGTTCTGTGGATGGAGAGCAAAATCCCAACCCTGCTTGAGCAGAAGCAACTATTCAGCTCACATTTATACTGGTACACACTGTAACACATTTCTCTGTGAATTTACAATACATTTCTGAAAAGTTTGCAAACATATGCTACTAAATAACAATGTTCTCTAGCCATCACTTTTACTTTACTATGAACTAAGTTATCATAGCCCTGATCAATCTGAGCTCCATTCAGAAAACAAGCATTTTTAAAATTGTTTGCTCGTCCTCTTGCAGACAGACCTGACAAAGTATGAATACAGACGTTTTGGAAATTGGCATTATGATGATTATTATTATGATTATTTAGGCATTTTTTTATCAGTTTATTGCAAAAAATCTGTTTATTTTGGGCTCGTATCACTGTTGTAAACCAGAATAAAGGTTGAATATTTGCCTTGCGTTACGCACTTGAAATACTAATGATCACAAGTAAACTAGAACAAGTAATACAAGGTTAATATTTGCTTTGACTTAGCCGCAATCACATTGTTACTACACATCTGCCACTTTATTTCTACCTTTCTCCATTTCTGTTTAGTTGGCCGGGCAGCTCTTGGCTCCAGATTGTCCCCTGGGACAATCCTGAGTAAAGTAGCTTGTTTTAACAATGTTTGGCTCCACCTTTTATTTCCTGCCCCCTTGTGTCCTGCATGGTATGCATGGTAACAATTCTGGAAACCTTAATACCCAGTCCAATGCAATATAGTGTAGATAAAGTTATCACTGTGTGTGGTGTTAGTAAGCTGACTGTGAAAGAACGCTTCATATTAAACCCAGTATATGAGTCCAAGATTTTACAGTTCATGTCGTAACCACCCAGCTCTGGATATGCAACTCTCTCCCTGGGAAAAAAAAATATGCTGCAACAAAGGAATAGATGGATGTTAAATGTATTTATGGAGGCAGTAACAGTGGTTAGTTTGAAATAAAAAAATAACAAAACTGGGGTTTTTTTCCATTTTTTATTGCATTTGCATGCTCATATATTTATCAAATGCTTCAGCAGCAATGCGTTTAGGACCCTAGTTCTGTCCATCAGTTTTTTTAATATGTGGTACACTCTTTTCACCTGGGCCTTATTACAGCTGCCTTTTAATTGGCTGTGTTTCAATCCCTGCAGTGAAATTCAACACCTCATTAAAGCCTTCAGCAAAACCTGAATCATTCAGTGAAGAACAGGCAATTAAAGGGATGTTGGCATGGAGTTCCTGTTGGCTGATTTATTGATTGGCTGACTGTAGTTGGTTACTTGTCTGTCTCACATCCATCCTCTTTTTTTGGAGGGGTATTGCATGTGATGTCTCTTCAAACTGTCATTTTTGGAAGCAAAAATGACATCGGGTCATGTGTTTGTGAAACATTGTTGGTTGTTTTACACAATACTGGTCCCTATCAGTTAGTACACTAACAAACATTTAAACAAGAAAATCACTTAGAATTAAATCTCTAGGTAACCAAAAAGCACAGAAAACATCAATCATGGATTTCCTGCATTATGCTGAGTAATTTAAAGAGAAATGACTTAACAGATTGAGCTAGATACACAATAGAGAATATGTTACAGACTACATTACCTAACCTTTTGTCTCTGAGTCTTCAGCTGCTAGGTGAAGCTTAACAGAAATTGATCCAAGTGTTCCACATAACAGACTGGTTCCTGACCCAGCATTTGGTTTCAAATCACTTCCTTCCCCCTATTGGGATTGTTTTCATCAACATGGAAATAGTTGCATGGTTGAAACAAAAACAGTATGTTTGAGAATGGAAAACAAAGCCACCTGCTGAAAGTGGAAAGTATTTTTCCTCGTGGCTTGTTTGCTGCGCCTGTGAGTACGAGGCTCGGTCTTTAATTTGAGCTGCACCCTGGCAAAGATGATTAATGGAATTCCTATGCACTCGGATCGGTTCTCACAGGTGATTTAAAGGTATAATAATCCTTTACGATATTGCTCTGTGGTTTCCAAGCCATTAAAATAACACCAAATGTGTCAGAGGAACACAAGCAGTTCATTTAAAACAGATTGCCGGCCTAGCGTGGGACTGGGACTGAGACACTGGGGACCTATTTTCAAGGTGTCACTTCTCTGGCTGTTTGTATGGAAGAAAAATGGAAAACGTTTAATGTGGCTCATATCTCAAATTTCCTGGATAATCCACACACTTATGGATGAAGCATCGCCCAGCCAGAGTATCTTGATCTTCAAAAGCTGTATGTGTATACTTACTTACTTACTTTTACCAGGAAGAAAATGCGCTATTCTCTGTAACTGTTCCCTGATTTATATAATAGATACATTTTTGGTGATGAAAATATAGGATGTAAATGTATTCCTATTTTCATAAGACTGAACAACAAACCTAGAACCGTGTCATATGGATACAAATATGTTTTACTGTCAGTTTTACCCATTTGTTTGTACTGTAGATGTTATTGGATTAGTTTGGCAACATTGCTCTCATTCTGTGTCATGCATCAGGCATATTGGGTGATATCCTGTACAGCACCTTGTAAGTAAGTTGTTTATTATTATTATCATTATTTAAAACACATTTAATCTTGTGTCTTTATTTATAAACATCACCTACACACCAAATGGCTGTTGAAACAAAAACAAAAAAAGGTTTTATTTTAATGTTACTTTTTTCAACAGACAGGCAGCCCTCTAGATCCATTAGTGATATCATTACAAGTTATGCCTATACATTTGATTATTCTAAACAGCTTTCTATGGGATTTATTATATGTCTTTTTTTCCTCGCTTACTAATACAGTATGTTGATTAATTTAGGTTTTTTTGCATTTTAAATGCATTTTTCTCCACAACCAGTCAGTGTTTTACATAATACATACATCTTTGATGAATTAAAATATGGCATATAGGATGTAAAATAATATGTATAACAAATAATTTCCAATAAATTATGGAAAATGTATATCTGGAAATTAAACAAAAAACAAAAAGGTCAAATGTATGTATAAATTATATGTAAAAATTACTGTCGGCCAGCAAATCATAAAGTTGGGATGACGCATGTATCCCTGCAGACACCCTGCTCTTGCATGCCATGTGGAGTTGAAGAGGAATATGTCTCACAGTTTGGATCCCTACTCAATTTCACCAATCAAATTAAATCACTTGCCACTGGTTATAATATGCTCAGCTCATCATTCTTTTTTCATGCCTTATTGTTCCTGCTGCGAATGAAGCCTAACAGAAGATATCTTCTTGGTAGGTATACATCTGTAATTCTCGTTTCCGACTGCTGAATCTCTTCCAGGCATAGTTTCTGTTTGATCTGTAAAAAGAGGTTGAAAAGGTCAAGTTTATTCCCTCAAAAGCTTGAGAGTATCCCGCTGAGCTTCATTTAGGCCACATAATTCTTTGCAATAATTAGGCATCTTTGTTGGAGAGAAAATACATTTTAACTGAACATGCAACTCATTACTTACTAGCAGACCAGGGTTTGAAAAGAACTTGGATGTGATGACAGCAACCAGGGGAATTCAGTTAAACATAATCATTTGCTGGACAGGTAAATAAAGATGAATTATATTTTCTTTAATTGCTATAGTGGAGTGTCACATCGTTCTGTTATGTTATTTTAGTTTCAGACTAGATGCAAGACCACACAACAAAACTCTGGCACTGCCTTTTATTTATGCATACCCACTGACACAGCCACACACAAACAAACACACAGTGCAGCCCATGAATATATCTTCCGAATCATTTGATTTCTAATCACGATTTTAATTTCTTTAAGAAATAAAAATAAGTAAGATCATAATATATGACTTTACATTGGCAAAAGACCAATTTGAGTAAGGGTATTAACTATTGTTTGTTTTGGAAAAAACATAAACTAAACAAATTCTCATTTCAGCCACGTAAGCTTTCAGTAAATACTCACCAAGCAGCCAAAACCAGTCCAAAATTTGGACACATAAGAACAAATGATACCTTTTAATACTGATATATCCACTGCAGCTGGAAGCCAGCAGTATCAATCTGTTAGTGTTTACACTTGAGCATATGGTGTAACAGAACTTGATTTGTGTGTCCTTTCAAGACAGGTGGTGGTGCAGTGACCAGCATTGGATAAGTAAAATATATTTACTTAAGTACTGTACTTAAAGTACCAGTGTGTGGGATTCAGTGACATGTAATAGTGTATTTGAACAACTCCACCCTCCTTTTCTAAGCATGAAGGAGAAACTACGACGGTCCACAGAAGTCGCAAAAAACCTGTTTAGGCCCACTCCCACTGTAGATAAAAACAGCTCATTCTAACTTAACAAAAACACAACAAATATTATTTTCAAGTGATTATAAATTAATGAAAACATATTTAGGAATATTATATACTTTTTACTCCACTACAATTATTTGACAGCTTTAGTTACTAGTTTTGCATACAAAACAAAATATAAATGGCAAAATCTCAGTTTATTTTAAACTGAGTGGCAACAACTTTGATACATGTAAAAGGTTTTTTTTTATATAAAAATGGCAATGTTTTATTGTTGAATATTTGCTTCTCTTTTTAGTCATTTTAGTTCCTTTTTATTAAGTTTGAATTTAACTCTCGTTTAACTGGTACTTTTAATTGTTAACGTATTTCTTTTTTACAAAACCAAACAATTAATCATTTAACAGAGAAAAGGATCAGCAGATTAATCCATAATGAAAATAATCATTAGTTGCAGTCCTATAAGAGATTGTTAAAATGAGTGATATAATAGATACTTTATAACATTATAACACTCACAGTGGCCATTTTCTCTGCATTGTGTAATACTTACGAGTATTTTTAATGTTAGTACTTTTATTTACATGAGAGATCTGAATTCCTCCACCACTACTTACAGATCGTGCAATACATCTAAATAATGGTATCCTCCATTCTAGACTCCTGTTATCAAAGATCTGCACTGTCAAGACAATGTGCAAGAGACAAATGTGTCAAATTCACCAAGGATGAAATCACAGTGCAAAACTTTCAACACGAGTACATCATTGTCAGGTAAATGTGTCAAATTCAGAAATTATTATTTTTGTGTGACTTGTGAGATGAACCGGGGCTGACTGACACCAAATCACCAAACATTGGGACTGGTTGTGCTGCTTGCTAGTGGTTTCATGTTGCTGTTACTGGTTAAGTTGTACTGTGGATGGCTACATTCTAATCATTACTTAATATCCTTAATCCCAAGTAAAAGACATAATATTGGAAACACATAATAATAAAGTAATATATACCCCTGTCTGACCTTTACTCTAGTACTATGTGAACAAACTGCCAAAAGCAAAGAAATTGTGTGGAAAGTTGAAGATACAGGTAGTGTACCTCTGGCTGTCACACACTTAAAACACTGGACACAGCACTCAGAGAGCAGAGAGAGACAAAGGGGCTAAGCCAAAACAAAGACACTCTGCTAAGCCATTGTCAGACTGGAAATCCAGCTTGTAAACTCTCTCAGACATACACACACACACACACACACACACACACACACACACAGTTGGCATTATATTACTTTTAACCCCCTTTTTTAACCCCCACCAATATGCATATTCACAGAGTTATATGAAATAGTTGATATCAGTAATGTACTAGCACGTTAGTTAATCTTTGCACAAAGACTGTAAACAGGAAGAAACAGTCCCATGTCCAACCTACCACACCTCTCAAGCTCGCCAATCAACATCTCATATTTTGTTTAACCCGTACAAAGACCAAAAGTGTAAAATTCACCTATTTCTTTTCTTAGTGAGCTTTAGAAGTGCTGTTATCTTTTGAGAGAGACAGACCCACAGACAGAAGGTTTAACAGACACCAGATGTTTTAAAGTGTCTCTCAAGTGTCTTCGTGTGTGCACATTTTTCAATTGGAGGCCCAATTCCAAAACTTGCAATGCAAGCAGGCATGTCCAAACTGAACAGAATATCAATAACCCACCTTTTAAAGAAGTAATGGCCACCTCTGCTCACTCTGAAGGTGACTTTGTTTTAGTAATGGCTGTCAGAAGGACCTATGTTGAAACTTGAATTGATTTGCAGTAATATTTTCTCCCTCTTGCGCTTAAAACCCATGCATCAGTTATTGCTGTATACGCTGATGCCAAGGTCATTTTGAAAGTAAGAATGATAGAGGCTGACATTAGCCCCATTGCCTCTGAATGGGCAGATGCTTTGCTTCGGAATGTAGGTTGCCAAGTGTCTGCTTTGATAACCCATTGGGGCTGGCTGAGAGGAGTTGGCAGGCTTGTGGAGGGAAACTCCCTGTGCGTTTACTCAATGTAGATAGACTGCCGCATTACCATTTAGAGCACAATGAACACACAACACTGTATAGCTACACACACATGCACAGAGCTCCTTGAACATTTAACCTTAATGCTGCTACTCACGTGTAGTACACGTGTGAATATGGACAAAAACAAAGTTTAAACACCTTCTAATATATTTTCATATCCTGTAAGATATTTTAAGTTGAGACAAGTACTAGTGTTTTAAAAGCACTGTGAGGCCTGAACAGAGGACATAACTGGGCTGAACCATTATGTCTGCTTTTTATATTGGACCTCTTCCTTTTTAGTAATCCACTCAAAGGCTGCAAATAAATAAAGTACTTTTAAAATACTTTTTACTTCCAATAAAAGCTATAAGGATTATTACCTTTCCTGTCTTCTCTAAGAAATTGACCATATATTATCACCATCGGAGTTTCATCAAGATGGCAGTCCATCATATAACTCACTTAAACTTTATATAAGCAGAAAGTATTTGGCATTTAAGACATCCGTTCTTTCTAATAATCCTGATGTGCACATTCAGGGTTGCCAGGTTTGCTGCCTATGGTCTATGACCAACTACAAGTACAGTTATTCTCTGTTTCTTATGTAATTTACGGCACATTCACTACTCTTCCTTGGGATTTGAGTCTGTTATGTGTCTGAATTGTAGAACCAGACACCTTGCTTTATCTGTCTCTTCTTGTCTTTCTCTCTTTTATTTACTCTTCTGCCATTCACTATGATCTTTAATACATCTTGGTCACTTTCCCAACCCTTTAATTTCTATACTCTCACTCACATTAAACCTTCTTCCTGCCTTCTCCTTCTGTCCTCTGTCCTCCTGTGTGTATTCTGACCTCCTTTGTTTCAGTAGTGGCAGTATAGCAGCAGTGAGTGCAGGGACATAGATGCTGAGATAATGAGAGCTGACTGTTGGAGGGCAGGCCTGAGCCTCTATGATTCCTGCCTGTACTACTGCAGTCTCTGTTATTAACCATTCTCCATCCCTACAGCCAAATTCACAAATTCTTATTACTAACACTGAGAAGAACTCCTGGGGTCACGTAACATCTAGTTTGCAACAATATGAATTTCTTTGACCCAGGGCTCTAGAAGCCATCATAGTTTGAAATCTGATAACTCTGATGTGACGTGATCAATTTTAGTACAGAATAGGTACAGTATTCATCAAGTCAAATGTTTGGTGGTCCAATTATTAAACATTAAACCAGTGACGTGAGAGGCTGTAATCTGCAACAACACCGCTGGTTGCCACTAAATCCTACACACAGGTCCTTTAAGTAAGTATTCCATTCAAAGGACACAATTGTCATTGTCAGTATTTTACGGTTTACGGCATGCAGGCTGCAGTCGTAATATTAAAGAAATATAAAAATAATATTGTGTTTCCATGGGTGTCCATCAGGGCAAGCAAGATTGTCAGACAGGACATTTAACAACTTACCTGAAAACACTTCTTTGAAAGTCAAAATGAATGCACCTGGAGTCTCCACAGCATTGTAAAATTGTGTATTAAACACACACACAAGCACAGTCAAGTTGAACACAAAAGCAGCTATGTAAAACTTTTGATTCTTTTAGAAATAACTTGCAATGGCAGGATGCTTTGAAATACCTTGCTTAGTTTATCTTGCTATCTCTCTCTCGCTCTCTCTCCCCCCCACACACACAACCACACACTCATACATACAGTCTCCTTTCAACATTACCAACCTAAACCTTTTTCAAACAGTATTTCTGGGTGTGTGCTGTTGCATCCTGCAGGCTTCGACACTGAGATACAGATCTTTTGTTGTGTCAAATTAATTAGCTGGGCAGGTTGCCTGCTTCACTCAGTTTGACCCTGGCTGTCTGTGTGTGTGTCTGTGTGT
>NW_023339663.1:19748147-19751106 GCF_004916995.1 Morone saxatilis | reverse complement strand
GTGTGTGTGTGTGCGTGTGAGCGTGCGTTTTTGTCTGTCTGAGTGTCTCTCCCTGTTAGCAAAATCTTGTTTTAAAATGTTGAGGTCTTTATCTTTTGTATTGAAGCATAGAATAGTATTTCAAGTTTTTTTTTTGCACAATATTCTCCATTTAATTAAATTGTTTCTTCTTTTCAGGTTAAGCTCTAATTGTCTTACAGCTTTAACTGATGTACTGACATTATACCAACACATTTTGTTTTACAAAATTGATATGTGACCATCAAACAGTGCATCCCACCTGGCCCTAACCTTTGCAACAACCTATGTTCCATTATAGGACTTCTCCATTTGGACTCATAGATTGTGAACTTCTATAATCAATTCAAATAATGATTTGCTGATTTATGGGAATTTCAACAATTGTGGTTCATTTTGGGAGCCAACAGATGTGTGGACGATGAGACTTCTCAAAGGGTTTTTAATTTAATTTGAATGTATTTGTATTTAAATGTTTGCTAATAAAACACAATATCCAAGTATAAATTAACTTTTACATTTCTAATCAAATCTAAAGTAGTGTCACTGAGTTATTCTGACAAAGACTCTAAAGGTCAAAAATTAAAGAGGGGCCAGAAAACAGGTGAATTTAATTTCTATACAGGTTGTCTTGTAAATGCCAGGTCACAGTGATAAAAATGAGTTTTCTTATGGCATTATTTTTATTCACAGCTCTGCTGATCTTTTCATATTATGTCCTCCCCAGAGAATCTCAGGCCTGTTTAACACATCTCCCATTTCTCTTCTCTCTTCTGGATCTCTTACTCTGACAGGATCTGACTGAAGAAGCAGACAACAGGTAAGTAAAAAGGACCAAATGTGTTATAATGCTTGAGAACCTTACAGAAAGTTGCAGAGCATCAGGTGAACGTGTTAACATTGTACATTGTACATGGTATCATGTAAGACTGGCTTCCCTGAGCAGGAAATATACAGCATAAAGGGCAACAAAATTGTTTTAGCTTAGACGAACTAAACCGACTGCCAGCACAGACTTGATATTTGCAAAACTAGCATGTACCAGTACTGTCAACAAGACTAACAGTCTACAGCTAGTATCTCTGTACAGCAATGCTTTGATATGATTGCTAACATCAACATGCTGCAATGCTCTCAATTACAAGACAGTAAGAACATGCCAATGTTTGTTTACCATGTTGACCATTTTCATTTTGTCTTTAGTAGCACTAAACACAAAGTACCATTGAGGCTGATGGGAATGGCATTTTGCAGGTATTAAAACCAAATCATAAACCAAATTACTGGACAATTTAATTTATGTTTGACCTGATGGTGGTGCTAGATGAAAAGCCTGTGGATCATTAAAGTCAGTACAATTCAACCCAAATATTGAAAGCAAAACATTTTCTCAATCCATCCAATGGGTGTTGAGATGTTTCACTTAAAACTACAATTGTGAATGCTGGTATACAGGCAAATAGAGGAAATGTTCAGGGATCAACAGACTCTGTAGGACTCCTCTGGAGACCATTAATGTTTCATAGTGGACAAACTGACCGACCACCAGGCCGATATTAGCATTCCTTGAGTTAGCATGGCTAAAAACAGACAACAAACTATTTTCTAAAGCCTTGCAACAACTTCAATAGGAAATGGCATGTGATTTGGTATGTTCAAAACAGCAGCCTTCAACTTCAACTTCCAACTGGCCTGTTGCCCTGTTCATATCCAGTTAATCCTTTGTGTGGCTCATTTTGTGGTGACCCTCCAGTGACTGTCTATAGTGGTCAGCAATAATATTCAAGGCTATAGCAGAGGGGAATGAAAACATGGACATGGATGAGGTGAAGTTTGTCTTTTATTTGCTGTGAAGACCCCAGTGCTCTCAATAAGGTTCAGGTAAGACCAACATTATTAGAAAAGCTCAAAAATGGAGGCAGGCCAGTGTCACTTGGATTTTCAAGGGGCAAAGCCAATCATAACCAATTTCATGATTCTTATGTGTGGATCCGTGTGATTTTCTAGTACGTGATAGAGGTAAGTAGGTAGGTGTGTGTTTTATATATGCTTATGTGTTACCTGTGTATGCTTGTCTTTTCAACCTTATGCTGAGCAATGCACCAATCCTTCCAGCACCATTTAAATCTTTGGTCTAACCCATCGATCTGCTTTTTGCTCTGGGCTGACTAAGTAGGGTGTTGGCTCAGAATTCATGCTGGATAATATAATACACAAACCAGTCACATTATACTAGATTTACACCTGCTTACCAAGGCTACGACGTGGCAGCAAAACACAGCAAGGTATGCCAGACGGATAACTGAGCACTCACACAAATACGTTCTCTTTCTGATAAAATGGTCCTTATTTAAGCATTGCCTGAAAACACCTTTCAAGAAAAACACATGGTAAGGTGGTTGCAAGTATAATTTTGGTCACACACAAACACACTGGCTAATTTGCAATGACAATGATGATCAGTGACTTGTCCCACTGGAGGATTTGGGAGTTAAGAACAGCATACTACACATCAGCATGTCATTGCTAGGAAATTAAACATTTACAATGCAGATCCGTGATTTAAACCAGCAACTTTACCATTCACGGTTATGACTTATATTTGTGCTTTCTTTTTTAAACCTTTTTTCTTGTCACCCCAACACTCTTTGTCATATCTGACAATTAAATCTGACACCATATCTTACAACCCCCTCCTGCTGTTGCTCTTTTTTTTGCTAATCTTCTCCCTCCATCATTTTTGTTTTCTCATTCTCACTCCCCCCTCTGTTTCCCCTCCTCATTTCTAGCCACAACATTGTTGCCAAAGGAATCTGGCATGGCTGCTAATTTCTGATTCGGCCTGGTACAACAGAATATCAAAGAGCCATTGTCACCAGGATGTCAGCACTACAGGGAAACCGTCTCACAGGGAGAAACCAATGCTATGATGTTTTATAAG
>NW_023339663.1:19739157-19748047 GCF_004916995.1 Morone saxatilis | reverse complement strand
TTTAATAGAGACCTGGTCAAGACAACAGAAGCAATACAACACAGAGTTACAGACAGATGGGACATTCAATGCATTTGATTTGAGGAAGGAGGGAGAGAGACATGATGATGAGAGAAAAAAAAAAAGAAAAATATGACCGAGTTCAGTGAAAGTGTGTGGGCTGATAATGAATGTAATATGCATTTAGATGATATCAGGCTATATGGTCATCTCTTATGTGAATTTACTAGCTCTCACTACAGCCTAGTGTTGTTTGGATAGATGCTTCAAAGCAGTTGCTTAAGCAGAGCTGAACACTGACATGAACATACCTGCAAATCCAGACAGCACACACTTACTACAAAGTTATTACACTGTAAATTGATATAAACTATAGTCAGTGATTAAAATTAGTTGACAAAGTCATTTAAATATCATATTTACAAGCATGATAGTCACTTAATGGATCTCTGTTAGTTACTGCACCTGCATGCCTGTTATGGGGTCTTATAAACCTTATAAAATACTCTCTATTTATGCCATCACTGCATCAGTTCAAAAGCCCCAGCATATTACAAACTAGCATCGACATCAACTTTAGTGGTGTGAAGTGTATGTCTCTATCAATAAATGCTGAGGGTTGCCAGCTATTTAATCTGCTTCATCGGAAAAAAGGGAAAAGGGGACAAAAGGAGATGTTTCAGATGTGAGTTAAAAACTTAAAAATGAAAATATGTATTTCTGAGTTATAAGATATTGATCCGGATGAAACCATCATTAAACCATCACATTGACCTCTCAAATAATTCCTTTCATACAGAGAATTAGGTAGGGAAACTCAGATTTTCTGCCTCCAATATATAATAAAATATACAGTATATACCTATATATCTATATATATAAATATATGTTTACCTTATAGATTAATGCTTCAAAAGCAATGAGATACATGTACTTTGGTGTAACATTTGTGTTGTATTCTACTTTTTTTTCTTTTTAGATAATGTTTTGCCTTTTACAATAAAAAAAATCCTAAATCCCTTCTGAATAGCTCCTAAGCTCTAGTGTTGAGTGACAGTCCGCAGTACTGAAGCAACTGTAGCTTTGGGATGTGGACACTATCTTCTTTCCTTTGGTGAAAAAGGGCAGAATGGCTTTATCAGGATCCACGCAACGGCAGTCTGATGAGACGCCTGATATTTAGGAAGTTAGGAAGTTAGATCGACATCTTAAAGTATGGCTTTTTTTTTTTTTTTCGAGATAGTTGGTGATATTATTTTTCAACAAACACAAGTACAATAGTAGCATTGCACATTAGCTTAGCAATGGCCACATCTCCAGGGAAATGAAGTCTCATTTGAGAGGAAAGAGTCTCTACTGCTGATTATATTTTTTTGTTTAAAGTTCATGAATATGCAAATAAGCCAAACAACAATAAATGCATTAGGTAACCAGCTTGATTTCAAGTATTTTTAATCTTTATTAATTTGGCTTTTCTTGCCTTTTTTGTATTATTTATTGTAAATGACTCCCTAATTGGCTCTTTTTAACAATGGAATAATTCGACCACTTGTCTTATTGAGGGGTTATTATTTTCTCTGCTTCTTTCAGCATTAGTCATTTACATTTGTAACTCACACTGTGAGTGACCACTGTGCAGACATTTGTTTTTACTCTTTTATTATGTCAATAAAGATATGTTCACAAATGTTCTTTTCTACATATGAGGGGAGAGTTTCAAGTATGAAGATTAAATAGAATGGCCCATAATAATTTATTTAAAAATAAATTTTTTGTTCAAGATTAGGCGGTTTTTTTGTTTTGTTTGTTTTTTGTTTTTTTTGTTTTTCAAAAGAAAACAACAGAAAAACAGAAAACACAGTGACATTTTAGAAACATGCAAAATTTAAGAACACACAACAGCCTTTAACAAACTAGAAAAGGTCTACTTATCTTTTTTACTTTTTGACCCCAATGGGATGTCTACAATATCACTCTCAGAAAACACTTATAGAATGAATGAAACAGCACTATCTCTCTGAAAAAAGTTATTCTATTCTACCACCATTACCCCGAATAAGGTACTTTCCAACTGTCTTTCCAATGTAAACACAATGGCAGCCATGCCATATGTATGATTTTCTGTAGTCATCCAACAGCAAGCTTTTTGACAAGCCTTCTCACAAACTGCTTCTCCTAGTCCAGAGGTAGTCAACTACTTAGCTGTAATCCAGTTATTGTCACATATTTCTACAATGATTGTTATGAGACTCTGGAGAGCCACTCAGCTTTTTGAAATTTTGCTTTAAAACTGATGGCACATATTCAGCAGTGGCACTGTGTCAGAGCTGATGGTCCTTATTTTCGAAATATTTCCTCCAAAGATCTTCTCACCTTGGGAACAGGTTTCGAGGGATGGGTATGGTCTTGAACACCAGTTTCATTTCTGATGTGTTAGAGATCTACATTAGTGCCAACCTAAAAGCCCTTCATGTTTCTTGACATGACTCAATATTACCCATACAGCATATATATAACACATTTGATTTAATGAAATTAATGTTTTTTTATTGCTTTCTGGCAGACAGATTAGCCCTTAAGCCCTTTTTTTCCTTTGCTCAGTCTCACTCTTTGAAGACATATTCTTTCTTTGCCAGTGACTCAGTCTTTCCTACTGCCTCTACCTGTCATCCTCTTTCTTATACACACTCACAATCTCTCTCTCTCCCCTTCTTTTTTTCTCACTTTCTCACACTATCTCTCCAGTCCTCTTTCTCTTTCTGTACTTGTCAATCAGTGAGAGGAGCAGGCCAGACACACAGCCATCCTCGGAGGGTCACACAGAGCGGTCACTGCCAGCAGGGCCTGTTGACAGCTTGGCGCTCATTATCCAGAGCTGATACTGGAGACAAATTAGATCCCTGCAGTGGAGGGAGTTGGTCAGAGGCTCCAGGTGTGGCTGGGTAAATGGTGAGGGTGGTCATGAAATCTACAACACCACACAGAAAGTTGATATTGGATGATTTTGCAAAACCACTGATCTTCACTTCTTAGAATGTAAATGCTACACATTATTGCCCTTTGCTTTTGCTTCTTTTTTTCAGTGTTGAACAAAAGTACCTTCTTAAGTCTTGGCTAGCACCATGTAATGGAGTTTAGGTTAAGGACTATTGCTTATTCATTTGTTATCATAAACCATCAGTCACAAAAATTGTCTTTAACATGCGTCCCTAACACATTACAGATGTAGTCTAATACAAGTTATAGCACACACACACAGTTATATTACAGTAGGCAATCCACCTGTTTCTCAGGAAGGATTGTTAAGATGATGTGTTCAAGGATGCAAATGCAAAATATCTCAAGTATAATGAGGAATTCATTAAGGAAAATCATAGGGAATCAATTTGAGATTTCACAAAAACAAATTAAACAATATTCTGCAATTAATTTGTGAATAAAAGCTTCACAGTTTTTTATTTGGGTTTGATTAAATGGTTCCTACTGGAAAACTAGACTAATCAAATGTTGTAATCTCCTAATAATAGTTAAGATTAAACAACTCAATACAAATTAAAATTCATAGCCTTTTTGTCAGTTTTTTTTGTGGTGGTTTAAATGGCATCATCAGCTATTGAGTTGTTCCTTGGTACGTTTCTCTATGGTATAAACAGAAAGGCTGAGAGTGATCCATTGGTGCTGCTCCCCATCAAAGTTGTTAGGATGCCATACTGTGGATCTCTGCCTTTACCTTTGATTTACCTCCCTTCTTCCTTACAACCAAGCTTGTTTTGACAGCACTTAACATCCTTGTAGCTGCCCTGAAGTACCTGAGGAAAACATTTCTCTTCCCAGAAGGAGGACATAGTGCTATCCAATAAGGAATGGAGCGACTTGAAGAGCGAAAACAGGACAGAGAGCAATGGGTGCACCATTAAGAAATAGCCCCTAAACTACATCTGACAATAGCCAAGATTGCACTTGAACCCAATTCATTGAGGTAAAGTGGCCATTTGAGGAGGTGTGGTGGGGAATTGGTGTTCCTGGATTGAGATAGAGGAATACAGAGAGTGTGAGTTGCTATATCCATACATCACTGCTGTTCACTGCTACACACTATAACGTTGTAGCCAGGAAAGTCATTGGGTGAAACACACTAACACCCAAATCCATACATGCCCCTACTCAAATAGTAATAGAGATATGCAGGCTTGTGTGCATGAACATGTACATGGGGGAGGCCGTGGAAGGGATGTGGGAAGAGAGGTCAGACAACAGTGTATAGCTATATATTTAATCTCATGTTTACCTCCTGCGATGCTTAAGCCTCCTGGCAGGTATGCCAATGAAACAGGGTTGTACATAAATTCAGATTGGCTAACTCAGCATTTCTCTCTTAAGCATAATATCATTGTCTCTTAGAATGGTGCCCTTAATGTTACATACAGTATGTTCTCTGAGGCAAAATGACAATGTTTGCACCTGCCATACTGTAACACTTCTACTTAGCTAGGTTCTGGTATACTGAGGTACTTAATCAGTGTGAGTGAAACTCTAAATGAGTCCTGATCTCAACCATTCTCAAAAAACAAGTCTAAATATGAACCAACATTATAAAGAGGAAAATACCTGATATTGCACATTTTAGCATGTAAGGAAATCTTTTGTCAATTTTATCTGAGATCTAATTTAATATCCCTTTCTGCTTTGTTACCCCTTTATTCCACTATTTATTTGATATTTTTTAAACTATCTCATGCTATTTTAATATGAAACAAAACTAAGCGTCAAATTCTAATACTAGCAACCTAACATGCACACATTGACAACATTAACATGCTAATTTTTAGTAGGTATAGTATTTACTATGTTAATTGAATTAGTTTAGCATGTTTGCATGCTAATATTAGCTAATTATCACTAATTAAAATTAATCCTGTTGGAGACAGGAATGTCTGTACCAAATTTCATGGCAATCCAGGCAATAGTTGCTGAGACGTTTCATTTACGGTATGTCATCTTCATGGTAGCACTACATAAAAAGTCATGGGATCACCAGAGTTATTCGGATTCATCAAATGGGAAACACAAATGTCTGTACAAAATTCTGTGCCAATCAATTTAGAATATGTAAAGATGTGTTTCTTTCGAAGTCCTGAAGACAAAACTCGAAACATCTGCTCATAGAGCTACACTACATAGGCCACCTCTCATTCTCAGGTTCTCCTTCTTTCTTGGCAAGTTACTATACGTGTTTTCTCCCTGAACTTGAATCCTAATATCTGAGTCTGAAACAAAGTGATGGACTGACCAACTGACAGACAGACATACCAACATTGCCATCCCTAGAGTCATACAGCTAGTGTGGCAAAGATGATAAAGTTTAAGTGATTACACATCAGATGATAAATATTAAAATGGTTGACCAGACGTGTGTCTGTGTGACTCTGACTAATTGTAGACTGCTGCTTAAAATGTATATGCTCATGCATGCATTTTCGAGCACAGAAAATGACACAAGCATCACTACTTTTTTTCTGTGAGTGCATTCCATTACATTTCACAGGCTCTGAGGCATAACAAAGACCACTGGAGCTAGTATATTGGCAATCACACAAATCTGCCTTCACCTCTATATTTAATGAGCTGAGCAAATTAGCCATACAGAGCAATCTATTGAGCCTTTCCTCCCCACTTTGCTGATACACACGCAGAGAAAAGCACCCCACAGAAAGCGTATTACAGCTGAGCCAACACTTCTAACACTGGATTTGTGAGAAGAATATAGTAGACACGAATATAGAGAACCTCATGCACACACAGAGACACGCAAATAAGCCAGCTTCACTGTCCAATACACGCATTGCATTATACCATATGTCCTTGCAACATCCTGTCATTAAACATCAATCTCCATTAACAAACTATGACAGAAACTCAAAACATTGACTTAATAATGACTGTAGCACTCTTATTATCAGCTGTGTGAAATAGAGACATTTAAAGAGATAATTATAACGGCTCCTTCAGTCAATCAAACAACACAAACCCTGATCAGTGATCCGTGTGTGATGATGGAGCCGTGTGTTTCTTGACTGTTAATTAAAATGTAGCCTGAACCTTGACAAGCCTCTGACTCAGAGAGTAACTTAATTAGCTTGTTAAAAAACTTGGTTAAGGAAACATTTAATGGTGCTATACACAGCAAGAGGGAATGGGACTGCGTCATGTTTGAGGTTTATTAGACTAAAATAAATGCATAAGTTAAAATGCTTTGAAAATTGTTTCTCTAAATTGGTTAATACAGCAAAATGGTCTTGGATACCTTACTAAACAAAATGAACATTGACAAAAAAAATCTAACATTTAGCACAGTTTATTCTAAATCAAGAAAAACCTTTATGTTAACGATAACTAAAAACAAAAGTAATTAGCGAAAAGGAAAAAAAAAACGATTTAGTGGATAAGATAACTGAAATGGACAACTTTTTAAATCTTGACTGCCATTTCATGTACCATAAGCTATCTATGGTTTTATCTCCATACTGTTCCTCTGTGTGCGCCTGTGTTTATGCAAAATGTGAACGACTGTGTGTCTAAGTAAGACATGGAGGTCTGGCAGAGAAATCCCTCTGTTTAAATACTATATCCCTGTCTAAACAACTACTCCATTTCAGCCTGCAGAGTAATCCCTGCACTCACTCAGCTAAAGCTAATTCACGATGCTCAGGGGAGGCCTCTCTCACCCTCCACCACCCATTCTTTCGCTTTCACTCAGCTTTTATGCCATTACTGGATCCTCATTTAACAAGATTTCTCCTTTATTTCAACAAAGACATGCAGGATACTTATGGTAAGGGGGAGATAATTGTTGGTTGGCTGAAATAAGTACTTCTCTACTCGTTAAGATGGCAGACCTTCACCACCATGGATGATTAAATGGTTAAAAGAAACCAGCGTTGACTGTAGGTTGGAAACAGGAAATGAACAGCGGTTGTTGTAACAACGTAGCATAACTTCCGCCTTTGCATCCTTCATAATCAGTGCGGCTGCAAGAGGGTTTTTACACATATCATGATTGTTTGGGCATATCCTGAAAAAAGTGTCAGTATGTTGAACAAGATCAAAGAACAAAGAACAAAATAATTTTACTTGTACCTTGATGACTTGAGCCGAGATATGTGGATTGGAAACAAATATAATTATCTTACACTTTGGGAGGTTGTATTTTTTAAAATGAAATACAGGGTTGTGTGCTTCGGGTTTGTCACCTACCACTACTCCTGACACTTTCCCCGGGGTTTGATGGACCACTCATTATCATTTAACTGCAGGGCTAAAAGTGATGCTCACTCTGCCCCTCGATGGATGATTGAATGTAGACAAATTTGCATCCTCTGCCACAGCATAGTTTGTGTATAACTGCCTTTGAAAATATTACACATATTTTCAAAAGATGTGAAAAATTGTACGACAGTTTGAAACTTTGGCTTCTTCTCTGATCCAGCCCTTCATCATTCTTCCCATTTTCCTCATCTCTATCTGGCACTCTTTTCTTTCCCTGGCACCCTCTTTCCCTCTGTGCCACCCCAGTTCTTGGCAGTAGCCCTGCTCGCTGTCTCACCCATCTGTTTCCATTCATTAGGACAGGATTCGCTTCTCTGCTCTTCTGACACCTTTTCACATCGGGCTGCACAATGTAATTAAACAGGGTTGGGGGGAATGATTTCTGAGCTGAAGCTAGCTCCTTCCTCTTCCATCTACTTTGCCTCGTTTGTTCTCATAGGGTGGGGACAGCACTGTGCTACTTTGTTGAGGTACTATGAACTGTCTTCATATAGTTACACATGGAACACTTTTTGTGTCGTAGGACACATGGTCCTGTTCTCCAGCCACTGCACTTCTTATGTTTATTTGCATTATAGATAGATAGATAGATAGATAGATAGATAGATAGATAGATCTACAAAACATACATTAAACATACATTAAACATATATTAAACATACATTAACTAAAATTAAAGACCCTAACCTTAAGAGTAGAATTAAAATAAAATAAAATATAAAACAATAAAATATTACATACATATATAATATATAAAAATTAACAGTAGCTACAGTAAACAGTGCAAATGGAAGTAAAACAGTGCAAATAGAGGTAGAAATTGTCCATTGTCTATTGTCTAATTGTCCTCCCTGCCTTTACTGAGAGCTGTTGTACAGTCTGATGGGGGACGAAAGAGTTTTTGAGTCTGTTGGTGGAGCTGGACTGGGACAGCAGTCTAATTATATTAAGGTTTTCGTCGTCAAACTTGTTGCTCATTATTTACCACCCGACAGCTCAAGTTGGCTGTTTTCACTTGGGAAGTTGAGATTTCCCAGGACGAGAATGCAGCAATTTGCACTGTTTACACAAAATCTTCTTGAGAAAAGTGATTAATCTTATAATTTAGCTTTTTAAGACCGCCGAACGAGGTGAGCTTCACCGTCAAAACAATAAAACAACCTAATATAATTAAAACATTATGTCGCCGACTGTCCCTTTGAGTAGTAATCAGCTGAAAACAACCTCCTGTTTACACTCCTCCACACCTTCGCCACGTTGAACCAGATTATGACCTTTTGTACACAATCACTAACATTAATCACGTAATCATATAGCATTATATTGAAGATACGATTGTTTCACGGTGCGAAGTGGAGCCTCGTTGGCGCAGTAGGCAGNNNNCCTCACACGGGGCATGTGTTTTGTACCTTTTTGTGCCGCTGGAGCCATTGTACGCGTACCACTCGCTGCCGCTGGTGATACACAAGCCCCCTCTAGTGGATACGCGGATGAATCTCTAAAATAGTTTTTAAAAAAAAGTAAAATAAATTCATTTACATACAATAATATAAATAAACATGTA
>NW_023339663.1:19728864-19739057 GCF_004916995.1 Morone saxatilis | reverse complement strand
TCCACCACCATCTCCTTGGTCTTGATACAGCCAACTATCGCAGTATCATCCGAGTATTTCTGCATGTGGCAGAGCCCAGAGTTATACTGGAAGTCAGATGTGTACAAGGTGAAGAGGACGGGAGAGAGCACGGTCCCCTGTGGTGCTCCGGTGCTGCTGACCACAGTGTCAGGTGGTCAAATAAAAGAAAAGTCCCTATATTACCACTTGTTTACAGGGTTAACAGGGGTATGCTGTTGTCAACTTACTGATAGCAACTTTTCAGACAATTCTAGCAGATTTCTTCTTGGAAACTGGGTTCAGTAATTACATTACATACAAGAAATACATTAACTTTTTTTCTGTGAAACATTTGGTGACAGCTTGATATAGCATTTGCCATTGCATGACTGGACTGCTGCTAAGTGTGGTGTTAGTGCTTCGTTAATGCATTAACCTGATATAGTAAAATCAGTCAATTTCATACATAAAAAAACAAAAGGAATATGGGTTAATTGATTTGTGGCTCTGTAAGTGATACATTGTATATTTTGCCTCAAATTTGTATTTAGATTGCTTTACTGTTGTTGTAAATTACTTTGAGACCTACAAACCAATGCATTAGTTTTGGGGGTAACTGGAGCAGCAATTAACTACTTTTGCAATATGGAAACAACGGTTCATTAAAACAGCTACACATCCATAGTCCATGAACAGGTGTTTATTCATTTGCCTGATTAGAGCTCTTCTCATAACTGTGTGGGCGTTTACAGACTGTGAATAATTGACATCAATCACACTGTTTTGTTTTGTTGCCACTGTTAATTGTTAGGGCATGACAACTCACACGGTATTAGTATTTAGCAATTATTAGTACAAGTCTGGTGACCACAGATAAATCCTTGTAAAACTTCACACAACTTTGTAACCTGACTGCACCAGATGGTTTGTCATGCAGAGACATCTGGGAAGTCATTGCTGGAACGACACATTGGAAAAGGACAGGCACTTTAAAAAAATACTCTGCAGGTGATTGGATGAACCATCTGCCTATCAACTCTATCACATGTAAACATCAACCGGTTAGATCGATGAACCATTTGACGTAGTCTAACTCTTACTGAAGTCAGTTAGGAGAAGAGCAAAAATATCTCTTCCATCGAGAAAAGTCTTCTGTGCTATTTTTTGCTCTTCCTTTAATTGAGAAATACTAAAAACGTCTACGCTAATCTCTATGGCAGCCGCCGACAAACAGTGTCTTCAGGTGTCACTCGTCACACCTAGTGGCCACCCCCGTGGCTGCCAGTGCTTCCTCAAAGGATGCTGATTGGTCCGGTACCACTGTACCCGCCACATATGCATAGATTAAAGCCTGGAAGATGGATTCTCATATGATTTTGTGAGTCCAGCTGCCTCGCAACGTTAGCAACTTCAACCTGAGCAGAGGTTTAATTCACCAATAGGCTAACTGAAAGCACTTGTTAGTGCAGGGCCTTTAATTTTCCACTTTTTGTTGTTTTTCCTTTCTGTTGTATTGAGTTGAGCATGACTGAACTATCAGCTGAGCGAAGTGGGTAACTGCCCTACATCCCCAGGGGCCTCAAGAGCCACAGGTACGCTGTGTTGCTCTTTTGTTATGGTAATTTCAGTAGCTTTGTTTGAGAATATGGGAATAAGCAGGACTACATGCTGTCTTGAAGAGAAGATTTTCCTTGTTTCAGCTCATACGGTACATATATGGTGCATATTTCTAAATTAAAACCTGTACACTAAACAGACAGGAGGAATAGGGACTATTGGGTTATTGCCCCTTAGATTTTTGTATATTTTCAACAAATCAACACAAAATCATGATCAACACTTTTGATTGAGACATTTGACTAGAAAACAGCCACTGTTTATGTTACTGGTAACACCCTTGCTATTACAAGTCAAAATATCTGCTGTGAAATGACACTTTTAGCATCCTTAAAGTTGGACTTCTGAACTTTAGTTTGATATTGACATTATATGGAGGCTGAGAAAAAGTGTTTCCATTTGTCATGATTTTGTTAAATGTAGTTTATGCTATTTGTTTTTCTACACACACAACCACAAACACACACAACCACTTATTTGCAAACACTGTACATTTGACAAAGTAGTTGAGTTTTGGGGGACTATGAAATTGTTTTTCTGACAAATTATGAGATACTTAACCAACCCACAAACACCCTCACATCATGGGGGGGGGGGAGAAAAATTTATAGAAAGAACAGCAGAGAAAAGGAAATAGAGAGAGTTTAGCATAAGCAACCTCACGAGACACACACAAATAGGCAAACACAGAGAGAAACATATTTCTAATCAGACTGTGGGCATTGAGCGGTGACCACTAGCCAATATGACAGACTGATGAGAAAGACTCCTGGGGTAGGAGGGCAGCTTGTGCTCGCGGGAGGACTCTCTGACTTGATTTCTTCATCAGCAGGTGCCAGGGTCCCCTGACACATGGATACATGCTGCCAGCATGCACACATAATGACACATATGCATGCATGGGTACATAAACACACACACACACACACACACACACACACACATATAATCCCATCCAAGGGAAGGTCTGGGACCTCATGTCTAGGTTACACACTGAGGCAACCTCTGAACTGTCCATATGATCACTTGGACAACCACCTGACCTCTTTAGTATTTTCTGTCCTCCTTTTTAAATTGTAATCAAACATTGTACCTAATGGTGACAGCCATTTAATTGATTTAGTTGACACTGTGTTGGTTGTATGTTTCTTGCAATCGCTGCATTTTCTGTGCACATTTTACATTTACTTATTACTTATTTAGTTAAAAAATATTGAGTTTGACATTTGTTTTACTTCTCTTATAATTAGGTAGCTCATAAGGAAGGCAATTCATCCACTGACATTCTACATACTAGGTCAAAATTCATTCATACGAGAAAACTAGTTTATCAGAACATGAAACCAAACATAAGTTAGATTCTTATATCTAACCCTCAAGTGTCTTTTTCTCCTCTTGTGGGCTCACTGATTTGTGTGTGTGTGTGTGCACCTATATGTATGCACAGAGTTATCCCAAGGACTGACCTGACACTTGGTTATCTCCTCTCTCCTTTGGCCTTCCTGTCACATACAGAGTAGGGAGTGATGAGTGGCACAGGGAGTCCCTCAAGTAAACGATACAAACCATGCATTATGGATCCTCACGTAAGTAAACAAGACCCTATGACCTTTTGGACCAATGGAGAGGGCAGCTGTGAAAACTCACACAGCAAAAAAAAGGAGGCCAGCTTTTATTTTATTACACCAAGATGTGGTAGGTGCACCAGGAGGAAGGTTTTAGTTGTATCTGTATGAAAGTCTTTGCAGGCAAAACAGTCATTTTTATTTACACTTTCTTCCCAATTTAGTCAGTGCTAAAAGCTACAGTTATATCAGTTTGATAATTGTATGAGTCTAATAAAAGACGAAACCCCTAAAATGTATTATTAAGAAACTAAAATGTGATCCAGAAAACACACAAACAAAATGAGTAATATATACAAATACTAATAGTTTTATCCACAAGTCTTTCAACTGAACTACAATTACAATATCTCAAGGCATATTGTAACTGTAACTTATAATAATAAACGTGCCAGTATTTAATATTTCTTAGTTACTGTCTATGGAGTTCCTTTACTTTTTATCTAAGCTAAATGGTCACATTACCATTCAAATACACTTAGTATGCAGATCGGTACGTTCATACGGCTGTACGGAGCAGTCTTCAGATCAGTTCAGTCTGCTGGTTGTCCAAGCTGTTATGTTCAGTTCAGTTCAAAACTGTCCTATACAAGTACTGTACATAAAGTTAATAGCAAAGCAGCCAAAGATTTATCCGTATATGTACCAAACAGCTGCATTAGGGCTGACTAATAAATAACTAATAATAGCTAATAAATAAACGACTAGTAAATTGTATTTTAATCATCATCGCGGTATGAACATATCCCATGAACACATTGCAAAAGACTCCCTGAAACGCGATGAATAAGAAAACTCATTTTATGTAAGGTTGGGTTCGGAAATCCGTTATTAAACGGGCCCTGGAGCTAAAGACCCGGGTATTTTTTATAATTGAGCTCCTTCACATACACACACACATAAACAAATAAGGCGAAAACAGCTGAGTGTCCGCAGAAGTTAAAGTCCCTGGGAAAAATTGATTAGTTAGCTAGCTAGCAAAAACATGACAGTGGACAATTTGACGGTACCGAGGGGAATTATGGCGTTTCCAGATGGACTTGTTGCTAAAAGAAGCTAACTGTTGTTAGATGCCGTTAGGTTGTGTAGGTTGTGGTATTCAGATATGTTCAGAGGGAAGGGGTGAGCGTTGGGGAAGCAAGAGAAAGGATTGGTGTCCGAATTTAAGGGGACCATGAGCATATGAATGACATTTTGATTGGATTAGTGTTGAAGTTCATTAAATCAAGAGTTTTCAGTTTCTCTGTGAGTGATGTGAAATTGCAGATGGTGTGTATCTTGGTCAGGTCTATTTTAGTCAGTTCTTCTACATCTAAAAATGTATATATACATCCATATCTAGCATCTGCAACAACAGCTGGATTTCAGTTGTCAGCCTTTGAGCCCCTGCTGGCTTCCATGAACACTGTCAGTTGGACTTGTACTACTGACAGTAATGATATTGGGTGAGTGTTTTTCCTCTCTAGCAACATAATGCTCAGACCTAGAAACGTATGTTAATGGGAGTTACAGGAACCCCAGTTGGTTTCAAGTGAGACACGATTTACTATTCTGTCCTCTTTTGTGTCTTTTGTTTGGGTAAGTAACCTTTTTAATAATACAATAATAATTCAATCAATAATACATTCATTGATGTGTGATGGTTGAAATTATTGTTTAATTTTATAAACTATATAGGTTGCATTTATTTCAGTTATATCTTATATGTACTACTAGTCAATCCACAGACCCAATTGTAGTAAAATATTAAACTGTTAATTTAAAACATTGCAAATGCTTTAGAGAACACAGGAATGTTAAAGTACAGAAATTAATTTAAAATAACACAACATCCATTAAGTTAAATGTACAGCATTCATTTCAGTTATTTAACACACATTTATGTACCAAACACTGTACTGTACTGTAAGCCAGTGGTTTACCTTCAATTTGGAGAAGCAGACAGCAATGCACTGCTGAGGATGGGTCAGTAACAAAACATATTTTAGCCACATAAAAATCATTTTCAGTTTAATTGTAATTTAAGCAGTAATATTTTCACCGCTTTACCTTGCCATCAGACAAGACATTTTGTTTTGCAGTTGTATGGTTAGTGCCAACGAAAAAGGCCGTCTGATGGCAAGGTACATCGGTGAAAATATTCTAAATATTGTGTACATTCAAATGAAGATGATATATGTGAAATGGAAATTTCCATTCGATTACCAAACACTAGTCCACACTGTCCACACATAAAATGCAAAAGGCCATAGTTTGCTGATTGAGGCTGAATGGGTGCTGTACATCTGCTGTGACCTTAGCCTTAAAGGATAATTTCACCCAGAACTCTGCTACTACCTGTATAATGTAAATAACTGTAGGAATGACAGAAATATCTAACAGCGTAGGTGACCTTGTGTTTTCCTTCAGCGTGCCCCATTGATTGCACTGTTAATGACATTGCTCTTAGCAATATCATTCACAAATTGCTCACAAATATGGATACATGTCTGTATGTATTCTAAAATATTCAAACAAAAAAGTAGAGAGAGAAAGAATTGTATAATTCATGTTCATAAGTCAACCATAAACTTTCATGTTGATTTTTCCAGTGGTGCATGACTTTAAGTGTAAGAAACTGTAACGTCAAATATAGGTGCAACTCATTTGAGGCTTTAAAGTGGATCTGGACAAAATCCATATGGACTACTAACCCAGTTCTTAAAGACATACTACTTTCTGGGGTAATTTTAGAACAATGGGCCCCAGATTAGAATTATGGAGGAAAAGAAAAGGAAACTAGCTGTGGGTATTTGTCATTGTCATCTATGAGGAAGCCCAGATCCTGGGAATTCATCATCATTATGACAGACTCCAGTGGATACATTTCCTCTACCTTTATCTAAAAGAAACAACTTACAACAGCCTGATTTTACAAGACCATGTTCTTCTCACATTAACTACCACTCAAAGGTGTAGTGGAGGGTAAACCGACCTCTCAAATTTAGAAATAGCATTTTTCAAATCTCGGGGGCATTTTGCAGAGTTTATATTGGGTAGTACTTTTTGGTAAATCCATCCAATCCGTCCTCCACTAGATCATTGTATTCCCTGTGAGCATGAAGCAGCTACAGTATCAGTGTGCCACCCACTCATGCTAGGCAGAAACACAGCAGGCTAACTGAAGGCCAACCAGAATGGGAAACTGGCATCATTTGTCTACTGGGTGAGCAAGGTTCATCCATATTGACTTTGCCTAATACATACTTGAGGTCTACTGAACACTATTCATTTTTCTATTTGCTATAATAAAGTTGCATTAGGCAATTTTTAGCTAAATTAGCAACATGGCTATAGATGGCAATATTGGTCTGTCGGTGAGTCAGTCGATGGTTCAGACAAATCCAGAATTATAATTAGTCAAATACAAATAAAAACTAATGACATTGCCATCAGAGCCCTACTTTGTGTTTAGTGCTAATTACTGAATGTTAGTATAGTAACATGCTGAGCACGTTAGCATGCTGATGTTAGCATACCGCAAACCACCGCTGTGCCAAACTTTAGCCTCAATGAGTTGCTAGCGGGATAGAGTCCTGTCTAGCAGCACATCCCATAGTAGTATCAGTTTATCAAGTTGATATGGTCAACATGTAAGTAAAAAGGTGAGATATGTGTCCGGCCACCTTACAGATATATTCTCAAACTCTTATTTAGTCTGCAACAGCTGCTGAGACTCTACTTTCTTCACTATGAGAATGGAGAGTAAAGTTTGTTATGACTTTAATAGAGAAGACGGTAAAATCTAGTAATTTGAACTCAACAAGCACTTTTGTATTGCAAAGTATTTCCTTCAACCAGCTTTGCTTGTCATCGCAGAATGACCTTTATGAATAATGAGATGCTCCTGAGGTAACCGTGACAACGGGTCTACCTTGGAGGCTGCAAATAGGCACTGAGATAAAGTAATTCAACACCTGACAAGGAAGTGCAGTGTGTTCGCTTCATCCTCTGAACATAGGGACGGAAGTCTTCTGATTAACGCTGACAGTCTGAAGAGCACATTGTGCCAGCACATTAATAATAAACTCTTTAAATGCCTGTGTATGCTTTTAGAGAAGGTTATACAGCCATGAAAGGAAGGTAAGATGTAGGAATGAAGGATGAACAAGGGATGACAGCAGGGTTGAAAGATAACTTGGCTTGCTTTCACACACTTTTATTTGCAGTGCTCTTCCTATTTAAAGGTCTTAAGAAAAAAAATTAAAAAACATTGGGGGGGGGGATTGGGGTACTAATTAGCAAATTTTTTTCAGCATTGGAGGATATTTAAGTATGTACAAAGTGCATAATTAATAAGCCAAGAAACTTAAATGGCTTCCGGGGTGTTCAGCATTAATTGCCTCTGCAAATTAACATATCCGCCCCATCATTTTCTCCCACTGTGACTTTAACACTCAGTGTGAGGAAGAGGCTTCGTCACAGGAGGACCAGAGAGGTCATGAACCTGAAAATTTTAGAACATATGGTATATTTATGCAGTATATAAATGTATTTTTATGCTTGTCCATCAGAATGGTCTAAAGTTGGGGTCTTTTCTGTTAAATAAATAACAGAAATAACATTTAAAAAAAAAAGCTTAGTAGGAGTGGTAGGAGTGTTTTGATGTATGTATTCATGTGTGGATGTTAGTCTGTGTTTGTATGAAGTACAGAGAAGGATAGAAGCCTCAAGCACTAAACAGTGATGTAGTGAATGAAGCTGCTGTGGCAGCGAACCACATTCAGATAACATGTGAATGGCAAAAAGAAAATGAATGGAAATTAAATGGCCTAATGCCTTTGGTTGCCCACTTCATGTCTCAGATGCGTCTTTTATTGCCCTGCTGTAAAACAACTCACTCTCACCTGTTCACCTCATTTAAGGTATTTTAGAACCACTAAATCATTGCAGACTAAAATAGTATTTTGTACATATGTAAAGGTTTTTACATATGAGTTGATTTCAGTTCAGACGAGTAAGGTTGTATTTGTTCTTTATTATATGCTTCTGCATCAGCCATTGCCCCAACATTAACCAAACTGACAAAATTAGTGTTTTTGCCTTATTAGTTTTTGCACAGAATTTTTTTGCAGACCTTTTAGACTAAACTGGAAACAGAACATACATATGAGATCAGGGCAAAATAAAGGCTATTAAAATCCATTTGTCCAGGGATTTAAAAACATATTTAAGGAAATTACAGTTTGGGTTAAAACGTAGTCGATTTGCGTAGACACTGTGATGTGTGCCCAATGTGCCAAGCCAGTGTGCCAGCTCAGTGGGGGCAACTCCCCCAGTGTCAGATGACCAGGTTGTGAATCATTGATCTGAGTAAATCAATAGTCAACATGTCCATCTCCCGGCCACTCTCAGTGGGTCGCCATCTGTGTGTGTGTCCATATCCTGTCCGAAGCCATCGCAGGAGCCCATCAGCACACACCAGGTGGCTGCCATCTGGGTCCTGGCGCTTAACACACAGCAGGGTTCCTTGTGTAGGAGAGTGTTGTATGTATGCATGAGTTTGCGAGATAGCGAGTGACCATTAAATGTCACATTTGTGGGTGTGTATCCTCAGTGACTCAGTGACTGTGCTGTGTGTAAGTGCTGTTGAATTGAGTCAGTGTTTGCATGAGAGAACATGACCGTGCATAGCGTGTCTGTGTAGAAAGGTAAATATCTCTGTACAAATGTGTGTAGATGGAAATATAAAATGGTGGTGGAGGTGTTGGCCAGCACTGAAGAAGGTGGGGTGATAATAAAGTGGTAACAAGGTACTTGCTGTTTTGGCATGCCACTATCATGGCGGTTGGCTGTGAAATATTTTGGAGGAAGGACCCAGCTTGTGTGCATGTTTCGCACTAGGTGTACAAACATGGAAGTGTGGTGCGTTGGTGTGAGTTTCTGACACTTCTTGACAAGCTCTTTTTCTCACTCTTCAGACTCACAGGGCTCTATGTATGTGTGGGCTTGAGTCATGACACTTTTGACAATTGTTGCACATGAGCTCATATTTTGCTGTTGAAATGGAGACAAACTTATTCACAAGTTGGTCCTTCAAGGTTAGTTTAATATTTTCATGACATAACTTCCTGAGTTTGAAAAGATAGTTAATTGGAAATTCACAACCTACATAGATCTCCCACTTGAAGCATCACATGTACAGTTGTAGCTTCAAACTTCAAACACAACATGTGTTTGTGGAATACAGATTATACAGACAGTAACATCTATGGAGGATCCAGTGATTTGTTTGCTTTGCATTGGGTGCAGGCTGGAATTTGTTTCCTTCAGTTGAACTACTCAACAGCACATCTCTTACCCACAGATCCTGCCAGCTAGCCATATGGCTCTAACCTCAAAGACAAGACCCTGCTACCGCAGCACCTACATTTTCAAACGGTGATCCAGCCAGTGATGTAAGTGAAGGAGTGCATACTGTATATTATGAATATGTTATCCACACGCTCTTCTTTAATGATGCAGTATTGGTGCAGACTTATACTCAAAACAAGACTTATGTTGAAGAAATAACTATGCTGCATGTGTGTGCATGTACCACAACGTGTTAACACATAACTGGACTTACACCCCGCTCTCCTTGAGAGTAGAGGTACAAACCCCCAGAGTCATAATACACTGTAGTGTAGTGTTAAGTAGCAGTTTTACTCTATGTCCAATTTCTTCTAAACATTTTGATCAATACATAAAGCAACTGGAAACACATTATTACAAACATGGATTTGTTGGAGGAATTTAATAAATACTGTATTCACAACTTTCCATATTCACCAAACTACAGGAATAAGCAGATTAAAGGAACAAACAAACTACTAAACAAAACAAACATATATATATATATATATATATATATAATGCAATCTATTTGCATTTTAGTTACATCTACTCTGGTATAATGTGTGTGTGTGTGTG
>NW_023339663.1:19719914-19728839 GCF_004916995.1 Morone saxatilis | reverse complement strand
CGGAGCTATTTGCGAAGTTTCACTTTTTTTTCTCCCAGCTGGAACATGAGACGATAAGAAAAGATTCCAGAGGACCAAGCGACTGTACTGGAATTAACGACTCAACAATCAACTCTCTTGCCTCTCTTGTCTCTCTCAAGCTCAACCGAAGCATCTTTACGTCCTTAATCCGGCCCGGTGGATTCTTGTAAATGTCATTAGGAGAACTAAAACGATCCAGAAGAACCTGTTTTTGTCACAGATTATCTGTTCTCATGGTTTACTGTCTCCACCCCCCCCCCCCCCTGGCTATTTCACAATTAAGAGCAAATATCAGGAAAAATATTAGGAACACTGCGTGTATACGGTGTGGCTGCCGGGGAGTAACACCTGGTTGTAATGGAGCCATGCTTGACGTAATACGAGGAAAATGCGTCAAATTACGTAACAATGATCAATGGAAATCAGGCAACCAGTAACTTGCCTTATCACTGTCACGTTAAAGAAACTGATGGCCCCCAGTGGAGTGGTCCCATGATTTGGAAGATAAACTCAACACCCAAGTCATGGGAGTCGGGATCACCCTCTCTCCATGGCGTCTGGAAAAAGGTGGAGGGGTTCATCATCTCTATTCACATAATACAGTACTTTTCAGAGCGCACCTTATGCTGCCTACGGAGGTCTGGCTCGCTCCTACAGGAGAGGGGCGAGGAGAGAGGAGGAGAGGGGGGAGGGTTTTACTCAATACTGACACAGCAAAGAGGGGAGAGAGAGAGATGAGCGAGGAGAGAGGAGAGAGGAGAGACGGAGAGGGGTGAGGACAGGCGGTCGGCATAGACCAACCACGGAAGATAGCGGTATCTACTGTAGTACTTGACGGATGGTATTCACGTAACATCAATTTTTGGTAGCGTATAAGTTACTAGAATAGACACTGCTATTGGTCCAGCAGCTTTCTGGTTTGTGTCTCTTTCTTCATCAACAACACCTAAAGGGAAACAAAAGAGAAATAAAAGATGGGGAGCTGGGCCAGTTCTTTCTTTTTTTTCTCCCACCCATCGTGGGCTGATTCTTACTTTAAAGGACCACGGTGGAAGGTGTGCAGTTTGGTACAGCTGGTTTGGCAGGGCGTTGGAACCGCCCCGCTGTGCGTTCTTTCTTGGTGAGGACGATGGGGTGGGGTCAGGCTCCTCCCTCCCTATCCTCCCTACACACAACTCTCCTCCCCCCCTCTCGTCACTTCCACAGCTGAGTGCTGAGGGTCTGGCCGGAAGCTGCCGGTGGAGCCGCGGGCCAACCGGCCGCGGGGGCCCCTGACTGGCTGAAAGTGGCTGGCGCTGGCCCTCCACCGCTCATGGCCATGCCTGACATCTGCTGGGTCATCTGAGCGAGAAAAGAAAGGGGGAGACAGAGAGGGAGGGAGAGAGAGAGAGAGAGAGAGGGAGAGAGAGGGGGGAGGGAAGCGTTAGAATTCATCAGAGCAAACTGAGACAGCTACTCCCTCGTCCCGTGAGCTGGGGGGGCTGTTCTCCATCCTCCATTCCTCACTTCTTACCTTCTTAAAGGCTTCGGGCCTCCCCTGCTCCCTGCCCTCTCCTCCTGCCCACTCCCCTCTTCCCTGCTCACCTTCCAACTTCACCCCCCATCCGCCTCCACTGCTCCCCTGCTCGCCCGCCTCCCTCCATCCTGTCTTATCTATTATTAATGTGCTCTGGTGCAGCGCTGCTCGCTTATCTGGTCATCTGAGAGCTGTGTGTGTGTGTGTGTGTGTGTGTGTGTGTGGTTATGTGACGGCCAAACCTGGACATACATGCAACCAATCACCCGTTCATCGACTCATTCCATTACGTCTTCCTGCACAATACGCAATATGTCTATCTGTCTGTGTCTGTGTGTCTATCTGTCTGTGTGTGTGTGTGTGTGTGTGTGTGTTGTGTGTGTGTGTGTGTGTGTGTCTCTGTGTGTGTGTGAGAGTGTGTGTGTGTGTGTGTGTGTGAGTGGTATGAATGTATGTACATGCACAGGGCCATATGTTGTGTTGTCAGTGAGAATCCAGTTCCTGGCTATAGTTTGATTTACGTGCGTGTTGTGGGTAGCCCAAAGCCATCGAACACACCCTCATACAAAACATACAGGAATGTTTTTCTTATCTGCAGCATCTATCACTGCCACAACCAACAAGCACAATGCACCACACACACCCCTGCTCCTGTGTTTGTATGTGTCTGTGTCAATACATACATGTGCATATGTTTCCATGTGGTTGTGCAAGTGTGTATGTGTGCACATTAACATGCACATATTGTGTTCTTGCAGAGGCTTTGTCCCAAATCCCCAAACAGTACTACCTGCTATCAGAGTTACAGTTACACAGGCTGCGCTGTGGAGCAGAAAAGTAAACAAACTGTGAAACACTCTAAGTCCCTTGGTAAAACTAGCAGTGGCCATACATCACAAGAAACTGACCTGAAAAAAAGGAAAAAAGACAGATTCGGGTTCATAGGCAAGAGTTGTTTCAGCACTAACTGAATGGAGATGAAGCTTGGAGATGAACTGTGATAACAGTTTTAAGGTAAGTTAAAGACAAAGGAAGCATGCGATGGTGTTGTCCAGTTACACACTGATAATGATTTTCCTGCAAAGTCTCAGCACATCATAGCATAGTGAAGATAACATACAGACTCCTCAGTGTATCAGGCCTTTTTATTTCCCCTCCTTTGATGTTTGTTCAATCCAAGGAGGACTTTTCAGCCATGGCTATATGGGATCACAATGTTGGTCAGTCAGTCGGTCGGTCGGTCCACCAATTTGGTCAAGACCAGATATGTAGTGCAATTTGTTCAAGTCTCAGAATGCACCTATGCTGCCAAACACATGAATGCCTGTGCATGGTTAAGAAATTTACTAATTAACGTTAGCTAGCTATAAACTGGATAAAAAGTAATTTAATTCACAGGTGTAATGTTTTCTTTCATCAATTCATGAGTTGACGCTGTGAATCAATCCCCAGACCTTAACTGTCAATATGACAGTTTTGACCATTTCATTTGTTTTTATTGGCTCTGTTGCATGAAATACGCTTTAGTAATTATATATGTTCAAGTGCATTAAAAAAATTAATATGAACCGGATATTATAATAATGTATTTCCTCACTTGGAGAAAAGAGTGGCGGAGCATTGTTCAAGACTGGTCAAGACTGAAATATCTCAGTGGAACTAGTGGATGGATTTATGTCCCCCTCAGGATGAATTGTAATAACTTCCAGTAATCCGTACTTTTCATCAAGACCTGTCATCGGGTTAATAAATGTAATTTGTTTTAATTCAGTGTGTGACAGAATACCTGCACAACGAATTACATTTTTATCAGCTTCTGCTGTATTTTGTTTTTAGTGCTTATTAGCAAATGTAAGCATGCTAACATGTTAAACCTAGATAGAGTACAATATAAACATCATGGTTACCTGCTAAACAGCTCGTGAAGATGCTTGTGTGGCTGTATAAGCTCTTATACTGTTGAATGTAGTAAAATAATATGGAATTTCCTGTGTTCATTGGTTGAGTTTGCTAGTTTCACATTCACTGCTTTGTGTTTTGGTTTGGAAAACTTTTGTTTGGGTTATTTTGAGTTCTATTCAACACATCTTTTCATTAAGATGACCTCCAATTACATTGGCATGTAATGCATGAGCAAAGGCTTGATTAGTTGTAAGAGGATTGCACACTGCCTATTTTCTTCTTAAAATAAAAATCTCCTCAAATACAGGTGGATGATTCACATACATATATGTACAGTATTAGTGACTGTGTGTGTGTGTGTGTGTGTGTGCCGTATGAAGCTGAGATGACAGGGTCGTATGTCATTTCTCCTCTCTCCCTTCTTCAGGTGTCAAACTTGGACAGGAAGTCAGAGGATTTAAGCCCTGTGCTTCCTGCCATAGTTTGACTCAGTTATCGTTCAAGCCCAGCTGTTTCTGCTGGGAAGTGTTGTCATCCCCCCTTATTGCCAGGATTATTTTGATTTAGGTATCTGTCACACATGCTGATGCATTTTTGAAAATAAAGACAGCAAAGTTCAGAGAAAGCGGCAGGAAGTGCTGTTGTTTAAAATCCTGACATTCAAAGTGCAATATTTTGACCATGCACACCATGAATCTTACAGTATTCCTTCTTACCTGGAAAGAGATAAATCCAGTGATTCATCATTGTTTGCAATGATTCTAATACATACATACAGCATAATAATAATAATGACAATAAAAACAGAAAAGATACAGTTCAATTAGAAATTAAGATAAAGCCAATAATTAAAAGCATAGGGGAACAGATTGGCTACAAATTATTTTCTTCACTGAAAAATGTCCACCCTCTGTCTATCGTCTGATTATATGTTCAATTTACTGTTGATCCATTGAAAAGGTTCCAGTAAAATACAAGCTGAAACAAAAGAACAGCAATACAAATTGTCCATGAACTTGACTTGGGGGTCAAGTAATTGCTGTAGCGGTTATTCAAAGCAAAAACATGACTACAGTGATACTGCAGTTTGACAGACTTTCTATATGCAGAACATGTGACAGTATTTTTATTTAGAAACTGTTTATTGCCCACTACTTGGGGTGTTTGTTTGTCTGGGAGCTGAATGTAGCATGTGGCAAATGCACAAGCTCTGGCATTAACACACACAAAGCATATGATGTGTTTTGAAACTAGGATTTGACACTGTTTGGTCAGTTGATTGATCACATAACACCAGTCTTTCATTGTGTGTATTAGTGATCACATTTCACAATTAGGTAATTACTTGCACAAAATATTACATTTTTAATGGTCATGATTTCAAAACATTAAAATATTCCCTTTCTCTGAATTAAAAAGAATGGTTATGGTATAGTCCTAAAAATAACTACTTGCACTAAGGGAATAGAGATAGATCAAGATATAAATATTAACGTTACCAGACTGAGGTTGGAGATTGTTGTCACAGTCTGTATAGCATTCATGCATTGCTGTTTGAAACACTAAACTGTGCATGTAAGCAACGGTGTGTACTTTGGATTTCATCAGTCCAGGACTACATGCCAAAGATCAATAGGTTCTCATTTAATGGGTCATTGATCAATGGGTCTGTATTGAAAGCAATAAATCAGTAAGGAAGCTATTTTCCTCTTAAATTACTTACTTACGTGCAGAAAGCATGCAAACCATTTTGTTTTCCTAACTTGCACATATGTGATTATTAGTTTTTTAAACTCAAAATCTGAAGCATTTTTATTTGCACTGTGCAATATATCTGAAACAAGACTAATAATACAACTGCTGGTGGATTTGTATTTTAGTAGGTACAATCTCAATAAATGCGGAGGCATATTAGCTCATATCCTAAAATGTGTTTCTGTCTCCAGCTAAGATCACACTCTTTCTTCAGGTGTTGCCAGCAGCCCTATTAAGGCACGGTTTGTTTCTTTGCTTTAGCGAATGGCTTATCATTATCACTATGTTCATCTCAGACAGGTCATTTAAAACCAGCACAAGGTTAATTAATTAATCAAGTTTAATGGAGGACCTTGAAGTACCCCATGAAGAAATATGTGTTTTATAAAGGCCTTAATGAATGTGAATTCACTGTTTGCCAGGAGTTTATTGATCGGAAATCCTCATTCTTTTTAAAGGTCTTAGTAAGTCGTGTTTTTTGAGGTGTAAAATTTACTGTCAACTCTTACACCCAAACTGATAGCTTGCAATTGTAGGAGTTGCATGTTTTCAAGATGAAAAAAATGTCAGTGAATTTTATAAAAACAATCACATTTGTTGTGTGTATTATTGTAAGCAATAAATCAAAGCTTATCATTGTAACTGTTTTGACTGCTTGAATATTATTCTGTACATTTATACTGTACTTTACGTAATTGCCTACGAGCACTGTAATTATTATATCAGAATTTCATTCTTTAACCAAAGCAAAGCTGTTTCCTTCAAATTGTTAATAGTTGTTATAGAACTTTGTAGAGTGCTCTAGGTTAAGTGGGGTAATTTAGCAGTCTTAATCAATTTAACAGCTTCAATTAATCCTCAGAGCTCAAGATTACACAAACACCTTTTATACTGAATTTCTGTAAGAGAGTAAGTAATGGAGTCGCATCCTTTTCTAAGACTTTTTCAGGGGTCCGGGTTCAAGTTTTATGTCTTCCTCTTTATGATTAAACACCACACAAGGTTCACTTTCAGTATATCTAAGATAGTAAGAGGGAAGGAAGCTACCCAGAGTCTTTGGGAGAAATCTGAACCCAAAAAAGCGGTTTGTGGCATTATCAAGTTTTTAAGATGATTGTGGTAAAGCAGAGATTAAGTCATAATTACACTGCTATCAGTTTCCTTATCAGCAGGGGGAAACAGATGATGCATTGCACATGGGCTCAAAGCATCACAAAGACTCTTGTGCTAATTCCTCTGTTTGTTGATCGAAGTTCAGAATTTAACACTTATAGCACCATATATTTATTCAGTAACTGCAGGAGCTTTTTTTCATTTTTGCAATAAAATCGTAGGCCTATATTTTTTTCTCCTAAATATTTGTATGCAGTATTATCAATTGTCTGTCGGTGCCAAAATCAGCCAGCATGGGTACTCCTCGGGTTGTTTCAGTCTTTGGTCTTATTTACATTGTTTACCAATGACCAACATCGTGTTATCAGATTCTCTGATCCCACTGCCACTCTTGACTTCATAAACAAAAAACAGTGGTATATCATATTATCTCCTTGAAATATGTTTGTGATGATAAGAATGTGATTCAAAACATCAAGAAGATGCGGGAGATAGTGCTGAGCGAACGCTGGCCAGTTATGATCTGCAGCCAATACATCACTCAGGTCAGTTTTTATAAATATCAAGTGATGACACTGTCGACTGGAGGACCTCTGATGATTTTTCTTTTTTTTTTTTACACAGACCTAGGATTTTTGTTATCAGAAGCTCATGTAGGTTTTTATCAGGGAATCCTGCAAGCTTACTGAAATGTGGGATAGCATAATATGAATTTATATTGCTGTCAATAACACTAGGCACATTATAAGCCATTATATTGTAAGAGGTGCATAATGTAAGCTAAATTGATAGATACAGTTATGTATACCCATGGGAATTATCAAACAGCAAGACGTCAGGTGCAGAAGAACAGATGAGAATGTTTTAGGTATGGTGTGTAAATATTTGTGCGTTATATATCGTGATTACCTGATGGCACGATGCTTTAGTGTCTCGGTTTGGTTTTATTGTTTGTAGTTATGGTGGATAAGCTCTGCTGTGAGTCCAAAGACAAGTCTCCCCAAAAGGACAATAAAATATATTATATCTAATCATAACATTCAAATATAAATGTACATGGTGTGCTGCAGATTCACTGACTATGTAAAGAATTCCTAGAATTACTGTAACCTGTCCATTTTTGCTTGGCCAAGTGTCTTACTCGTTTTAAGTGGATAATACAGTATGACTTATCATTTTAAAAAGGAGTAAAATAGCCGAGTGTCCTGTCCCAAACAATTATACATTGCCAATCTTGTTTGAGTTAGACAAATTGGTTCTCACTTATTTGCCAAAAGCATCATCAGTTAGCAGGTACTTTGCAGATTTGGTAAATAGCTTATTAAGCTCTGATGGCAAGGAGACACACATCATCCTTGTTTAATGCACTGGCAGACACACTTGCTTGTTTCATAAACACAAGAGAGCATCCCAGCGTGAAATGAAAAGGTGTCCCTACTGGTAAATGTTTGGTTTATACTCCATATTAGCATGCAAAGTGTAATTAAAAATTGAAGCAAACTACCTGCACGTGGCCTGTGAAATGGAGTGTGCTGATGAAGCTGCATTAAAGCATTTATTTTTAATTAACAATTCCCAGGAGTGACATGAGCTGAAACGTGAGTCTGATTAAATATGGTTTCTGATTTCAACTTATAACATATACGCTTGTAACATTTTAAATGTTGCGCTTGTAACATTTTTTCCTTTTCACAATTAATACAATTATTATTTGTGTTAGTAAACATGCTGTTTATGCTAATATAACAAGTCACTGTAAAGCAATTAGGTGCTACTTTAATTTAATTTTAACTCATCCTACAATATCGCTTTCTTGCTAGCAGTTTATTAAATATACAATAGCGACAGCAATTCTTCCTGCCTTCTTTATATCCATTATGGCTGTTGAACTGTTGTGATAAAAAGGGGATCCCGGTAATGGGAAAATCTTACTATGCAGCAAATAACCATTGAGCAAATACTATACGTCACTCTAATCCACTTTCTGCATTATTCATATCCTCATAACTTTGCTCAGTGTAGTGCTTCGGCAGCATTTGCTGCCATTAACCTACAGTCATTTCCACAGAATGCTCTCACAGGTTTGTTAAGCTAACATGTCGTTTCTCTTCCACATCTTATTCTGTGTAAATGCTATTGTTTTTTCCCCCCAGTCTTTTTAACATCTCTGTCTGGTCCTGTCAAATGCTCAGCTGGCTTGTATTTTCAAAGTTGTTAGACGGCCATAAATCTCAAATGTTTCACTTAGAATCAGGCGAGCTGTAACTCGAACAAATGCTTTGGATAATGGTTAACTTTGAATTAATCTGTTCCACTTGATAGGTTTATTTGTGAAGGACAATGACAGAGTACTATAATAGTGTAATGTTTTAAAAAATATAATAGTTAATTTTTTTCTCAGTTTTAAAGTCTTACCTTAACAGTTCATGACATGAGTGACCATAGCAAGGACAAGAAGATGGCAAATTAACAAGAAAGAAAATTCAACAAAACACATTATGATATAAAATTAAAGTACTACAGGTTGTTAGATATTTCCACATTTTAAAAGTAATGCACAGTGTACAGACTCATTTTCTCTGATACACCTGCACCTTAACACACACACAAACACACAC
>NW_023339663.1:19703345-19719896 GCF_004916995.1 Morone saxatilis | reverse complement strand
CACACACACACACACACGGACACGCAGCTTTACTAGGACAGGTTAGGGCACCAGGATGCTGATTGATTGAAAAACCTCATGTATTTACTGCATTGTTTACCAGTGTCAAATAAATCATGCTAATCTGAGCTTGCCAGTCACAGTGCAACTGATGCAGAGCAAAGGGCCTTTCTCTGATCTCCACACACAGGACACATTATCCAACATACACAAACACATGTGCACACATAAGCACATGCACACGTGCAGTCAGTTGGAAAATTGTTTGTTGGGATATGCCATGTGTGTGAGGAGAGACAGATTGGTGGAGACACAGTGAGAGTGAGAGAAAGCAGGGGCTGTATGTTGAAATGCTGACAAATCCCTGACACTTAGACAGTCTGTTATCTTTTCCCTCTCTCATGCAGTTTGCTTTCACATTATCATGTAATATTATTTCTATGGATGGATTATGTTTATGTTGGCTTGATTTAAATTAACAGCAGTGTAACAGTGTAAAATCAAATTAAATTAAATCAGAGACAAAGTCCAAATGGTCATGACTATCTGACATACATTGACCTAACTATTTCTAAATACAGACTGTGTTATTTTCTTTTCAGTGAAACAGAAGTTGGCGTGTCTTTATCTTCTGTAGTGTGAAACATAGAGATAGAGACAGAGGAGAAGGGTTAAATGAATGTGATTTAGACCTCAACCACAGTCTTTTTTTTTTTTACAGATTTAACAGGTGAAATCCAAACACACCCACACTATATTGCACTGATAGCTACCCACCACCTAAGATGATGAATGCTGTTGCTAGAACCCGAAATCTCATTTAATTTGTTAGCCTACATTTATGTAAACACCCCGGAGTTCAAGAAAAAATTTATATGTTACAGGAGAAGAAAAGAGGACACATTTTTGATGGCCAGACAATGTTTGGATAAAAAGATTACGGGATACAGTTTGTAAAGGTGATATTCACTTAGTGTCATACTAGAGCAGGAAGCATCTCAGGCCAAAACAATGGGCACTATGACCGTGCAGATAATTGTAAAACACACTTAAAATAAAATAAAACTCACCATTCTTTTCAACAATTACCAGCGCTGGGTTAGTTATAAATAGCCATCTGTAATGTTAGCTAATCCTTGGGGACAAATACATCCATCAAAGTATGTCCACTAAAAGTGCTTGTTGTTGCCACTCTAAGTGTCTGACAATGTTAAGGAAAGGATCCCTACAGAGATAGACCTTTTGCTCAACCAGAAACAGCCACCAGACTCCATAGACAAAAATTGTTATTTTAATTTGCATATCACTGTAACTTCATTCTAAGTGGACAGAAACAAAATAAAACTCACCAAAACTGTGTTTGTTAGTCTTTCCACTGTTTCAACAATGACCAACTCTGGTTTGGCTTAAATAAATCCTTAAATTAGCGATGTAGAAGAGAAAACCGGCCAAAGGGAGTGTGACGTGTGATTCTCTGCTCAGTATGCCTTCACTATATCGTCACATGGCAAATAGTTGTTTGCTGCTACATTGTTTTAAATATATATTATAGAACTTTTAAGAAGTCTGCATTTTAAGCAAAGTTTACAAAAAAACCCAACTTCTTTCATGGAATCTGCTCAATTTGTAAATTTGTTGTTTACAAAGTGGCAGTATGCTCCAAATAGCATTTTTTCCCCCTTTGGTCTGAAGCTAATTTAGTGGTTCTTTGTTTTGTCCAAAATCTCATGCCACACATTTTATTTCATCATTTAACTGGTTGTACTAAAATACTGATGAATAAGTGACTTTGTAAAAATACATATTGTGTGTATTTCCCACCAGTTGCAATATTTCAAACCAGCGAAGCAACTTTACATAACTCAGACTCACTATTTAACATTATACATCGCAGATATTGTTGTTGGCCTTCCTGATAGCTGCTAAAATGCCTCATCACAGAGTAAAAAATCAATTGGTGGTACAGTATAAATCACACTCTTAAAACAAGCCTTTGATAGCGTGTCTCCCCTTTGTATGTTCACTCAGAGATTTCCTGCATTTCAGAACGCATGAAGCAGAATGGTGATTTTGTGTTTTTTAATTAAGGCCGTTGGTTATGTCTTTGGTTTGATTATAACAGTGTGGCACAGCTCCGTTTGTGATGGAAGAAAGAAGCAGCTCCCTCACATTGCTTCTCATTAGAGACACTCCCGGGGCCTCATCAAAGATCTCCCTCCTTCACTCCCTCCTCTCTGCCACTTCCCTCCCTCCCTTCTTCCATAATGCGCCGTTTTCCCAGTACACTGCTCCCTACAGCTCCGGGACATGCTTAACAAACACACCAGCAAAACACTCCTCCTGATGCTAACTTTTCACCGTTTGGCTCCACCACAGAAAGAAAATCATAGCAATTCTCTTTCACTGCGAAGTTCACTCTTGCTACTTTGCCAACACATGAGGTTTCCAGTGATGGATGTTTGATCTGTACAGCATAAAACAAGATTTCCCTACGTATGCTTAAGTTGTTCTAGAAAAATGGGCTCGGGGGAGAGAGGCGTACGCTCTTAGGGTGAAAAAGCTTAAAACAAGGCACTTTCAGGGTGTCTTACCAATGTGTGATGCTGTAGAAAAAAGTCACAAGCCTATAGCATTTTATAGTAATAAAACAAATAATAATCGAGTTGAATAAATTGTTTGTGTCATCACTGGCTTAATTATACAACACACAAATTATTCTTCCTGAGATATTGCTCACTCCTTCCTGTTCTCTGGTTTCTAAGACACTTGAAAGGTCTAAGAGGTATCAAGTAACGCCTGGTGTATCCATTATTTAACACCTCAGTACCACTGTAGCACCAGAACAGTTTCATGCAGGGTTAATTGGCCCAGCTGACTGGAAAACAGTTAACTCAGCTGGGAAAACCATTAAGTGACTACATTCAGGTCCAGCACGGAATTTTGCAAGTACAGCTTAGATGCAGAGTGATTTACATAAAAGTGTGTGATAAATAATCATGTTTGTGTCTTTAACTTGAAGCAATGAGCTGTAGGACCAATTATATGTATTTTCTGTATTTTCTACATGCACACATACATAAACACAAACAAACACACACAAACATAAACTCTTTCATTAACCGGCCACACAAACAGTGGCTGGTGAACTAGCTCAGCTGCCAACTCATGAATCATGAGATGACAGAAAGCTTGTTTTCTAAGAAAGCCATTTTAAAAAAAAAAAGCAGAAAGCAGGTAGAGGAAGGAAGGAACAGTTAGTGGAGAGGAGACGAGTATTCAAAAAACAAAAACAAAGAAAGAAAAACAGATCTGAGCCAAATAGTATTTAAATTTTATTCAAAGTCTGGCTCAGCAGTGTAAGCGGAAAAATAAAAATGCCCCAAAATATTTCAAACTGCAGTTTCCGCACATTCAAACTACTACAAACTCACATCACATAGTAGCGAGGCAGTGAGTAACAACAAAATGGCGTTAAGTTAGGTGTTAATGGAAAATATGGTTTATGTTGTGAGCATTAGTAAGTCAGAAAATGCCTCAATTTCTTTACTGGTAAGAAATAACTAAGAAAAGACAAATAATACATGATACACTATACAATATATTTATGTTGTAAATGTTTTAGACCACCAGGACCTCCTCAACCTCAAGAACTGAAGCTTTTCCACCTTGAGCCGACCTTGAAGGACTGGATTTCTTTCTTGATGTCTAGCTTGAACATACCCCGTGGTAATTTTACACTGTTGTTGAAGAACTGGCAAAGCTGTGAAAGCCATTACTATTTCTTATGAAATTATTTTAACTGTCTACAGTTTAACTGACAGTTGTTTGAATTATAGACAGATATGGGATGAAATTACTATTTGAACCATGTACATTAGTTACTATTACTGAGGTATCTGAGCCACAGCTCTTTAGAGGCCAGCAGGGGACTGAAACAGTTCAGTCAAAATCATTATGTATTTTTTCCAGCTACTGAAGCTGACAAAGTGGTAGCTCAGTAGCTCACATTAGAGAGGGACAAACTGGGTACATGTCATGATGGGAAGGGGTAGTTTGAGTATTTTCTTTTATTATTTATTATTCATGACTGCAGAGAGGAACATTATTTACAGTAAAACATGGCTCATGGAGTCACACCAAAGGGCTTAAGAACTGGTGCTTCATTCTTCATTCTGCGGGATATATGTTTCCTCCTCTGACTTTCACCAAAAAAACTGGAAAAATTGCTACATGGAGATAGATTTTTTTTCAGTAGTTTCATCACTAGTGAGTAAATGCACCATATAATACAATTCTACATAAGTCTGTTCTGCCAAGGACAAGCCCTTTTACCAACAGATTTCTGTGGTGTGAAACACCGAGCATTCAAATGGTTTGAGAATATATAAATATATATATACAACAACTTAAGATGGATTGCCATAAAACCTTTTATGTAAAACAGATTTTTGTGATCCCTTGACTTTTCTTCTAGTGCCACCAGCAGACTGACATTGTTGGCGTTTACTGAACTATCTAAACAACTGTTGGATGGGTTGCCATAGATTTAGTACAGATATTCATGTTGTCCAGAGGAGGAATCTTAATGATTTTGGTAATGCCTTGATTTTTCTTCAAATGGCACCATCAGGTCAAATTTGTATCTTGTTCTGTGAGTAAAATCACTCAACAACTGGATTGCCATGGAATTCAAGCCCCCCTGAGGATTATGCCCAGTCACTTTGTTGATACCTTGGCTCTTCATCTACCTCCACCATCAATTTGTCCAAAACTCCAATTTGTCCAATACTTTAGTTTATGTCCAGCTACCAGAAAAAAATAATGACATTCATATCAGCCTCGTAATAGGGATTTTCATAAAGCAGTTAAACCAACAACCAATTTCAAAGTTATTATTCATTAATTCCTACAACCTTTATTTGAACCAGGTGGTTCAATTTTACTATGTACACTTGAAAATAAAAACAAAAGCTGATCTCGAGAATGACTTAAACTTCAGAAACAGCAAATAAAGGATATGGATAAAATGGTGAGCACTTTAAAAAAGGGCATCAAACCAGATACCATATTATGTTCTTAAACAGCGTTTGACATTTCAGGCATTTAAACCGCTGTGAGTCATTCACACATTGATGACACATGGTTGAGTTCACATGTGAGTTGTAAGGTCCCACAGTGGTCATGTGGAAGTGGTCTAAGTCAGTTGATTCCAGATGGTTCCAACTGTTGTGAAACCACCAGAGAAAGAATGACATAGTGAGCAGCCATAATGCCATACTTTTTAAGATTTTTCCAAAAATAGCACTCAAAGAAAGAATGAAAGAAAGACAAAGATAAAGAAAAAGAAAGAAGAAGAAGAAGAGGGATTCAGTACTGGGTGTTGTGGGAAGTGTCTCACACAATGTGGCCTAATTATCTTCCATTCTGTAGGTTGGCTATGGGGTGAGAACAGGAAAATTATTTAAAAGAGGAGGAGAGAAGTTGTGAGCAAACACATGACAGAAAACATGGTAAGGCATCTTTTATCCATGTTCTCTCTGTCTTTCTCACTCTCTCTCTGTCTCTCCATGTCTCTCTCTCTCTCTATCCCTCTTTGTATTCCTCTCTCCATTCACAGCAAATTGCTCTGAGACTTATAAAGCTCCTCCAGCACAGCTCTCACCTGGGAACTGGCCCGGGTCTACGATCTATGCCTCATGCACTTCTAACTTTAAGTGCGTTGCCATCAGCTCGGCCAATTAAGCCTCTTGTTCCCCTGAAGTCCTGCCTTCCTCCTCAAACACTAGTCATTGGAAATGAAAATAAGGTAGAGGGTTTTCCCCAGACGGCAGAGAGGAATAGCCTCCTCAGGTCTATGTCTGCTGTTGGACAAATCAAGCTTCTGATGTGTGCCTAATCTAGAGTTTAAAGAGTAAAAATAATACACCTTGCAGAAAACTGTCAGTTTTTCATCATAGGAGGTTAATAAATATCTTGTCATCTAGGCTTGTCGCCACACAGTCTCCAGCTATTAGAAGTCTAATTATGTACAATCCCAGGCCTTGCATGGATTTGGGAACATTAAAGCATACTGGTGTTAACCCCTTGAATACTAAAACCTTTACTGGTAAATTGCAGTCAAGTGCTGAGGGAAGGATGAAAGGCTGCAAGGCTATTAGGCTCCAGCTTTTTAATGGCCTCCTTTGAGATTTAACTGGAATTCCATTTGTCCAGAATGGGCCATTGCCACTTCAGCTCATTGTAAATATATGTAAAGAAACATAAAATACAAATGGCCAAATAAAATATGCATCTTTTATTAAGCTCCAACGTGCCTCTACAGAACTGTTTACTCAGCTGAAGAAAAGCCTCCTTCTGTCACTGGTGGTCTCTTCCACAGCAGTTTTAATGTTTTATCCTGCTACTTATGTGAGTTTGGAGAATGGAGACTATCATGTCCTTCTGACATTAAAGTGTCATCTATAGTATGGTCAGTGTTCTGTTTGTTTAAATGGTATGTCAACAAAGAAAAAGATAGACAGATAAACTAATAGTGTACTGCTACAGCCTTTATATATATGTATATTTATCTGTCCGTTTTACTTCATGTGTACACGTGTTCAAAGAAATATTTCCCAAGTTCATGAACTACGATGAAATCTTATAGATTAAATGAGTACTCAGCAATGTATATAGGTAAAACTTTTACCTGGATCAAGTACACAGGGGCGGACTTACCATTAGGCAAACACAGGCAATTGCCTGGGGCCCCCGAGATTTCCAGGGGCCCCCAAACGTCTCATAAAAACTGATTAATAAAGGTGTCTTCGATTTAAAGCAATTATTATTGTTTTAGTCTTAATTCGCGCGCTTAAAAATACATAAAAATGCTTAATCTATCATGATCGTTTTGACTGCTCCCCCCTCCCTTCTCATGCAATGGACTATTCCATGTTACTGCACATGTGCAGGCTTGATTCAGGAAGACGGTACCAAAACAAACTTGTTGGCGCGGTTTTGAGTTGAGAAAAATGAAGCGGAGTTATCCCAGTGGAGTGGAGAAGAGGAGAAGGCGAGAGGAAAGTAAACAGTTTTTATCAAAACTACAAAAGGTGTCAACCTTTTTCACAGTGACACTGAATCTAGGTACTCGACAACAGCAAGAGCCAGTAGTAGCACTACTGTCAGTGTCAGCCGAGGAGGAGATGAAGTGGAGAGTGACACAAGTGGCGCTTTTCATCATGAAGATGTGAGTATTAAAGTGGTCGAAATTGGGAACTATATTAAATGCTGATTAATGTTCTTATCAATTACAGTAAAAGTGTTGAGATGATTCAATTTTTAGATAATAATCCTCAAGAATGATTTTAATGACTTTATCTAGCTCAGGAAATAGGATAATCTTCTCAAATTCACACTTTTTAGTTGATTCAAAATCTTTGTTTGGTGATAAATATTATTCACTGGACAGGGGGACATATAAAAACGGTTATGTAACTAGTAACTTAAGCTGTCAGATAATTGTAACAGATTTCAAAAGCAGGACAAAGTGGCCTAAATTATTCACTCACCTTTTGTCAAAATTTAACTAAAATACAGCACTTGTAGAGATAGTGCAGTTTTACGCGTTGACGTTCATGTTACGCGGGTACAAGATTAACATCGTCGTGTGATTAGCTTACGTTGCTGAGCGCACAGTTGAGACTTGGTGGTTGGAGGTGAGAATAAAACTTTTGTCAGTGCAGTACGAGAATGTTGAGGGCCCCAATGACTGGGTTTGCCTTGGGCCCCCAAATGACTAAATACGCCCCTGCAAGAACAACACACTATTAATGTTTCAATGATTTAACTCTCTAATAGGCCTGATATTTGGTAGATTTTCACAGGTTACATTTTAATGAGGTATTTTTTCATTGTTGTACAGCTTCAGTAAAAGGTCTTGATATGTCCTCCACCACAACAACAAACAGCAAAACATTTATTCTATGTTTCCATCAACTGCTTTGTCCACACCTTAACTCCTCTAATAAAAATATATGAAATATTATGCATACTGTAGTTTGTAGTTTACAATGGGAAATATATGAAATAAACATCTATAGAAACAGCTGAATAAAATAATCCAATCATTCAAGCTCGACATTTAAGTACATTAAAATTGTTATTGACCACCATTAAAACTCTAATTTCTCAACTGAAAATTACCATTGCAGGGTTACCTTTGTATAAACGTCTTCAACTAATTAGTATCTCAGTGAGTAATAATATATATTTGCATCCAAGCTACATCATTAAAAAAAATTCTACAGTCACAGAAATAGTAGATTTTTAAAGAAATGCCCCATATATGGAAAAAAAGTCATGCCCTCTATGCCTTTAAACCAAATCGGGAGATTATAGAAAACAATATATAGAGTTATTGGCAATAAGTAAGTCTTTTATATCAGTGGAGTGTTTGTGTATGGAGCAAAAAACAATCTCTGCATTGACTGGCTTATTGCACCCTGCTGTGTAAACAATAGTTTTTATATAGCAGTGGGTCTTTATTTCCTGAAGCTCTTTCCAATACTGAAAAACAACCACTGATAAACAGTTATGTGGACATAATATGACCCTTGTGAACCTAACCACGCCAAGGTTCTGCTTCCTTTGAGCTTAAACCAGTAAGCAAGTGGATTTCTAAAAACAACCTTTAATTATGCATGGTGCTGGAATTACAGGTGTGAAAAACAGTCTTATTCAGACCTTTGCCACTTCATGAGCCAGTTGCTGCCCGGCAAAGACTGCATGGGGCTGTAAGAACTAAACATGTTATCCCTTTGATTGTTGCAAGTCTTATGAATCCAACATTACAATCAATCAACCGGCACAACACACATTCTCACATCTCTCCAGTTCTGATATAAACTCTACGGTACATTGATATTGACTGTAAGTGATATCAAACCTCCGATGGTAAACTGATGAGCATACATGTGTTCTTATTACATTAAAATGTCAAAGTTGATTCCTGTGTTAGTTACATGTATATTAATGGCAAATAATATACATATATCAAATAAAATGGTACGGTTTCATCTAACACTGACCCCTGCAAAGTTAAAGAAAATTCTCAAACATACCAAACCTTGACTACATTTTGCAGTAGATATCTTTAAAGAGGAAAGTCAGCTAGCTCCTTCTCCTCCTGTATTTTATTCTTAACATGCCTGATGGACAAGAATGTAATAACAACAAGTCTTGAAGTTCAAAATGTGACTTTACTGTACTGTGGTTGATACTGTGTATAGCTTTACTAGAGTGTGGTCAAGTTATTAAAGCCTACCTGCTCCTCCCAACCCACCAGAGCCTATAACACACAGTTATAACAAAAGCCTATTGCCAAAGTATATCACTTTTGTCTGCATGTTGCACCACTGAAACTCACTGAGTCAAGATAATGCATTTCTATTATAATTCAGGACTTTCATCTTTTGTTAGAATAAACAGCAGTTCATCATGTAAAAATATAGAAAAGACAAATAAAAACGTATGTGAGATTATTTGGCTACAACTGATATAATGTGCATCTTTTTGTTTATGGTGAACACTGGATCAACTTTTCCTTGATTTTAATGAAAGAAGCAAAACAATATGTTTGACAAACATGCAAATGAATTGGCTCCAATACAGGAGTTATATCTGAAAAACAAACAAACCAAAACACAAGAACATTATGATATTAGTTGGCAGTATGGGCTTTCCAAGCTTGTGTATCTCTACATGCAATATCCATTCATTCCTTCCCCTCACCTCCTCCCTTTTCCATGACGTTCATTTGTGCCCTGTAATTAACTCAGCATATCTCTGTCATGATGTGGAAATAAACCGCAATTTAACTCAGAAGGCAATTTAAGCGTGCGTGTGTGGAGGGGTAATGGTAAAACAAACGATGGCAAGAGGTTAATAGGAAGAGAATTGAAAGTGAGATTAGACCCTGATTAGCTCGTATAGTGCAGTTAGAACCAGAAGAAGGGGAGAGGGAAGTGAAGGAAAGGGGAGCTGGGAGGAGGAATAGAAAGGAGCTAAGGATAGACATTTAAGTGAGGGAGGGACTGGAGATGAGAAGAGCAAAGTGAAGAGTCTAGATGAAAGCAAGGAGGGTTGTAACATGTGCAAATGGAATATTTGTAGGCAATAAAACGAGGTTCAGTTGTGTCACATTTGTCAGGCAAGCAGAAATGCTTGTTTTCAGGAAGTGGACAAGATAAGGACCTTACACAACCATATAAACATACTTGTCATCAAGCTGAGATGGGGTCTAATTTTTAGACCATGATGTGAAATGCAAACTGGTACCTGTAGGCATGTGTTCTCTGCCTGCTTGAATTGCACAAAACGGGTTACAGTTGTAATATTCATCTTTGTTTTCCAAAGAGTACACATGTGCTTAAACACACAAACTGTTTTTTTAAGCTATCCCCTTATACCTCTGTGTGTACTTACTGACTGAGCATGGTGTAAGTCTGGGTTCTCTTCATTTTCTGCTTCATCCTAATAGAGACCATCTTCTCCTCCTCATGTCCACCAGTGAGATGCAGAGTCAGATCAAATGAATCCCACTGAGCACTGGTCTAGCTGAAGCTCTCTCAGGTTGACTTGAGTTCAGAATTGTCAGCATGAGCTCTGATGAAGTCTCTATTATCTGGGGCTGAGTAGCTATTAGTAAGGGACTGAAGGTAATTAACAAAATAAAGGAAATAAAAAAGAGATAAAGGGCTCTATTTTCACGCTGGCAAAAGATCGGTGAAAGTCCAAATGCTGGAAGGCATTTTCTTTCGTCTGCCTGTGCTTGTTTGGTAATTTTGTATGTCTGTGTTTGAGCTGTGTCAATGCAGGTAGTGCAATTGACTTCTTTCTGTAAAGACTATATCTTAGTGAAAAAGAATGTGGTCTGTGTGCTGCTTTTAGTTAAGGGGTGAACCGTTAATGTTGATGAAGTCCACCTCAAATCATAAAACCTGCTAATACTACCCCATCTCTTTGGAATTATATTTAAATACTGCTAATTTTCAACAGCAATTATGTTTGAAAGAAATACCCTAGAATGTTTTTTATAGGGAAACAAAATGAATGTATTCACAAAGTTGCAAAAACTTGAAGTCGAATGTATTTCATTTGCTGTCCCTGTAACATTTTTTTTTTAAGATTATAGTTAGGCACTCACAGAAAGATTGTGGTCTTACAGTACTTCGATATCAAAAAAGTCAACATGACATAAAGCAAGTGAAAGGACGTGTTTACTTAATAACATTTAACCAAAACCATGATCTCTCCTGCATCTGCCTGAATACATTTTGAGTAGGTGGTGTGGCAGTGCAACACTTTTAAGCCTGGTTCACACTGCCTGCATCTGCAGTGTGTGTGCGTGGCGGAAGATCTTGCTTTTTATTTTGGCACCCATGTTAACAGATTAGAGCAGCCACACTCTCCACATGAGTTGCTGCAGCTACAACACCGAGGTCTCGCCTATCTTTTCTGCAAGCTGTGGCACAGATGTGGAAATAAATATAAATGTATTTTTTAAACTCAACACCTTTATCTGTTTGAGATTAAAAGCTCTCTCGTGTTTCTGTGGACAGAATTCATTCATATGTTAACAAGGCTTTTATTGTATCATATTTATCAAAGGCAGACTCAATATAGAAAGATAGGGCTGCAGCAGCTCTGCAGCAGAAACGCTCTCTGTGTGGTCACCTCAGGCGTACGACCTGCAGCAGTTCAGAGAGGCAACCCTTAAGCACTGCTCAGGTATGATATGATGTCATCTAAATAATGTGACTATGAAAAAGGCATAGTTAGGAAATATACATGCCGATGTTGGTGGAAGACTTTATTTGAACGTCAGTATTTTGTTTACACGAGTAAGCAGTATACATGTTATGTGTATACACATAACATTTCTAGGAGACGGGGTTGGCTAACAATGTATTTCTTTTACTGATAATGAATTGTTGTCCTTGTTTTTTGTCAAATTTTGCCACCTTGGGCCAGGATTGTGTTTGAGTTCAGTTCAGTAATAGTAGTTAAATGTCTAAGAACAAAATCATCCGTGTTAAGTTTTTGATAATTGAGTAAGCAATACAGTTGAAAAAGCATAATTTTACATTCATCATTCCATTAAGAGCCCTGTGATTAGGATAATTTTGATTAAAACTCCCTGCATGACAATAGGTACTGATTGTTGAGTATGGCTTTTACTAATAAAGAATTGGGTGGTAACCTGAGGAAATTGCTCCAGATTACAACAAAGCTACCATTCCTTTGAATAAAATTAGCATCTTCAATTTGTAGTCTCTCTGTAAAAGCAATCTGCCATCCTACTCATTTGCAACATTATCTATATTTGTGTTGAATGAACAGCAAGTGGTAGAAGAAAAAAAAAACATAAAACAAACTTGAATAAAACCTCTTCATTTACTCATTTTCAGCATGCAATTTCTTATCAAGTGCATCTGAACACAATCAGCCCCAAAGCAGGTTTGTTCGTCTTGTTTTATGGATGCACCCCTCTTGTTTGTTTTGCTGGTATTTGTTGATGGGCTTTCTCTTTTGTATTACTAGAACAAATTTAATTAGAGCTGAAGGAATACAAATCAGTGTTCACCCACCAAATGCTATTTGGTCCCCTAATAAAGGACTCACAGAGAGGAAGGAAAGAATTACAAACGTGTCTTCAAGAGCTGGAAAGAGAATTGCTAGAGGAATGCGAGTCTCTTAACAAATGAATGTAATTTTACAAACCGGCCCTACAGGCTAAAGTAAGTGGATCCACTGAAGAATAAAAGGACTGTTTTTCTCTTGTTATTCAGAATATGTTTTGATATCAGAGTATAGAAAGCGATCAAACTGAAATTCAGGGAGGCTTCAGTTGACTTTTAGAGCAGCGTCAAAGCCATAGTTGTGATGCCTTAACAGCAGGTATAATGTATGAAACAACAGTACTGACAGTGAAAGACAAACTGAGCTTCCATCCCAGATTGAGCCGTTCAGCTACAACTGCACGTCCATTTTTAAATCAAACTTCAATCACTTTCAAAAGACACAACAGCCTAGCACATACTCACATAGCTAGATGTTCATTTAACAAGCCACATAATATATTAATTGATCAATTAATATTGACTGACCCTGGTTTATATTCAAAAGTAACCAAATGCTTCTTCATCAGTTTCATTTTTTTCCTGTTGCTCTTGTTCTTCTTACCTGCCTGAGTTAGTTTTTCTGATCCATTCCCCTCACCTGTTTCCTTTCTACTCTTTCCCTATATTTTGTATTACCTCTTTTACTGTATCCCTTACTTTGCCTGCTTCTGTGCCTTCTCTACCTCTCTCCTCTCATTCTCATTCTTCCTCTCTGTCTCCCATTCTTCCCTCTTTCCTTTTTCCTTCCCCACGTTATTGCACTTCCCTCCACACACAACAAAAAAACACTTTGACCTCAACTCCCTCCCTCATTCTCCCATAGGCCAGCTTTGTGTCTCAGTATTAATTGGTCCAGTCTTCCTTCTGCTTCATGGGTCCATTAATACATTATTTCATAGCTGAGAGGTTAGAGGAACTGCAGGTCTGGGCCTCAAGAAACTGCAGTACACAAACATGTAAGCAGGTATACAAAATCAATTCCAAATACACTGCATGCATGAATAACCAGCTACACATTCTGTTTAGAATGCTAAATGAACAATACCAATTAAAGGTGGCGTAAGAGGTTCTGAAATCAAACACCATGTTAAATGACACAGCACGTAATGTAACTTAGCTGTGTTGTGGGTCTGCAAACGGTCACTAATGCTGATGCACAGCTAAAATACAGAGAGAGCGAGACAGTGTCCCAGAGCCAGAACACCAGCTCCACACAGCGATACTTACAACTTGCCTGCTACTATAGCTAACATCACAACATCAGCATATCTTGAAAAACTTGAAAGTAGATTCACTTTCCTTCTGCAAGTAATTTAACGTTACCTGACACACAAATCCTAGCTGAAATGGCTGGAATAACAAGTTAGCATTGAGTGGCTTGGTCCAGTGCACCTTGTTCGTTTCCCTTTTTATTTTTTCACCCAGCCAATCAGAATTGAGTATTCCTCTAGACCACGGTATTAATGAGAAAAAACTACTTATTTCGATTAGACACAGGGCAACTAAGAAAACTATTGGGGTCGTGTTTCTAACCACCTTACAAATGTAAATATTCACTTGCCTATTTGTTGTGGTTTGGTCCAAAGAGGGACCAATCACTAGTTTATTTTTGTTCTGTGCTGTCATGCTGGGTAGGTATCATACAGTCTTTTGAGAGATTTTATGTATTAAGTGAATGCTATGGTTTTAGCAGGTTTGATGAAAGCAGTGAGACTCCACACAGAACACATAACGAAAACATTGAGCTAATCCTGGGAAATTTCCCTTAGCTTTCAGTGTTAATATAAAAAATATTACTTAATGCAAGTTGCAGTTTTTCTCAGCGGTAAACCACATTGTTTCAGATCACTTTCTGCTATTCACTTCATGCTTTTCTGTAACTATACAGTTAACTCGGCAGTGTACCAATTTTCTGGTTACAAAATGAGGATCATTAAAGGAAGATGTCTAAAACTTTGCACAAAATATTCCTTCAAACTAAATGAGAAAACTAAATGTTTTATGGGTTCCTTGTTTGAGATGTGTAACCGACCCTGCAGTGTTTTTACAGAGTTTTAAAGAGTTTCTGTAGTGTTAGAAATAAGAAATGAACTCTACAGTTGTACAATGTTGTCCCTAGTAATGCCCAGTGATCACTTGCAACAACTTGCATTCCGAGTATCCATATTTTTTCTTCTGTTCTCTGTCTTAAATATCATATGTATTATACTGCCACACGCAAGACTTCATGGTAAGGAGGGTTAGGTAGAATTTGTTTAATTATTCCCCTTTTCCCAGCCTAGTTTGGACGTTAACAGAGTGTGTCTGGGAGTGTTTGAGAGCCTGTGCCCAGCTCTATCAGCTCAGGCTACAGTGAGACCCAGTATCATTACTAAGTCCACGTAATCAGCCTGAAACAAAACCAACCTACCATGAATTTTCCCAATTCTTCTGATAACCAATCTGTCACTGTTGATGGCTATATTACATCCTGCACCAACATCTTGTCCCAGCAGGAAATACATTAAGGAAGAAAGGATAAATGTCATGAGTCTGTGCTGTTGAAGATATTGAATCAGTTATTATGTTAATGCATTCATCTGATAGGATATATTTCCACTATAATGTAGCAGCACTATATCCTTTTAAATCAAAGTGAGTGCTGTGCTTGAATCCAGCAATGAAAAACAACCTATTTATGTAATATGAAGTTTTACCTTAAAACAAACATTTGATTGCTTCATATTTGTCCATTTATCAAGACACAACATCACATAGAAAAAGATAAGTAAAATGTGTTATTGTGTTATACATGCAAAACAATGTAAACTGACAATGTGTCACTTTTCTTCCAAATAAATCTCAGCAGAGTCTTTGAGCTACCTCACTGAACAGGTTTATTCTGCAGAGAGCAACCTTTAGTTGCCCCTGACTCTCCAGGGTGGTAGGCACTTATTTGATACCAGACAAACATATTGATTGATTGGCTGGTTGATTGATTACCACTGCCTTGACCTTTTGCCTGAAAAGACTGAATGAAGCAGTAGAGTAAATATAGAGCCAGTGGTTATCTTTGCTGCTGGATCTTGAGCCAAATGAGGCCTGATACTAGTCAATGCCAGTGAGCAGCAGTATGATTGTAGGGCACAGGATGAGAGTTTTTCTTTGTTTGGGTTCAAGGCCAAAAATGCTAAATCAATCCTGATTTACACCACTGTACCGGATGTAGTTTTAGAGAATAAGAGAAAAGATAAAGATAGCATGTTAAGTACACAGAAAAATGTTTCTCTTGTTTTTTCTTGTTTGGAAAAATGTCAAACTATAAGATTTCCACATCTTATTTGTAGTCCAACACTGGCATGCTGGTCCAGGCTGTACTGCGTAGACATGGCTTTGCTCCATGCAGTGCTCACCTTAAGCCTCGTGGCCATGTTCCTCTGTGGATGATACCATTTCCAATTTATTAAGCCACGTTTTGTTTGAGAGGGCCTGCAAATGAAAGTGCCGGATGTTGTGTTTTCCCCCCTCTTTCTTCCTTTACTCTTACATAGCAGAGAGCATAGAGTGCTGCAGCGAACATGACTTTGTCTCTGAACCTCTAATATACAGGCTGGGTCGTCTGTACTCTCCGATGTGTGTGTGTGTGTGTGTGTGTTTGTGTTCTGTTGAAGTTCTCTCTTCTCTGCCAAGGAAACTTTGCCCAACTGAGTTCATTCAATTCATTAGCTGCCCAACAACATACCCTGCTCGAACAAGCAGTAGCCGTACTTGTTTACAATGTGACAATACACAGAACAGACTTCAAATCAAAATCAAATCAAGTTTATTTGTATAGCCCTTTACAATAGCCGAAAGGTACCCAAAGTGCTTTACAACAAAGCCATAAAACAATACATAACACATACAGAAC